>NC_137017.1:8480309-8507809 GCF_032717465.1 Coenobita brevimanus | reverse complement strand
TGCATTGATAAAACACAGATAACGGGAGAATACACTGATAAAACACACGCAATGGAAGAATACACAGATAAAACACACAAAATGGAAGAATGCACCGAAAAAAAAACAGGAAAGGGAAAAATACACCGATAAAATACAGAAAAAGGAAAGAAGAAAATGCATTGATAAAAAGAAAATGGAAGAATACACTGATGAAATACAGAAAATAGAAGAATAAATTGATAAAATAAAGAAAATGGAAGCAAAGTAAGGAGAAATCAATCTAAAAGTCAAGTGGCAATTAAAAAGATAAGGCCAGAATAATTGATCTTACCTTGGACGACGACGACAAGAGAGAGAGAGAGAGAGAGAGAGAGCAAAAAAAAAAAAATCTGAAACTGCAGAGGGAAAAGCTGTCATTCATCTTACCTTAAATGATGAACCCTGAAAAAGATAGAAAATCAGAATTAGCAAAAAACAGAAAAATAATAAGTTCAACATTAGCAAAGATCAAAAATGGGTCAAACTTAGTAAAATAATTAAAAAAAAATGTATAGGATAACAAAAAAAAAAAAAAAACATATACAAAACAGATAAAATAGCAATGGTTCTTATGCGGTTTAAATTATCGAAAAAAAAAATAAAGTATTTTCATTTATTCTCGCATTTCCGACGATTTTATTCAGCTACCTATTATTCTGATTTATTCTTGCTCACTCCATACGATTTTATGTAACTTCGAAATCGTTCCTGTTATCCGAAGGGGTTAATGAAGGCCGTATCTTTCCTCATTTCGCACTTTCCTACAAAATTTCCTCGCCAGTTTTCCTTTAATGCGCGGTGTTGCTTCTCAGTTTTTCCTTCCTGTTTCGGCTTAAGGGGTTTGGTGCGCAGAGGAGAGCCTTCTTACTTGCTATCCTTGTCTTATTCCAGTAGTTTAATTACACTCTTATAGAAGCTGCTTATCATGGGTCAGCTGGCCTACTGGTACTGTTGTTATCCTTTTCTTATCACCCCCTCCCCTCCTTCAGCTCGAAAAGTCTTCTAGGTAGCTCCTACAAGAGAGACTAAAGTACTAGAATAGGACAAGGATAGTAGAGAAGAAAGATGAATAAAATCGTTCATTGGTAACAGGAAGCAAATAAGACGTTCTCGGGCTGATTGAGCTAAGGGGTCCCAATCACGCCTGGCCATTCAAGAGGAGTTTGTCGGCCGTACTAAAATAAACTATAAGTAGCTGTTAACTATGTGGTAAAACAGTACACACACACACACACACACACACACACACACACACATATACACACAGAGGGGAGGGGAGGAAGAGGGAGAAATGGAAGAGGGAAAGAGGAAGGGGAAGTGAGAGTTAAGGAAAGAATAAGGGGAGGGAGAGACGGGGAGAGACGCTGAGAGGGAAGGAAAGAGGGAGAAAGCGAGAGGAGGGTGAGAGGGGAGACGGGGGAGGAGGGGAGGGGGGATGGTAAGGGGGGGACACTTCAAGGCCAGTTGCTATGCCCTCACCACCACACACCACACCACGCACACCACACCACGTCATCACACCACTTCACCATGTCATCGCACCAAACCACACCACCACACCACACCACACCACAGGACCTGGAGCGGTGGCGTCTTCGTCGTGGGTCCACCCCCCTGAGGCTGTCGAGGCGTAGGAGGACAGCATGGGGGCCAAACCACCGCAAACCCTCCCGTCCCCTCACGGAGCCCGAGAGCCTGGGAGTGGCCCTGTCTCAACCATGGCCTTCTTTAGGGACTCGGGGCTGTGCGGCCAGACTGCCTAGGGAACAACTACTATAACAACTACTACTACACCACACCACGACATCACACCACCACACACCACATCACAGCAATCCACCACACCACATCACACCACCTCACACCACACAGCCACAACGTACACCATACCACCACAACGCGCCACAACACTCCACACCACCACACCAAACCACACCGCCACAACAAACCACACCACGTCATCACATCACACCATCATACCACAGTACTACCATACCACACATGGGATCTTCATACATTATTACCACACAACCACCTACTACAGCTACCACCACCACCACCACAACCACATCCAACATCCACAGCCACTATATGCAAAGTCGCCACCACAAACCAGCACCACTATTACAAAAAAAGCCATCATCATCATCACTACTAGCATTACCACCATCATCACCACTGGCACAGCGAACACCACCACATCAACCACCACCATCATCATCATCACTATTAGCATTACCATCTTCACCATCACCACTGCCACAACGAACACCACCACACCATCCACCATCATCATCACCACCTGCACCATCACCACTGCCACAACCAACACCAGTACACCAACCATCATCATCACCACCTACACTATCACCACTGCCACAATCAACACCACCACACTAACCATCATCATCACCATCTGCATCATCACCACTGCTAACACCACCACCACCACACCAACCATCATCACCACCACCTACACCATCACCACTGCCACAACCAACACCAGTACACCAGCCACTGCTCTAATCCTTACAACACCATCTCAAGGCTAACAAGTACCGGTATGCAGGTAAGCAATATCAATAACACATCAATGCCCTGGGGAGAAAATAAGCATAAAAAAAGCACTTAATCTTCGGATCTTAACATTTTACCGTATATCTTTTTAAACTGATATCGGCCTCTTCCTTTATATTTCTATCCACCTAGTTATCCATCTATCTCTTCATCTATCAGTCTATCTGCTTGGGCATTCATCTATCTCTTCATTCATTAGTCTGTGTTTGTTTATCTAAGTATCTATCAGTGAGTCTACCTGGTTATCCATCTACTTAAAGTATCTACCTGTCTCCCTCTATCTATCCATCCCTATCCATCCATCCATTTGTATATCTGTCTGCGCCCTCCTGTCTATTCATTTATCTATATGCTTGTTTATGTATCTACCTGTATATCTATCCACTACCCGACGGCACATTTAATAAGGGACGGCCTCGACGTTGAAGCGCCTCAAAGCATTTCTGTCCCTCCTCAGCAACGACCCCCTCCTCCCAACTTCCTCTCCAACCCAATACAACCCACGAGAATTATCACCACTACCACAACCATCACTATCACCTCTCAACCACTACCACCATTTCCACCACCACTACCACTTCCACCACCACCACCCACTACCACATCAACCACATATATCACCACTACCACCATTGCTACCACCAATACCAACAACATCCCTACCCTCATTTCCACCACTACCACCATTACCACTACCACCATTTCCACAACTACCACCACCATATCAACCACCGTTACTGCCATCACTGTCTCAAATTGCCAAATCCACCTTTTCCATCATCATCTTCATCATCATCATCATCATCTCCATTCATCATCACCATCATCATCATCATCATCATCTTTTACTTCTTATTCTTTTCACACACACACACACACACACACACACACACACACACACACACACACACACACACACACACACAGTTCATCTTCACAATCAGTATTATCACAGTCATCATCATCATCTGCCAAACTACTTCACCATTACCCCTTCAGTATGATAACTTATGCTAAACCCAAGTGATTTTACTCAGATTAGGAGAGAGAGAGAGAGAGAGAGAGAGAGAGAGAGTAAAGGAGTGTTATACAAAGTGTGGGAGTAGTGTGGGTGGAGGTTCAAGGGAGAGAAGGAGGAAGGAAGGGGAGTTGGGGGTTGGGACGGAGCGGGGGGAGGAGAGGGAGGGGGAGGGTGGAAGGGGTGGGTGGGAGGATAGAGGGAGGGGAGAGGCGGACACGGTGAATAATTCTATGCAAGGGAGATTAGATGGGAGGGAAAGGGGGAGAGAGGACGTGTATATGGCAGAGGGTGGGGGGATGGGGTGAGAGAGGGGGAAGAAAAATTATGTGGAAAAGAAATGGCATTAAAAAAAAATTAACTGAGGACTTGACAATTTTTCTGTTTATATATATTTTTTCATTTTTCTTTCATTTTCTCCTTTTCCCTTCTTTTCTCTCTCTTTTTTTTTTTTTGGGTGGCGAGTAAATTAGTTTCTTCAGCCCGAGGACGCCTTATATATTTTATTTTTGCTAACAGGCAGGATCTTTTGTGATGAAGGGGAAGGGGGAGTTGTGTGTGTGTGTGTGTGTGTGTGTGTGTGTGTGTGTGTGTGTGTGTGTGTGTGTGTGTGTGTGTGTGTGTGTACGAGCGCGCATGAGGAGCAGGTTGTATGTGGGAGAGGGGAGAGAGAGAGAGAGAGAGAGAGCATTGAAGTATTTTAGCGTCGTCGACCTGAAGGGGTATAACTAAAGGTCAGGATTATCATACTGGTATTTGAATGTGACTACAGACATGACATCACACACACACACACACACACACACACACACACACACACACACACACACACACACTCTCTCTCTCTCTCTCTCTCTCTCTCTCTCTTTCTCTCTCTCTCTCTCTCTCTCTCTCTCTCTCTCTCTCTCTCTCTCTCTCTCTCTCTCTCTCTCTCTCTCTCTCTCTCTCTCTCTCTCTCTCTCTCTCTCAAAAACACACTGACCCAACTGAGAACAGCTGTACACACAGAGAAAGTACAGATATGACCTCACACACACACACACACACACACACACACACACACACACACACACACACACACACACACACACACACACACACACACACACACACACACACACACACACACGTTCCCGCTTGCCTACTGGTGGACGGGAGTTCGCGCCTCGCTCAGGTTGCGAAAAGTTTCACTGACGAAGTGGGCGGTTACTGTCCCCCTTGAGCAAGGGGACGGATGTGTGCGTGTGTGAAGGTCACAGCCTTGCCCTTAGATCGGACTATATGAGCTTTCAGCTCCCTTCCGGGAGGGTAAAAGCTGACGATCACGACCATCAAGTGATCCTGACCGACCCGGTGAATTACACACTGAAATCAGCTGTATGCCCCATACAAATTCTCGAGAGAGAGAGAGAGAGAGAGAGAGAGAGAGAGAGAGAGGATGAAAGTGTAGGAGAGTAATCACATGGCATGGATAAGGTTGTGTGTGTGTGTGTGTGTGTGTGTGTGTGTGTGTGTGTGTGTGTGTGTGTGTGTGAGGGAGGGTGATTCAAGTGGGTGCGTGTCAGAATTTAATAAGGTGAAGGAAGTCGAGGAATGTTGAGAGAGAGAGAGAGAGAGAGAGAGAGAGAGAGAGAGAAATTGTGACAAAACAATGCGTGTGTGTGTGTGTGTGTGTGTGTGTGTGTGTGTGTGTGTGTGTGTGTGTGTGTGTGTGTGTAGGAGGACGCGTGGATTGAGGACCAAGTGTGGGTGCATGTGCGTGGGTGACTGTGTGTGTGGGGGAGGGGTGCGTGAGTAATTTTTGTAAAGGTTATGGGTGAGTGTGTGGGTGGGTGCGGTAAGTGAATGATTATACTGAGTAAAATGTCGAATAATAATAATAATAATAATAATAATGAGAAGCTAACGATGCATCTTAATTTACCTTGTACTCTAATTGGTTTATTTTTACCTGTTATATCAAGGCCATTACTTAAACTTGCTTACTATCAAAGTCATTATTAAACTTGCTTACTATCTTCTTTTCACTCTAACTGGGACTAAAATTGCCATCTTCATCTTGTAAACTGAGCTGTCGTAATTTCTTAACACGAGAATGGTGCTGGTCACGAAGAAGTGATATGGAAAGGATGTAAAGATGTAGTATTGTGTTAAAATGCCATCTTTCTTGAATGTTGAATTGTCATAACAGCCTCATGGTGCCAGTCACGAAGAAGTGCTATGGAGAGGATGTGTAGGCGTTGTACTGTCCTACTTTACCACTGAGCAACGTGAAATAGAATGCAAAAGGACGAAAATATGGGATAAATTAAGGTAAAAAACTACAGTCGTGGCTGCGTGAAATTCTGTGAACCTTAGTTATGAGGTGTAATTGAGTCTCCTTGGTTACTATTGGAATCGACTCTTCAATCTGACTATACTTGGTCATCAACTGAGCTGAAAGCGGCTAGGGATCTTTGTCAGGATAGAAAACGGCGCTTTAGTTTAAGGAACATTATGTATTTGAGTTGTTCACCTTGATCACCATCACCACCACCACTACTACCACCACTACCTTCATCAAGAACAACAACACCTCCTCCACCACTATCAACAACAACAACAACAACATCTTCACCACCATCACCACCGCCATCATCATCATCATCACCACCACAAATGGAAACTTATACGCTGTACTCTAACTCAATTACATGTACTAACTCTACGTACTTTCCCCCTCTACAGGATGAGCGAGCACAAATGCGTAGTGGGCACCTGCTGCTGCGGGTGTAGCCTCCGTAGCGGCTCCATGGCCATCGGTATAGTCACTTTGGTAAGACAAAAACTGGGTGTGCTAGGGTGGAAGTAAGCATCTAATAATAAAAATGAACTGAGTACAGACGGTGGGTGTTAAAGCCGAAGGGGTGACATGTGGGTTCGCTAGGGTGTCAGCAAGCGTCTAATATTAAAATGCGCGAAGATAAGGCAGTTCTAGCATACTGTATAATTATTTAGTATGGACGGTGGGTGTTAGTGCCGAAGTGGTGACATGTGAAAGTGCATTATACTGTACTTTGAATGGCTGCTGAGCCCAGGGTACGGACTGTTAAAAGCCTAAGTGCAAAGTCGTTAATATAAAAAAAAAAAAAAGGCTTCGATGGCATCCTAGCACCATCTCCTCTGCGATTTATTTTGCACTCTCTCTCTCTCTCTACTGTATATATATATATATATATATATATATATATATATATATATATATATATATATATATATATATATATATATATCTTTTATAGTCAGACGTCTTAATCCCGTAAGTGGTGGCTGCAAATAAAACGCCTCCATGTCGCCCTGTCCCTGATATTTCATTGCCCTCCCCTCCAACTTACACCCTCTTCTTTCATATATCTCCCGATTCCATCCCTCCATCTCATCCTCGGTCTCCCCCTCCAGTTTCCCAGTTCTAATTCCCTTTATTTCACAGGTTCTGGCCATCATCAACGCCATCTATGGAGTGTACATCGGAATCAGAGGTAAGTGTATTTTATATTCGTTTTTTTATCATAGTTTTCCCTGATTAACTTCGATTTCTGTGGCTTGGTAGAATTTAATAATGTTAGAAAGGACTGTGTGTGTGTGTGTGTGTGTGTGTGTGTGTGTGTGTGTGTGTGTGTGTGTGTGTGTGTGTGTGTGTGTGTGTGTGTGAGGGAAAGAGAGATAGGCTCCCACCATCCACTCACTTGATGTAGTGATGCCTGGTGGTCTAGTTTAAGGCTCTCCAACGGATGTGGACCACTAAGGCTTACATCTGAGGTGTGGCCATATTTCCGATGACTTGTGTGGGTATCAGCATCGAGTAACTAAATTTCTCTCTCTCTCTCTCTCTCTCTCTCTCTCTCTCTAATCACTGCCGCTTCCGTTGACAGGTATCCCGTCAGGATGGGTCTCTCTGGTCATCAACCTCATCGTCATCATCCTCAGTATCCTCCTCATCCAAGGCATCCGTCAGGTAGGTCACTCACGCAGGGTCGTACTTTCTTTCACTGGCGAGTAGTACTATTTCCATGACACCACTTCCTTAGCGATTTATTATGTTACTGGAGGTGTCAGAAAGGGAAGCGATTGCCAACTCTCACTGTAATTTGGTCCATTGGCATAAGATGATATTGTAAGCACCTAATTTTGCTAGACAGGCTATTCCAAATACTGTACTGTACTCCTTCTCTATGCCTTGGAAATAGCGATTTTTAAGACGGTTTTGTTGTGTTTTATAAAATGAACATCTAATATTATTTTTGGGAATCACTTACATAGATGTGACATGCCTCAGCAAATTCAGTTTCATGATTACTTTGGTACATACGTGTTTATCTAAAACTAATCCAACGCATCACGATTTAACTACTTACCCAACCCAACCCAACCCAACCTGACTTAACGTGACACAGCACAGTCTAACTTACCTAATGTTATTCAGCTCTACTCAACTTAATTTTCTCTACCCTAACACAACACAGTTAAACTCTCCACAAGTGACCCAACCCAACCCAACCCAACCAGACCTACTCAAACACAACTTGCCTAATGTTATCCAACCTAACTTGACCTCACCTAACCTTCCGCCATCTTCTAATGAGTGTTACGCCTGCAGGAGCGTCGTGGCTTCGTGATGGCGTGGGTGTGGGGCATGGCAGTGATGGTGGCGATCAACATCATCCTCGCCATCATCACCATCGTCGTCAACTTCACCATCGGCTACACCATTGCCGTGCTAATCATCATGGCTGTATGGATCTACCTCATCATTGTCGTCCGTTCCTTCGGCCTTGGGGTAAGCTGATCTGACCTAGCCTGACCTACATTACACACACATAACCTTACATGACCTAACCACACTTAGCCAGAAGTATACTGTTGAAACTTAGCCTAACCTAACCTAAACCAACCCGAGCTTCCCTGCCCTGTCCTGACATGGCATGACCTACCCTAACCAACCTTACACAAACTTAACCTAACGAACCTGCTTGACATGACGACCTACCCTAACCTACTTTACACAGACCTAACCTAACCTGATGTAACCTAACCTGAACTGAGCTGATCTCAGCCTATCTCATATGACCATGCCTAGACGACTTGATCAAACATACAATAATGCATGCAAACGTAAAATAATCCCACCTGATTTAATCTGACTTACCTGAGTTAAAAATGACTTCTTCGGCCTACTGTAAGCTAATACTTATGATGATGATAATGATAAAAATCTCCCAATATTACTACTACTACTACTACTACTGCTACTACTACTACTACTACTACTACTAATAATAATAATAATAATAATAATAATAATAATAATAATAATAATAATAAAAATAATAATAAAATGACAATGATCTGTTTTTTTTCTTCCTGTTCCTGTTTTTAGATTTCTCCCACCCCATGCATTCGTGGTGAAAGAAAGTGATGATAATGATGATGATGATGATGATGACAGTGACGATGATAATGGTGATGATTCCTTTTACAGCTGAGTGCCGGCACAAATGTGGCCTAAGAAGCAACCCAAGGTCAACCACCCAAAACAGAGAAGACCAAATTGCACCAAGCCAAACCATCCACCACCATCACCAGCCTACCACTCCTATGGGATCGAAAGTGTCAACATTCAACACCTCGAGAGCAAATGACAACACCTGATGATACCTGAAGATATGAGGGAAGAAAATCACACCGCAATGGAGTTATATGTTGAAAATATGATACAGTAGTGCTAAGAAGAAACTATCAAACTTAAACCAAGGCCAGACTAATGATACGAAGGAAGAAAAAGAACGCCATGTTTGATAACCAGGATGAAATAAATAAATAGCTTGTTAAACCTGTGAGATATAAAGTTAAACAGAAGAATTAGGATGCTGAAAATAACTGCAGAAATACATGCCATGTTGGAGCAGCAAGATCCCATACTTTACACTGCCACACCTCACACCATTACACATCACATGACCATACCTCACACTACAGTACATAACATCACACTGCCGCACCTCTCACTGTTACGCATCATACTGCCAAACCCATCACTTCTACACACCACACTACCATGCCTCACTGCAAAACATTACACTGCCAAACCTCTCGCTAATATGATGTAGCTTGTATGGATAGGTGAAAGTTGAGAAGATTAGTAAATTGGGAATAACTGGAAATAAGACCCATCAAAGTAAGATATGAGGGATTAGAAGACTGACAAAAAAGAAAGGCTTGGCAAGAGTGGATGTGAAGTCTATTCTCTCGAGGACAAACGCATTACAAAGCCATGTGAGTGGATTTTGAATGAGGATTTTTGACCACTGAATAGCATCTTGATTTCTGAAAACATTTTATGAGTTTTGAGCAGCAACTTTCGTTTTGAAAAGGGTCATAAATAATATTTAAAACAGCATCTCAGAATTTGAAGAGTTTCCTGAGTTTAGACGAACAACTTTTGTTCTGAACAAAATCTTTCGTTTTGAATAGCATTTCAATAATTGAAAAGCATGTTAAGTTTTAAAAAGTATCATGAGTTTTGAATATCATCACTTTTTAACTGAATCTCGATTTTGGAACAGCAGCCTTAACTTGAAGAGGATTATGAGTCGAGAAAAAAAGAAAAATCATTCTGGGTTTTGAACAGATTTACAATTTTTAACACCCTGAACTTTTAAAGTGTTCAGACATATGTTTTTTTTTTTTTTTCTAAACAGCATGCTTAGGTATGAATATAACTATATTCTCATTTTCTCTTAAGCCATGAAAACATCCTGAATTTTGACTAGCATTCCTCACAGTTGCCTTAAATCGGTTTAGTCCTATGAAGCTTAGCTATTCCAGAGTAGCTATATATTGTAATTTCATAAGAGATCTCAAGTAAATAAAAAAAAGTCTAAGTGCCAGGTTTATAAATGAGAAAATGATAAGAAAATATTTTTATGCTTTAGATGTAGATTTTCACCAGATTTATACCTAATCAGAGTTTTCCACCAATCTTTTTTCCAGAGTAAGAGATTCATATATTTTTGTAATTATAACGTTATTGAAGAGAAACTGAATTTACATGAGTTTGCTATTAGAAAGGCTTAGATATTTTTTAAACTTATATGGCAAAAGGAGAGATATACACAGAAATTTTTTTAATATGAAAACCTATAAAAAGCTAAGGAGGATAAGTACTGAAATTATTTTGTATGCAAAATTAAGAGACCTTGAATATATGTATGGAAGATGATGATTACGAACTTCATAATATGCAAAAATAAGGAAAATTCATTTTTAACAAAGGAAAATGAAGAAAGGGATTTTTTAAACACAAATGTAATATTACCAAAAGTATTTGAAAACATTATTTTTTATGTGCAAATGTAAGATAGATTTTGTTTAGAATTAAAGCAAAGAGTAGTTTTTTTTTGTAAATGTATAAATTTAAGGTAGATATTTTCTAAGTAATGAATATGAAGAACAGATTTGTTTCTAATAAACTTAAGGCACGGTAAATATTTTTTAAAAACTAAAAATATGGAAGCGATTTTCTTTTTTATGTCTAAGCTGGACGTTGGATATTTCTGGAGAATATGACATGAAAAGAAGGAAAAAAGTTAAGATTTTGTGCGCAGATTTTTGATAAGATGAACTGAACGGGAGTTGATTAGCAAAACGACCCCTCAATTCATATCAATGGGCCGTGTTCTCGAGGGCCTAGGAGACTCTCTAAGCACTTCAGGATGATGACGTACATCTAATTCTATTCTTGATCCTTTCAGATTTTATTCAGTCCAAAAATGGCAGTTAGAATAAAATAATAAAATACGTCATCAGAGTGAAGATTAACAAAACTATACCCTTTAACCTCCATTAAAAAAAAAAAAAAAAGATAAATATATAGATTAAGCAGTTGTTGAGAATGATGAATAATTTTTTTATGATACTTATTTTCCTTTTGTACTTTGTTAGTTATATGAGTCTAGTAAATGATTTATTGAATTATATTGTTTTCATAGATTATTTTCAGTACTCGTGTATGTGTATGAGCTGGTGCTGTGTAGATCTCAACTATTATTTTTTTACTTATTATTTTTTTTTATGTGAGTGGTGAAAGGGTGAGAATGTTAAGGCTGATTTGTGAAAGACTGATGAGGCTGATGATCTGATTCTGAAGCAGGTACGAGTATGGGAATGATCAGTGCTAAATATGCCAGAGAATGACAGCAGTTCGTAAAAAATATGAAGCTGGTGAGATGTGGAACCAATATTACATGAGTCATTGGTACGGTTTAAGAATGACTATTAAGAATGACATGATGATGATGATGATGATGGTGAAGAGGAGGTGGAGGAGGACTGATAAAAGCTGACAACTGGAGGGAATGAGAAGCAAGGAAGAATTATTCAGTAAGGATGATGATGAAACTTGAGACAATGAGAATGACACGTAAGAATCATGTTCCCTCTGAGCAAGGTGTCACAGGTGTGTGTGTGTGTGTGTGTGTGTGTGTGTGTGTGTGTGTGTGTGTGTGTGTGTGTGTGTGTGTGTGTGTGTGTGTGTGTGTGTGTTCAGAATATTCCATTTTGTGTGAATCCAATATTTCACGTCAGATATGAACGCCAGTACGAAAAAGAATGTATGGAATTTTCCACTATAACTCCCACTTTAAGTAATTTTTCTTTTTTTTCATTCATTTTTCTTGGCTCTCTTGCATGTACGGTAATTTAGCACATCTTCAGTACAAGGACGCCTGGTTATTTTATTCAAGCGACCATCAGACGATTTTCTTCAGTATAAGGGGGAAGATTTTAAGAGCTGGGGATGGAGGGGGGTTGGATACAGTATTCATTAACCCACTAACTACCAAAGGCTTTTCCCTGTGCTGAATAAAATCGTCTGGTAATAGAAAGATGGAATAATAGGGGCTGTGATACTGAAGTGGTTGGCTTCTCTCCGATAATTTAAGTTTCATCCTATTCTTTACCTCCAGACGATTTTATTCATCTTGAGACCTCTGGTAGGGAAGGGGTTAATGAAGTATATCTAACCCCTCCACTTCGATTATCTCTCTCTCTCTCTCTCTCTCTCTCTCCCCCCCCCCTAAGCTGAATAAAATCGCCTGGAGGTAGCAAGAATAAACTAAAATTAAAGACGGTCACCGGATAGAAGGATTTTAAGGCCCACCTGCCTCTCTCTAAAGGCGTCATTGATGTGTCCAAACGTTTCTTTTTATACTGATGAATCTCCAAACGTTTCTTTTTCAACTGATGAGTGTCCAAACGTTTCTTTTTCTACTGATGAGTGTCCAAACGTTTTTCTACTGATGAGTGTCCAAACGTTTCTTTTTCTGTTGAATATCCAAACGTTTCTTTTTCTACTGATGATTCTAATAACGATTTTTTTTTTCCTACTGATGAGTGTCCAAACGTTTCTTTTTCTATTGTATAAGTGTAGGATAGTACAAGATATGGAACCCTTCAATCCCATGATCTATTTTTACATTCAGTTCTAGCTCCCTTCAGACAATTTTATTCAGCTGAGAGGCATTTTGTACCAGAGTCAGTCATTAATTTGTCAAAAAAAAAAAAAATCTCGTAAGCTGAATGAAATCGTCTGGAAATGGAAAAGAATGGAAAATAAATCACTGGTTGAAAGGAGTTAAGTACATGGCTATACTGCCTGCCTATTAAAGCAGCCCCAAAACTGTTATTTGTAGTTTTTTAGGGATCCTCCAAAAAGCCTGTGTGAAAACGGAGATTCCTAACACCTATTCCCTTGCGACTTATACTAAAAATCTTCCCTCGTGTATCTCTTGAATCGTTTCCATCAGTAAAGTACATGAATATTTATTCCGGCGTCACAGACAGAATAAATCGCCATGGATAAGGTATTACGGAATCTCTAAAGGCAATGAAATAATGGGTTATCGTGCCGAATTGTCACGGTGCCAAATTGACCCAGACATGGACAAGCACGCTGTCTGTCTTTTTACTTAACGAATTCTCCAGGCTGATTTATTCTAGGCTAAGTGTATATTTGATATGGCTTGGTCATGCCCAAGGTTTTTTTTTTTTCTGATTTTTTTTTTCATTTTCTTTTAAGTGTGTCTTAAGTCCTCACCTGATAGTTGGAGCAAAAAAAAAAGAAAAAAAAAAGCCAAATTTAATGCATTTTATGTCACACACACACACACACACACACACACACACACACACACACACACACACACACACCGCTCGCTGGTGCAGTGGTAACGTTCTCGCTTGCCAACTGGTGGACGGGAGTTCGCGCCTCGCTCAGGTTGCGAAAAGTTTCACTGACGAAGTGGGTGGTTACTGTCCCCCTTGAGCAAGGGGACGGGTGTGTGCGTGTGTGAAGGTCACAGCCTTGCCCTTAGATCGGACTATATGAGCTCTCAGCTTCCTTCCGGGAGGATAAAAGCTGACGATCACGACCATCAAGTGATCCTGACCGATCCGGTGAATTACCCGGTGAATTACACACACACACAAAACCCTCATTCCCACACACATCCTCAACACGACCAAGTCCTTGATAAAAAGTGTCCAATCAAAATGTATAACTAGTGAATGAAATGAATAAAATAAAAATGAATCCTACCTTCATTTAGACTTCCTTGGTGTATGGGATGAAGAAACCTCAGTCCCCTCACCAAACAGTTACTCTCTGTGCCTGTTTTCGTGTATAAATGTCGCATCTCCATTCATTTTGTTTTACTGACCTAAATTTAGCCAGGTCTCTCTCTCTCTCTCTCTCTCTCTCTCTCTCTCTCTCTCTCTCTCTCTCTCTCTCTTCCCCCCCCCCCAAATGCCACCTAATAATTCACAAAGTAGCGTTTTACTGTCTTGTTTTCGTCGTCCCTAGCCTCCTAAAGTGGCCTACTATTACAGCCTCTCATGTATTACTGTCGAGTGTCACATGTTTGTTCTGCACCCAACTGCCTCAAGGTCACACTACGCAACAGTGACAGACGAGAAAGGAATGACCACTGTATACAAACGCCTTGAGAGTTTTATGAAAGAGTAATGGGTCTGATCATTAAAATAAACGAGATACATGATGAAAAATCCAAGTATACGCTCTCACATTAGCCGTCAAGAGTTTTTATGCTGGTAGTCAGGCATGTGTAAAGGTAAATGGACATCTAAGTGCATGGTTCACGATCAGTGTGGGCGTGCGACATGGTTGTATGTCCCCGCGGCTGTTCAATATACTGTATATATGGATGTGGTGACAAAAAAATGTAAAAACACGAATAATGGTGAGAGGGATGGCGTCGGTAATGAATGGTGATGGATGGAGTATCTCAAATTTGTTGTATGCTGATGATGCAGTACTACTTGCAAATACCTGACAAGAGCTTGGAAGACTAGTGCAGTTTTGCAGATGTATGTGAGCGTCATGCCTTGAGTGTAAATGTAGAAAAGAGTAAAGTGATGGTTAATGAGAGAGAAGGTGACCCCCAGTGTGATGTTACAGTGAATGGAGAGAGACTGAAACTGGTGAGAGAGTTCAAATACCTGGGATCAGTGACAGAAATGAGAGGAAAATGTGCAAAAGAAGTGGAAAGTAGAGTGACACAAGGAAGTAAAGTAGCTGATGTTATGCCGGCCTTGATAATAAACAGAGGCTTGAGTGTTGCAGCTGCGCGAGACTTGCATAAAGGAGTGTTAGTGTCAACTTTAACATATGGATGTGAGACTATGGCGTGACATGAAAATGAAAACTCGAGAGTAAGAGCAGTGGAGATGGGACTGCTGAGGAATGTATGTGGAATACAGAGAGTGGATAGGATACGGAATAATGTGATTCGTGAAAGATGCGGAGTGAGGAAGTCTGTGGACACCAGAGTCGAAGACAGTGTACTGAGATGGTATGGTCATGTGCAGGGAATGGATGACAACAGAGTAGTGAAAATGGTATTTCTCTGCGAATTTGACGGAGGAAGGAGGCGAGGTAGGTAAAGAAGAAGGTGGACGGATATGGTGGATGAGTGTGTGAGGAAGAGAGGTATGGAAGTCTCTGAGGCTAAGGGACTGACAAGAGATTGAGCGGGCTGGATGAATTTTGTGAGAAGTGCATGACCAGGAATTTGGCACCCCTTTTTAAAGTGACAGCGTTAGGACTGGCTCTGACAGATAGGTATATGTAAAGCTACAGAACTTTTTTTTGTTTTTTGTTTTTTGTTTTTGTTTTTTTTTTGCCTATCAGATGGAGCCAGGATTCCGAGGCCTCGAATGATGAGTGATTGGAAGTGTGGCCCATTGAATCGGGCAAACTTAGGCTGTCTGGACGTTGCAACTCCTCACCCTGCCCTAGGGTGGGAAAGGAGGTCCGGATGATATATATATATATATATATATATATATATATATATATATATATATATATATATATATATATAAGAATTTCGAGTACAGGAGGCAATTATAAAACACAAAAACCAGTACAAGTTTGTTATGGAAAGCTTCAGTGCAATAGTGCAAAAAAGAAAAGAAGGTGAGACTGCTGTAGGGCGTGTGGAACGGGCAACTGTAATGAAGAGGCGAAATGCCAGTGGAATTTGCAGAAGTAAAAGTTGACGGACTTGGCAGAAGAGCAAAATGGTGAGACAAAGACTGGAATACAGTAGATACCCTTCTGTGACAAAGCACATACTTTTACAATGAAGAATGCACACTTTTAACTAAGCTGTACAGAGTAAATGGATGTAATGAGCACAGAAAGGTGAAAAGTTAGGTGATGCTATGGCCTATATTCTCGCCGGTTGAGACAGCTCCCTAGCACCTTATCCTTAGCGATTTATTTTGTTTATTACACTTGACTGTCCTGTTCTGTTTACATAAATCCTTCTAATATCGCCACACTCTGCATAAATACCTTACAAAAGGATATTAACCACCCATATCCAAAAATAAATCGCCAAGGAAGAGGTGCTAGGGAACTTCCTTACCCAGGGAGAATACAGACCCAGATACCTGCTCTGAGAAATTCGATCCTCACCTAGCAGTGCAGATTACAATACATCGGTCCTATCATAATTCTCCTAACTATGAAAGCCACATCCTACGATCCTACTCACAGCGCAAAAGACAGGCTTCCACGGTTATGATGAGTTAGGGTAGGTAAGCTTAGGGTCCTCTAGGCATGGTATGACTCGTGAACCTAATCGAAATTCGCTACAAATGGCTAATACAAGAGAAATGGAAGTAAAATGAGCAGTACAGAACAATGGATCTTTTATAAATAATCATTCATTCTTAGTTATCAAGTACATCTCTGCATACTAGTATTTAATTATCTGTCACACTCCAACTTTCTAAAATATAAAAGGACGCAGAATAACACTGTGAATTGTCTAAAATTGTTAGCCATCAAATTATAGTTTTCTATGAAACGTAGTACTACAGAAAACGATTTTAAAGCGTTAGCTTCGATATACTATTTACAGCATAAACTATTACAAATTACACGACGATGCACTAATCTTTTGTAATTCTCCTTCACCATGCTTCCTTCACTGCCTCACTGCCAATATTTTTACTGATAAGGACGACCTCTTGTAGTGACAGGGTTAATGAAGGATATATCTGACTTCTGAATGTCTTTCCTAGGCTGCAAAAAATCGCCTGGAGATAGCAGGTGTGTAATAAAGCAAGGAGAAGCATCTGAGACGGCAAAATCTGCGTCTACCAATTGATCTAAGGAGCGAATATCTAAATTAACCCTATGACCTTGACCTTCGACATATGACTCCCTGGCTCCTTCATTTCCGCCTAAATTTTAATCATTCCACTGACTGCGATTTAAAAATTATTAATAAAAAGTTTGGTTTTACTGTCCAGTGACCTTGACAATTGACCTTTCTCTATGACCTTGACCTTCGATTGTTCTCAAAGTGGCATCTCCCACCCATGTTTATAACCTCAGTGCTAGAAATGATAATACAATGGCTCTGCATCCTTTCCATAGCACTTCTTCATGACAAACACCATATTCTAGTGTTACTATACTGTCACATGTCAGAATTCAAGATGTAGATCTGGCAATTTTAGGCCAAGTTAGTGTAAACAGAGTACAGCCGAGAATACTGATTGTTAAATAGAGGAGTTCGCTCTCTCTCTCTCTCTCTCTCTCTCTCTCTCTCTCTCTCTTCACCAACCCCAGGCTAAATCCATCTAATTGAAAAACTTTCCATTTAAACTTTGGCATAATCCTTGTGCTTAAAGTTCCCTCACCCCAACCCAACCCCACCTCACCCCCACCCCCATCTCACCCCCACCCTCATCTGTCCAGGTAGGGTGGGGGGAAGAGGGGCTGGGGTCATGCCATACTGGAGGGGAGAACAGGTGAGATAAGAGATAAGAGGTACAGAAACAGATGAGTGACAGAGAAAAACAGAGATACGAGATACAGAAACAGACATGAAAGATACAGAAACAGATATGAGAGATACAGAAATAGACATGAGAAATATAGAAGTAAAGAGAGAAAACAGAGATAAGAGACAAAGAAAAGGAGCTGGATTGAGAAAGATATCACATACAAAAACAGAGATGAGAGCTACAGAAACAAATGAGAGATACATAAACACATAGAAGATACATAAACACAGATAAAAGATACATATACAGATATAAGAGAAACAGAAACAGATAAGAGATACAGGAACACAGATAAAAGATACATAAACACAGATAAAAGATACATAAACACATATAAGAGATACTTAAACACAGATAAAAGATACATAAACACAGATAAAAGATACATAAACACAGATAAAAGATACATAAACACATATAAGAGATACTTAAACACAGATAAAAGATACATAAACACAGATAAAAGATACATAAACCACAGATAAAAGATATATAAGCGTGGCTCAATCGGTAGAGACGTGGCCTGCCGTTCTAACGGACCCAGGTTCAAATCCCGGCTGGGGCAGGGAACAGCTTAAGGATTTGAATTTCATTAAATCAAGCTTTACTGATCTACCAGAAGACCCGCCGACATGTCGTAAAAATACCCCCGCTAATACCAATACACCAGTCCTGTATGAGACAACCCTAGCATGTATTCAATATGGACGGTGGGTGTTAGCACCGAAGTGGTGACATGAAGAGGTGTATGGTATGTAGGAGGACTGTTGGGCCTTGATAGCAGGCTGTGAAGCCTATGCCCAGAGTCAAAAAAATAAAAAATAAAATAAAAAAATAAAAGATACAAAAGCACAGATAAAAGATACATAAACACAGATAAGAGATACAAAAACAGAAAAGAGATGTAGAAAAAGATAAGATATAAAAAAAAAACAGATAAGAGACAGAGACAAGGATGAGTCTTATCTCAGTAGAGCCACGTGATTTTGTTTAAGCCAAATACTGAATTAATTGAATTTTTACCTTACACTACCACCAAACTCCTTTACTGAACACCTTTACTGACTCCCAGGTGTGCCAAGGTAGTAAAGGCGTTAATTAATGATATGACCCCTATTCTCTTCGGGTTAGGAGGCTCCCTAGCATCTTTTCCTTAGCGATTTAATTCTGGATGTGGCTGGTTAATATCCTTTGGTACGTTAGTTATGCACAGTATGGAAACGTCAGAAGGATTTATATAGCGCAAAACAGAACAGTATGGTATATTAAGTAAAATGAATCGCTTAGGAAACAGTGTTAGGGAGCTTCTTTAACCGGCTCCAGCTCCAAAGGTCTCCCCTAAGCTGGATAAAGGTGTCTCAAGGAGGAAAGATTAAAAAAGAAACGACATCTCTGAAGGGATGATGTTGAATGAGAAAATTAATTCCAAATGTGAAAATTGTGCTTATTGAGAAATTGTTGTGTCTTCTCGATATACACCGTCTGTGTATGAGAGTATGAATCTTCCAGGAACGAGGATAGATATTGATAGATATAAAAAAAGAGAGACGGACAGACATAAATAGGCAAATTTATTGAGACAGCAACAGACACAGATACAGACAGAAAAGACAGACAGTTGCAGACAGATAGATAAGGAGAGAGAGAGAGAGAGAGAGAGAGAGAGAGAGAGACAGACAGACAGACAGACAGACAGACAGAAAAGACAGACAGACAGACAGAAAAGACAGACAGCTGCAGATAGATAGATATGGAGAGAGAGAGAGAGAGAGAGAGAGAGAGAGAGAGAGAGAGAGAGAGAGAGAGAGAGAGAGAGAGAGAGAGAGAGAGAGAGAGAGAGAGAGAGAGAAATGGAAATCAAGGAAAAAAACACCAACTTTCATCATCCCAAAACGAGTGGAGCCACACCAAAATAATACCAACATTTTCCATTATTTCGAGGAATTGATTAGTGACATAAATAAATCCACATATAATAGGATTCTGTGGTGATTGGACATACGAAACGAATGGGGAAATCAGAGGCCGATAAAAAGTGTATAAAAAGCAAAATAAAAAGCAAAAATGATGGGAGAATGAGGTGAGGGAGGCTGAGAACGAGATGGTGGAATAAACTGGACAAAATTAGTGACAAAGACTTACTGGAATTGTCACGAGAATTGGAGATTATTATGGGGAAGGAAAGGTTAAGAGTGAAGAGCTATAAAACGTAAAACAGATGGGCAAAAACAGATAGGGAGAAAAATACAGACTAACAGATACACAGACAGAAAGCTATAAAGATACATTAATATAGATAGAGAGATATACAAGCAGGTGAACAGACAGCCAGATAGATGGACAGGAGTTAATTAGATAGATATTTTGGCTTTCGTCTTTCTACTCCAGGAGAGAGAGAACGGGTGAGCAATATTCACTTTAATTATATTCCGTTCATTATAGGAGAATGAGTAGCTTTGTCTCTCACTTCAAAGGGTTGAGAGAGAGAGAGAGAGAGAGAGAGAGAGAGAGAGAGAGAGAGAGAGAGAGAGAGAGAGAGAGAGTTACATAGATACACAGACCACAAACATCTTATAGCCTTAAAAATGATAAAAAGATTTACTCTCTCACTACAAAGTTTAACGTGAGGCAAGAACGTGAGGCACAGACGTGAAACAAGAACGAAACAAGAATGTACGTGATGCAAGAACGCGTAAAGCAAAAGCGTAATGCAAGAACGTCAATTAGGATCATAAAGAACGTGAGCTAAGTGAGCCAAGAACGTGACCCAAGAACATGAGCCAAGAACGTGACCCAAGAACATAAGCCAAGAAAGTGAGTCAAGAACGTAAATTAAGAACGTGAGACAAGAATGTGAGACAAGAACCTGAGCCACGAACGTCAGATAATGTGAGACAAGAACGTGAGTCAAGAGCATGGGTCAAGAACGTGAGACAAGGACGTGTGAAGCAAGAACGTGAAGCAGGAACGTGAGACAAGAAAATGAGACAAGAACGTGAGACAAGAACGCATGATATTCTTACCTTTGGCCTTTTGGACGCGCACTGCTTCCTGGTGCATCGCTGGCTGGATTTTTTTTTTTTTTTTAAATGCAGGATGAAGGTGGCACGCAAGCCTGAAATAACAGCAAGGAAAATATCATAAGAATCCAGCCAAAGAAGTAAGTGGAACAGCAAACATGTGATAATAATAATAATGATAATAATAACTAGTAGTAGTAGTAGTAGTAGTAATAATAATAATAATAATAATAATAATTAATAATAAACAACTAATGCTGCCTAAATGAAGTCACACCATCACAAGACTTAAAGCAACACACTCTGGAGCAGCAACAAGACGTCTGAAACAATGTAACAGAAAACCATTAGAAAAAGTAAACGAAATAACAAACACAGGAACGACAATAGCAACATCTGAAATACGATCGAAGAGAAAACGAGAAAAAAATTGCGTGAAGGAAATTATAGTTGTAAAATTGACGTCACTTCTACGTAACATATATATTTTTTTTACTTCATTCACCTAGGTCGCTCAGAACCACGACAAAATTTAGAAAAAGTAATCGAGATGAATTGCTAGGTAGGTTATCTATTTTTCTGACAGACTTATTTTTTTGACAAGCTTATGCATGAATATGGGAACAATACAACAACAACTGAGAAAAAAAAAATAAAGGAAAAAATGCATGGGAAATTTAGTCTGCCTCTCCCCTACTGTTCTTCAAGTCACTGCCAACTTCCTCTTATATTGTTTCCTTGTCTTCCAGTTTTACACATTTTTCTTTTCAGTGTCTACTCCTCTCTAATCTGCCACTTCTCTCCTCCAATCTTCCACATCCATTTCCTCATTCCCTCCTTTCTCTTCCTCTTCTCTCCACTCCTTACCTTCAATATTCTATTCTCAACCCTATCTCCTCTACATCTTTTTCCTACTCTTTTCCATCTTCTATCCTCTGTCTGTCTGTCTGTCTGTCTGTCTCTCTCTCTCTCTCTCTCTCTCTCTCCCAGCCCCCTCCTAGTCGTCCTCGTCACACAACCCCAGGCCAACCACCAGCTGGATATGAAGTGGCCAGTAATATTAATGAGATGCAAATAAGCCTGGAAGAAATACCTGAGTCTGCCCTAGTTAGTACAATGGTGGCGATAGAAAATGGAATATAGGAGGATAGGGAGTGAGATGATGGAGAGGAAGAGAATGGAGAGGTAAGGAAAGGGAAGGATGATGATGATGATGATGAGAAAAGAGAAGATGAGAGGAGGACGAGTAGAAGAAGAAGAAGAAGAAGAACAAGAACAAGAACAAGAAGCAGAAGAAGAAGAAGAAGAAGAAGAAGAAAAAGAGGAGGAGGAGGAGGACGAGGAGATGAAATCAGTGAGGTGTTGGGGTAAATATTAACTGTGTGTGTGTGTGTGTGTGTGTGTGTGTGTGTGTGTGTGTGTGTGTGTGTGTGTGTGTGTGTGTGTGTGAGGTGAAGTTTGCTCTACCGAAGTGATGGAGTGAGTGAATAATAAATGAAGTGCTGGGGACTTGAAGCGAGGATGATTACCGGCACTGGAGGGGAAAAAATGAATGAGGGAGTGAAAAATGAATGAGGGAGTGGAAATTGAATGAACAGGTGTTGGCGGGGTAATTAAATGAGCGGTAAAAATGAAAGTGAAAAGGATAATGTATTGCAGAGTATACGACACGGGGGAATAAAAATAATCAACGAAGATATTGTTATACTGTGTTTATAACTGAAGATAAGAAAAGACAGAAGGAAGAGAAAAACGAGAGGAGGGTTAAAAAATATTGCTTAGAAAAAGTAAATAAGAAAAGTGCAACAGGAAGGAGGAAGATAAACAAACTGTCGTAAAAAATGAACCTGGGGAGGGAAGAAAATTTGAAGAAATAATAAATACAGTCTAGAAGAAACCAAGAACTACCAAAAAGAAGACACAGAAAACAAAGATGTCAAAAAGATTACTGTGGAGGAGGAAGAATATTGATTAATAAGGAAAAGTCGATACAGACAGAGATAAGAGGATGGAGGAGGATAGACGAGGACTGTCACGATCGAAACTGCTGAGAGAGAGAGAGAGAGAGAGAGAGCAAAGTAAAGCGACGGTGCCCTGCAGGTCTTCTCATCTCTCGCCCCAATTAAGTGGAACCAGTCTAAGCCCAGATGAAAGGAACTCTCTGATTGGCTGACGTGATGTAAGGAGCTCTCTGATTGGCAGATGCAATGTAAGGAGCTTTCTGATTCGTTGTAGGGTGTATGGTACTCTGATTTGGCTATAAGGTGCTTTCTGATTGGTTAATATGATGTAACTCTCTGATTGGTTGTAAGGTGTAAGGAGTATCTGATTGGCTGTAATATGTTATATAGTATTAGATGAATAAAACATTAGAAGTTTCCTACTGTGAGATGGTTATATCGTATGTCGTTAGCTGGAATAAATCACTAGAGTTACCCCGAGAATGTGAGGGTAATTACATTGTTCCATATTAATTTTCAGGGTACTCCTTCCAGCTCTCCTCTGCCGCCGCTAATCTCAAAAGCCAATCAACTCAGCCGAAGCAAAATCCTCTCTCGGGCAAAGCCACTCTCAGCCAATCATAGTGCAGCCTCCACTTTTCCAAGAAGGCTTCGTATCGTTCCTTCCTAAGCGATTTATTCTGCGCCTTACCCTTCAACATCCCTTTGTATGTCACTGATATAAACATGTCGATATTAAACAGCATAAATAATATGCAAGATATTGTTAAGGTATGCCATGCAGCATCAATCGCTAAAGAAGAGGTGACACGAAAAATACTTAAAATGCGGCTCTTTAATTTCGAGCTTCAGCAATCACGAGTCAGTTTACATTCGATCCAACTAGTCAGCCAATCAAGAGTCAGTTTACAGGAGGTCTCACTCGTCAGCCAGTCATGAGTCAGTTTACAGTAGGTCTCACTCCTCATCCAATCATGAGTCAGTTTACATTAGATCTCACTCCTCAGCCAATCACAAGTCAGTTTACTTCCAGTCCAACTCGTCAGCCAATCACGAGTCACTTTACATTAGGTCTCACACGTTAGCCAATCAACGCTCGCCTCTCACGTCGGGCAGCTGCCTGGGAACCAGAGAAAGAATTTTTGATGTTTGCTCCAATTCATCTTAATTTTTATTTTAATGTCAGCTCGTTTTAATCTCAGTTTTTTATTATAATATCTGTTCAGTTTAATCTTAATTTTTAATCAAAATCTGGGGTAATCACAACCAAAAATAGGAGTTCAAAGCAGAAGGGATGGGGAGGGGGTGAGGGATGGAGGGTTAAGGGGAAAATGAGGACGTTTCTGAGGGAAAGGAGAGGAAAGACTGCTTCTCCCCCTCCCCCCCCGCGTCTCTCTCTCTCTCTCTCTCTCTCTCTCTCTCTCTCTCTCTCTCTCACCTGCTCGTCCTCAGTAAGCACGTTAATGGAGGAGTGAATAGCAGGCCTCAGGTGGGATTCATACTGCAACTCTCAAGGTAACTCGTGCTCCATCAGGCCTCCCTCTCTTCATCTGTTCCGTACCTTCGTCTTTCGCTTTTCCTCCTCCCCCCTCTCTCTCTGTCTATCTGTGTGTGTGTGTGTGTGTGTGTGTGTGTGTGTGTGTGTTCTCTCCTTTCATTTTCAGGAGAGTTTGGGTGGAATCTCTCTCTCTCTCTCTCTCTCTCTCTCTCTCTCGGCTAATCTGTCTTCAAAGATCCAGTGAGCAAAGGGCCACCAATTCGTCCCCTTAGTCGTTGCGAAACTGGCAACAGAGGCTGAGTTGATAGAAGCATGGGGTTAGAAGGGATGTTAGAGGAGTTAGAAAAGGTTGCTAGGGGGTTTGGAGGCTGGAAAGGGTTGCTAGGGGGTTGAGAAGAGTTAGTATGAGTTATTGGGAGGTTAGGAGAGGTTGGAAGGGGTTGAGGAAGAGGTAGGAGGAGGAGGATGTGTGGTAGAGGAAAATGAAGGAAGGTTGGCTGAAGTTGTATGTGTGTGTGTGTGTGTGTGTGTGTGTGTGTGTGTGTGAGAGAGAGAGAGAGAGAGAGAGGAATATAAGACGCTGTGATTTGATGTTAATTTCACAGCCTAGCGGGGGATCTGGTGGGGGGATGGGGGAGGGGAAGGCTAGGACTTTGGAGGGGGAGTGGAGGTTCTGGGGAGGGTAGGGGGGTGGATAAGAGGCAAATCCGTATATATAAACTCTCTTTAGCTTAAATTACGTATATAATGATCTGTATATACATCCATCGTCTCTCACATAGTTATAGTTACCCCTCGAAACCAAACACAGGGAATATCCAAAAAATACGAGACATGAAAAGATCTTGATATTAAAGTTATATATATATATATATATATATATATATATATATATATATATATATATATATAAATATATATATATATATATATATATATATAAAAAAAAAAAAACTCATAGTGACGAACTGCCAAAAAAAATAATTGATACCGATATTAAAAGTGACAAAGCAGGAAAAAAAAAAAAATCGTTAATACTGACAAATTTCGGAAATAATAAAAGATCTGGATATTACAGTGACAAAAAAAAAAAAAAATAAGTATGGATATCAAAAAACATGAAAAATAAAAACTTCTAGATATTAAAGACAATGCACGAAAAAAAGATACACGGCAGAAATTAAAGTGAAAAAAAAAAAAGGAAAAACATAACTACCAAAATATGAAAAAAATAGATTGATAATAGCTAACTGTAATGGAGACTTGTTTACCAAGAAAATTGCCCTTTTCTCTTCAAATAAATGTGACCCCTGATTAACACCGTGCAGGAGGTGGATGAAAGTGGTAAGGAAATTGGGTCATTAAATGGGTGCAGACGACAAAGACTCAGATCACTAGAACATGCTTGGTTAGGTAAAAGTACATAGCTTCTTTAATTACAGGTGGCGATCTTAGAAGGCTTAAAACACACACACACACACACACACACACACACACACACACACACACACACACACACAATCAACCATCTTCCCTTCACTTCCTCCTTCCTCTCCTCCTTCCCCAACTGAATCCGTATTTCTCTTCCTTTCCCAACCATTTCTTTTGCAACCTCTCCCTTCATTTTCTTTCTTTCTTTCTTAAGAGTTCTTTCTCGTCCCTCTCTCCCTCCGCTCATCTTTCCTCTCCGTCTTCGTCCCTCTCTTTCCCCTCAAGCATCCCCTCTTTTCCATCCACGTCCAACCCCTTACCCTTCCCCTCTCATGATTTCCCGACTCTCTTTCCACCAATTTCCTCTTCGGTCTCATTTTCCTCTCACCCCACTTTCCTACCCCTACCCTCTTTCCTTCCCTCTTTTCTCTCACCCGTCCCCTCTTTTCCTTTCTCTTCCAACCTCTCGTCATTTCTATCACAGAGTTCCTGCCTCTCTCTCCCACACTTTCCTCCTCCGTCCCTCTTTCTCCCCACCTCTTTCCTCCCTTCTCTTCCGCTACCTCTCTGTCCCACACTTTTCTCTTCCATCCCTCTCTCCCCACCTCTTTCCTCCCTTCTCTCCCCCTCCCTCTCCCTCCAGTGTCGAAACAAGTCCAGAAATACAGGGGGGTACGACAAGAGAAGTCCATTAGGGGGTCAAGCACTGCGATCCGGACTCACGCGCTTATTGAACTCTCGGACTGCCGGTTTAATGGACTCGCCCGGCCATTACGGAATATTTACGTAGCCCAAACGCCACCATTTCCGCCCAGCTGGAGAAGTGCGAGTGTTATGGCGAAATATCATCAGATATTTTGCGGGATTTTGCTTGAAATATTTAAGTACTAGCGAAATATTTACCAGCTTCTTATACTGTCTTTCTTTTTAATACTTACGTAGCCCAAACGCCACCATTTCTATCCAGCTGAAGGAGTGCGAGTGTTATGGCGAAGTATATTATCAGATATTTGGGAAATTTTGAGTGGAATTTATTTAGTTTCGCATCTGTGAGACGAGAAAATACTTGTTACTTCTCACATTGTTTTCCCTTTCAATATTTACTCAGCTCAAACGCCCCCATTTCTGCCCAGGTGAAGGAGTGCGGGTGTTATGGAGAAGTATTATCAGATATTTGGGGAATTTTGAAAGGACGTTGTTTAGCTTAGCACCTGTGAGACGAGAAAAACATCTGCTATTTCTAACATCGATTTTTATTCTCATTTAATATTTACGCAATCCATACGTATGATTTTTGCTCACAAAAAGAAACAGGATTAATGGGCTAGTTCATAAAACTTATCGAATTCTGTGTGGCTCTTACTTGCTGCAAAATTTCCGGGAATTGTACTAGCAACCGTACTCTTACATTTTTCTTTTTCTCTCAATATTTACACAGTGCCGCTTCGAATCTGGGGTAGCTGGGTCCACAGAGTATAACCATTCGTAACAAATATTTATGTTATTTCCAGTACTGGCGAGAAAACAGCTACGGAACAATTCACACATTTTTCTTC
>NC_137017.1:8465309-8475309 GCF_032717465.1 Coenobita brevimanus | reverse complement strand
ATGCCCGTGGATTAGGTACACACTGAAATATACCAGTTGCTCCTCTGGCTCGGTCTATCAGATTAACCTAACAGACTGACAAACTAACCTAAATTGATACTGAAAAAAACAAACCAAACCTAACCTAACCTTACCTAAACTTTCCTGGGTAAGAAAACGTGAAAAAATAATGGACCCCACCCGCCCCTCTCACACAGGACCCCACTCACCCCTCTCACACGGGACCCCACCCGCCCCTCTCACACAGGACCCCACTCACCCCTCTCACACAGGACCCCACTCGCCCCTCTCACACAGGACCCCACTCGCCCCTCTCACACAGGACCCCACTCGCCCCTCTCACACAGGACCCCACTCGCCCCTCTCACACAGGACCCCACTCGCCCCTATCACACCAGCTGGTCTCAATACGGCCCCACAAAGGCGCTGTAATTGATCCTAACTGGGATACCTAAACGCACCCCTCTTACTCCCCTTCCTTCTCTCTCTCTCTCTCTCTCTCTCTCTCTCTCTCAGGTAGACTTAGATCAGACAGCATATTGACTGCCATTGCTTGGGTAAATTTGGAGCATAACCAGGTCAAAGATGAAAAAAAAAAAAAAAAATGAAAGACTGGTAGCTGCGCCGTGATACTGAAATAATGATTGGAGATATTTTTGAACTGGTATTTTTATGTATCGGAGAAAGAAAGGAAAAAAGAAAGACGAATGAAAGAAAGAGAGAGAGAGAGAGAGAGAGAAATGCAAAAAATACATCCAGGAAATTGGAAACAAAAAGAAGAGAGAAGTAAAAGAAAAAATACAAGAGCAAAAGACAAAAGAAAAAAAAGAGAATTCAAAAGTATAGGAAATAAAAAATGAGAATCGTGAAGGAAAAACATGAGAACAAAAAGTAAAAGTGAAAAAACACAAATTAAAAACAGCAGGGAAACAAGATTGAAAAGAAGAAAAAAGCACGGGCCAAAACCACGGAAAGGAAAATTCAGAGCAAAAGACACGAATAAAAGAACACGGAAATTAAAACTAAAAGCGAAAAAACGACTGAAAAACATGGAACAGGTAAACATAGGTGAATTTCTCCTTCTCCACCTCTTCCTCTTCATTTTCCTCCTCCTCCTCCTCCTCCTCCTCCTCCTCCTCCTCCAACTCTTTCGACTCTCCAGTGGGTTGGCGTAATTAAAATAATCTTGAGGCTTCTGAGATGAAGCTTAGAGGAAACACAAAGGAAGAGGGAACGAATGCAGAGAGATCATCCTGATATGAAATGCACTGGTGTTGGGAGGTGAGGTGAAGTGAACCTGGGTTGGGTTGGGTTGGGTTAAATTCTGTTGGGTAAGAATGGGTTAGCTTGGATGAATTAGATGAGGTAGGAATGGGATAGGGTGGGTTGGGTGGGGTTAGGTTTGGTTAGGTTGTTAGGTTTAATTTGGTTAGGGTAGGTTAGCTTGGGTTACGTTTGGTGGGGTTAGGTTACACTGGGCTGGGCTGGATAGGACACGAGCCAGACTGGATTAGAAGCAAAAAAAATCCACTCAGATTATATTAAATGCCATTCCTTGTAAGCCATGTCAGCCAAAACAAAGTATATATAGTATTCACTGGAAGGAATACATGGGATAAGTTAAATAGCCTTCAACCTTTTGCGTCTACGAGCTAAACTGAGTCAGACATAATCCTTTAAAGATAAAGTAAGACATAGACTAAGGCGGAGCGAAAAGGTTAAAGTCTGATCTAATTTTAATCCCAACGTCAATCATCTTCCTTATGAGGGCCATTTATCATCATTACTTCCTCCTTCCATAAATTTACAGTTTTCCTCTTTCTCCTTGTTTCTTCTTTTTCTGATGTCTTCTTCTTTCAGCTTATTTCAATTTCTTTTGCATCTTTTTCTTCACACCTCTTCATTTTTCTTCCTCCTCTTCGTTCAACTTCTTCTCTTCCTCCTGGCTTTTCTTCCTTAACTCAAGACGCGTTTTTCCTCCTCCTATTCATCCTCCTCTCCTCTCCTCTCCTCTCCTTTCCTCACCTCTCTTCTTCTTTCCTCACCTCACCTCATCTTTCCTCTCCTCTCCTCTCCGCTCATCATCTCATCTCCTCTCGTCCTCCTCCACCTGACCCCATTTACCTTCCCAGCCTGGTGATTAGTATGCACATTCTGCCTGATCGGTGAATACAGACTGATTGCTAATTAAATATAACGATTCTCATTTGTTCCAGCCTTCTAATTACCATCAGCCAAGGATTCGAATCAAGGAGCGTGCGTGCGTTCCATTTTTCTAATTTTTCCCCCCTCATTTTACTCAGATTTTTGCATATTTTTTTTACCGATTTTCCATACTTTTCTTCCCAGTTTTTCTCTTTTTCTTTTTTCTTTTTTTCCAGTTTCCCTTTTTTTCTTTTTAGTTTTTTAGTTTTTCACTTTTCACTTTTTTCCCGAATTTTCCATTTTTTCCAGTTGTTCATTTTTTCGTTTTTTTCCTTTTCCATGCATCTCGGTCCACATTTTTCCCTGCCCCCCTTTCCCCTAGAACTGTTGCTTGATTTCTCTCCTCTGATCCACGTCTTATATGTTTAATGTTTCTCTAATTTGTCAACATTTCTTTCTATTTTCTCCACACTTTTTCACATTATTTCTTTTTTTTTCACATTTTACGTGTTTTTCTCCATAATATTCCACGCCCTCTTTTATCCTTGTAACTGTTGGGTAAGTCTTGAAAATTCCATCTCATATTTTTAATGCTTAGTCCATTACTTTTTTTTTATTTTTTTTTTCCATGGCTTGATATTTTTTCTCAGAGATTTATCAGACTATTTTTTTTTTGGCATGCGTGAAGTGTTTATTAATAGTAAGCTTTTTCTTGGCATTTTTTTCGTCAATGTGTTTTCCTAATTTTTCCATGGTGTGATATTTTTTCTCTTATATTTACCAGATTTTTTTTCCCTATGAGTGAAGTGTTTTTCCATATTATTATTATTCGTTCTGAGGGAGCTCGTCCTTTTTTTTTTTTTTTTTTTTTTTTGAGTGGGGGAGGGGCGTGTGATCCCAGCCTTATATACTGTATTTCATCGCCCCGACTCTGAGGTTCAAGTCGGCAAACATGACGGGCTTTGAGGCATAACAGAATGAGATTGGGAAGTCGGGAAAGAAGGAGAAGGAAGACAGGAAGAAAGGAAAGGGAGGAGAAAGGAGAGGAGAAAGGAAGGGAGGAAGGGAGGAGAGAGGAGAGGAGAAAGGAAGGAAGGAAGGGAGGAGAGAGGAAGGAGGAAGGAAGGAAGGAAGGAGAGAGGGAAGGAGGAAGGATGGAAGGGAGGAGAGAGGGAAGGGGGAAGGAAAGAAGGAAAAAAAAAGGGTCGAAGGATGGAAAGAAAGGAGAGAAGTTAACAGGGATGGATGGTTGGGAGGAGGATAGATAGGGGAGAAATGAAGAAATTGAGAGATAGGAGGGTGATAGTGAAAAGGGAAAGGAGGAAAGAGGGAGGGAAAGATGGGAAGGAGGAAGGGAGAGAGGGAAAGAGAGAAAAAGGGAGGGAGGGAAGGAGAGTGGCCGATTCTTATGGTCCTAGTCGGCAAACATGGCGGCCTTTGAAGCAGAAGAGAATGAGGTCGGGAGTCGAGAAGCAAGGAAAGAAGGAAGGAAGGAAGGAAGGAAGGAAGGAAGGAAGGAAGAAAGGAAGGAAGAAAGGAAGGAAGGAGGGAAGAGGGGGATGAAGAGAAGAAAGGAAGGAAGGAGGGAAGAGGGGGATGAAGAGAAGAAAGAAAGGAGGAGGATGGGTGGGAAGGATGAAGAGAAGAGTGAGGGAAGGAAAAGAAAGAATAGAGAAAAAAAGAGATTATAAGCAATAAAACATGGAGCCCTTTGAACTGGAGGAGAACGGGTTCGGGAGTCGGAGAGGAAGGAAGAAAGGAGAGGGAGGGATGGAGAGAAGGAAGGAAGGGAAGGGGGAAGTAAGAAGAGTAGGATGGAGAGAAGAAAGCAAAAAGAATGAGGGAGGAAAAGATGGAAAGGAAAGAGAGAGAAGGAGGGAAAAAGGCTGACGTCAGGAACTTAAAACATCGAGAAAGAACAAAGTCAGGAGAGGATGAATGAAATCTGGAGTGAAGTTGGGAATGAAAGAAGTCGGGAAGGAATGAAGTCGGGAAGGAATGCGATCACCAACTGTTTGCTACTACCGACTTCGCTCCGACCCGACCACTGTCCGAATTAATTTCTCCCTTATTATTCATCTTCCTTTCTTTGTTCTCTCTCTCTCTCTCTCTCTCTCTCTCTCTCTCTCTCTCTCTCTCACACACACACACACACACACACACACACACACACACACACACATACACACACATTCACACTTTAATCTATTTTCTTGGTTTTCCTTCGTCCTCATTCTCATCCGCACTTTAATTCCTCTACATCAATCTCCCCACTCTTTTCTCCTCTTCCTCCTCCTCCTCTTTCTCTATTTTCATTTCCCTTCCCCTCTTCCTCTCTTCTCTTCCTCTGTTCTTAAGTCCCTCTCTTCCTCCTCCTCCTCATCTTCTTGTCTTTTTACCTCTCACTTTCTCACTCCCCTGGGTCTTCAAATTCTCCTGCACCAGATGTAACTCTCTCTCTCTCTCTCTCTCTCTTAAATAATAATCATCTTCCCTCTCTCCCTCAGATTTTCTCATTCATAATGTAACCCCTCCCCCCCCCTCTCTCTCTCTCTCTCTCGCTCTTTTGTCCTCACTTTTAATCCCACTCATTCTGGCCACCCACCTGTGTTCCAAGTCTCTCTCTCTCTCTCTCTCTCTCTCCAGGATCTTACCCATCACCTCAATCTTCCTTTACTAAAAACCCACGTGAATAAGGACGTCTTTTCCCCTTTACTCTTCTCCTTTCCTATCTTTATTAAGCTTAGAATCAATTTTCCTTACTAGAGGGGTTAGATAGAGCCTTGAGGAGTCTCGTCAATAAGGGAAATCGCAAAATAAGATAAATCACACGCCGTCAGCACGAGTAAAGGACCTCTCACGCGTTCAAGGGGTTGGCACATTACTGACGCTTTTCCTCAGTGGTGGAGAGACGCCTTAGTGATAAAGTTTGTGACTGTCTTGTTAATATTCAACACGATGTTTTTAGTAGTAATGGTAGTAGTAGTAGTAGTAGTAGTAGTAGTAGTAGTAGTAGGTATAGTAATAGTAGCAGTAGTAGTAGTAGGTGTAGTAGTAATAGTAGTAGTAACCTTCTATACCTTCTCATCACCTTATTAAACTTATCATTAGCATCGTATAATTAACCTTACACCTTTATTAACACGCTATAATAATTACCTTCGTACTTTTACACCATCTCATTAACAAACTTTTGGGTAATTTTTTGTGTCTGAATTTTTCGCACCAAGAGCTCTATTTTTCCCCATCGTTGCGTTCTTATCACCTCTTCTTTAGCGATTTAAATTGTATACTGCTCTTTAATAATCCCCAGCATGTTATATCTTTTTAATAATAGATCGGTAAACATGTAAGGGTATATTAAGGCGTAGTGTGCTAGATATATCGCATGCGAGGTGTTACGGACTGGAGTATACTGAGGAACTTGTACGGGAGAAGAGGAGGAAATATAAGTGAATTAATTAAGGAAGGAAAGGAGAACAGAGACGAAATAAGAAGAAAATAACATAAGGAAGAGACGCGAGAGAATGAGAAACTAAACTAAAATACATAAAAAGGGAAGAGGAAGGACGAGAAAAAATTTAATGAGCAACATGAAGCTTAACAGAAAACAGGAAAAAATAAAATATACGGTGTGCGAGAAATTATGCCAAAAAAAAGGAAAAGTTTTATTAATTACAGAAAAAATGGAAAATGGAAGAAAATGAAAAATGATGCGAAAATGAAGTGCAAACACACTGTAGGAAAAAATAATAAAGGAGAATAAAGAAACGAGGAAAAATAGTAAGGCATTTTTTTTACCAATACCTTTTAAATATAATCTGAATATTCGGGAAGAAAATATAATAATGTCGTGGAAAGCGAATTCTATATACTTTTCAAAAATCGTCAGAAATTTTGGCAAGGAAAAAAATTCATGGGAAGGAGGAGTGTCATATGGAACCTGAGTTGGAGAGAAAATTTTTAAAGATACGATGTTCCAGCGTAAAAAGGAAGGGAAATGAAGTGAAGGGAGGAGGTGATGCAAACTGCTGGGGGAAAGAGTAGGAGGAATGAAAGGAGAGACGATGCAAGAGAAGAGGGAAGGAAGGAAGAAAGGAGAGAAGGAAAAGAGAAAGAAGAGAATGCCAGAAGGTAAGAAGGAAGGATAGAAGAAAGAAAGGAGAGGAGGAGAGGAAAAGTACAAAAGGGCAGAAGGGAGGGAAGGAAGGTAGGAAGAAAAGGGAGGACGAAGGGAAAAAGGAGAGAAGGGAAGAAGACAAGAGAGAAGGAAGCAGGGAAAGAGGAGAGAAGGGAAGCAGACAAGAGGGAAGGAAGGAGGGAAAAATCCTGGAAAGGGAGGGAAGAGAGGATGCAAAATTCTTGGAGGATATGAGAAGGAAGTTAAGGGAGGGGAAGGAAAAATTCTGGAGGAAAAGAGAGAAGGAAATAATGGGGAGTGGAAAACGAGGGGGGGGGTTAGGAGGGGGACCACTTCATTTAGCGATGGTTCTGAGGCCGCAAAATTATCAAGTTCGATCAAAATATGTCCTGTAAGAATGAAGAAAGAATGACAAAAGAAAATAACAGCCAAGATCATGGAGAGAAAACGGAAGCGAGCTATGGGGGGGGGGAACTACTTCATTTTGCGATGGTTCCTAGGCCGTAATATTATCAAATTCGGCCAAAATAAGTCTAGCAAGAATGGAAGATCCTAGGACGAAAAATCATCAAGTTCGATTAAAAATGTCTTGTAAGAATGAAGAAAGCAAAATGAACATAACAGACGAAAAAAATATCATGGAGAGAAAACGGTGAGCGAGTTAAGGGAGAGGGGGGATTGCTTCATTTAGCGTTGGCTCCCCGGCCGTAACTCTGACCCCTGCGCTACCTGTCCTGCATATTAAACACCCCACCTCACACCGCCAACCACCTTACCTTGTTCATTGCTACAGAACTTCAGGCGCCTTGCTGATTAGAGGTTAGAATGCAGCAGTTGGAATTACGGCTAAGACATGGTGTAAGCAGAGTTAAATGAATGGATGAATAAACAGATAAATAAAAAAAATAAATAATCGAAAAAGAGTGTCCGCAAAATTTGTCCGTTCCAAAGAAAGCTGAACAAAATATAGACTGAAACAAGATCCATTCATATCGAGATACCTTTTCACATCACTTGTACAAATCAGGTCGTAGATAGAAGGGAAAGACAGGAGATAAGGTTAGGTTAGGTTAGATTAGGTCAGGTCAGGTTAGGATAGGTAAGAAAAAGTTAAGCTGGGTTGGGTTAGGTTAGATTAGACTGGGTTGGGTTGGGTTGGGCGGGTGGATTGTTAGGTTAGGTTAGGTTAGGTGCTACCACTCTTACCCAAAACCAGCATCATCAACACTGCTATCACACTTAACCAACACCACCGCCATTTTAACCTCTTTTCACTCCTCCCTCTTCCCCTTTCTCCCTCAACTTTGCACACCACCATCACAACCACCTCAACCACCTTTATCCTCTTACACCATCACTTCTAACCCCTCATCCTCTCCCTAACCTCTTCTCACTGCACTCTCACGTTCTCTCCTCTCTCTCACCCCCTCCCTCCTCCTCACCCTCTCATCCTTACCCCCCACCTTCTCTCACTCTCTCCCTCCGCCCCACCCCCTCCTCCTCACCCCCATCTTCTCCTGTTTCTCGACCCCTCCCTCCTCTTCACTTCTTCATCCTTATCCCCCCCCCTCTCACCTTGTCTTAACAAAAGCCTGTACCACAAAAGGTAATCCAGGTACTCCAGGTGATCATAAGCATCTAATTAGCTGCCACTCCTGTTCCCTGTCCAGCTTTCATTAGCCCCTGACACATACAAGAGTACCTTCTACCTCACCACCACTACCACAATCACGACCACCACTACCACTCTCTTTGTCTACCACCACCACCAAAACGACTACCATTATCATCCTACCCATATCTACAGTAGAGCCACCATTACCTCCATCCCTACTATCTTTCTCCACTACCACCACCACCACCATCACAGTCAATACCAACATCACTGTTACCCACGACCACCACTACCACCATCCCTACTATCCCTTCACTCATCCCTCCCCCCCACACACGCACACGCCGGAGCCAGTCTCACCAAAGTCAGGCCCCCACAGAAGGTAATCCAGGTGCGTCAGGTGATTATTAGTCATCTAATTAGCGGCCACTCTTGTGTCCAGCGTCACCTTCATTACCGTCACACACAAAACATCCAGCGGCTCGTAATTAATTTGGCCAGCGGAATATTTTGGGGGATTATATATATATTCCCTCTTGGCCCAGTAATTAATTTTAGACGACCCTCACACTCATTAACACACTCATTAATATATACTGCTACTCCTAATCTCTCACTACTCATCTCACTGAACAAATCTCTCTGCATGTCTTCAATGGTCCCATCCTCCTCACTCCTCTCCCCTTTCTCCTCTCCCAATCACAATGCACTCTAATCATCTCACACACATTAACACGCTCACTAACACACCCTGCTCCTTCTAATCTCTCAATCACTCGTCCCACAGAAAACAAATCTCTCAGCTTATCTCCACTGCTACCTTCCCCTTCTTCCTTTTCCTCTCTTCCACCCACAGGGCACCTAATCACCTCAAACTCATTAACACACTCATTAACACTTCTACTCCTGATCCCTCACTCACCCATCTCGCACCAGAGCAATAAATCTCTCACGGTCGCTTCAAATGGCCGCGAGTTGGGTCGTTTGGAAAGACTGTGGACACTATTACGGTCGATTTACGGCCCTGCATTTCCGGACGGGTGAGGGAGTGAGGGGTGCATGAGGCAGGCTGGTTTGAAGTGGAGGGTGGATAGATAAATAGATAGATAGCTAGAAAGGTAGGTAGACAGGTAAGTAGACAAACTGATCGGTAAATAGACAGATAAACAGATAGGCAGGTAGGTAGGCAGACAGGTAGGAAGGTAGGTAGGTAAGTAGACAGGTATGTACTGTATGTATGTATGTAGGTAGGTAGGTAGGTAGGTAGGTAGGTAGGTACACGGGAGGCGGGTGGGTAGGTAAGTTGGTAAATAGACAGACACATACATAGATAGACATATAAAGATCAAAGACAGACGAACCAAAACAGACAGACAGACAAGGCAACCCAAACATCCAGGAAGACAAACACACGCACAAACAAGGTCTAAACGAACAAACAAGCCTGCTTTGACGAGGAAGGAGCCGTGTAATGACCTAAGTCGAACCTCGAAGGCAAATGACAAGCCCGATTCCTCCAGGGGCGAGATGGTGATGGGCCGAATGCGTCACTCGGGGAATGTAAATAGAAAGAGTTGCCAGATGCTTCTAGGAGGAATGCGTTGTTGATATTGTCTTCGACATTATTTGTTTTGAGAAAGGATAATCGAAAATTGTGCTTCTGAATGGTGTTTTGAATTTATCTGTTTATCTTCCAGTCTGTCGACCTGCTTATCTATCTGCCTGCCTGTCGGTCTGTCTTGTTCCTGTTCCTGTTCTGTCTAAGTTCCATTCAGCTCCATTCGTCACTTCAAACGATATCTTCATGGACGCCCTCTCTCTCTCTCTCTCTCTCTCTCTCTCTCTCTCTCTCTCTCTCTCTCTCTCTCTCTCTCTTGTCCCTGTTCACCGAGCTATACAAATAGGGACCTGCCTGGAAATTCGACTGTTGCGGGTCATGTTCTAGTGGAAAACTGGGACTTTGAAAAAATGTACTGTCTGCTTTACTGATCCTTGTGCAGCAGATACGGATAAAGCTAAAGTTCACACACACACACACACACACACACAAATTTCCCAATTCAGACACACTTCTTAGGCCACACACACACACACACACA
>NC_137017.1:8460309-8462809 GCF_032717465.1 Coenobita brevimanus | reverse complement strand
CAGATATGCAGAAAAATAGACAGACAGACAGATAGATAAATTTTGCAGACTCCAAACACCGTCACCCATGGAGTCAGGTCCGCGGGAAGGATTAAGTGGATTTAGACTGACGGGATGCGATTTCTGGGTAAGGGGATTAGCCGCTGGAAGTAATGAGCTCATGAATGGTATATGTGAGAGGACGGCGTGGGATGGGATGGTGGGAGGGTGGCGTGGGATGGGATGGGGGGAAGGCGGTGTGGGATGAGATGGGATGAGGGGATGTGTTTGGATTGGGATAATGTTTGAATCTGAATTTTGGTAAAGTTACTGGATTAAAATGGGTAAATGAATGGTATATGTGTGAGGGTGGCGTGGGTTGGGATGGGATGGGATGAGGGGAGGTGCGTGTGTTGGGATAAGGTTGGGATGAAGTTTTATGAAGCGTGTATGTGGGAGGTCGACGTGGGATGGGATAAGGGATGTGGGTGGGTTAGGATAGGGTGTGGATAAGTTAGGAGGATAAGACAATTGTATATGTAGGAGGGTGGCGTGGGATGGGATGAGGGCATGTGTGTGTGAGCTGGGATAAGCGTGGGATATGGAATGGATGGAATGGGATGAAATATATAATGGGTATGGTTGTGGAGTGCAGGCATGAGAGGGAAATGGAATTGAACGAGAGACAACAGACGAGAGATGGAAATGGTTGAGAAATGTATGTGAAGAATGATTGCAGTTGGTTAGGATGAGGTTGAGAGTGTATGAAAGAGGGTGGCATGAAACAGAATGACCCGGAGGAGTGGGAGGAAGATCTACAATGAGAAGAGGGCGTGAAAGGCGGGACATTAAGATGGAATGAAAAGAGATATTCGTGGATGAATGAGGAAAGAGAGAGAGAGAGAGAGAGAGAGAGAAAGAGAGAGAGAGAGAGAGAAAGAGAGAGAGAGAGGAGGGCGGGAGGACTGGGTGAGTGTGGAGGGGATGAGGGAGAAAAAAATGGGAGAAATGGAGTTCCCCCGAGCTAAGCCCTGTATTGGACTATATAGCCCCGCTAGGGTTACAGGAGCGAGCTACCACTCCCAGCACGGCAGCCCGGGCGAGGCTCGAACTCGCAATCCTCCGATTACGAGTCCAGCGCGCTACCACTGTGCTACCGCGCTCCCCTGGGGATGAGGGAGAGAGTGGATGAAATATTTCTTACGTATATTGTCTTTATTAATATGAACGCCTTATATATTTATTTGATTGTACATTTATCTATTTATCTATTAATGGATTTTGTCACTATATTTTTCCTTTATCATTACTATTATTTCTTTATCATTTATTTTATTTATTCATTAATTACTTTATTTTGCTGTAGGGTAAGACGGTCGCAATTCTTGTTCTGCGTCGAGCCTGCTGAAAGGAGAGGGTCCCCGGGAAGGATTTGATGGATAAACCAATTTTACACTTTCCATGTATTTTCTGAGGGAGAGAAGGGAAGGAAAGTGGAGAATAAAAACTCCAAAAATAACCTATGAATATCGTGCCACCTTTGTCCAGACGCAGGAAACTTCACGACTAAAAATGTTAAAGAAAGTTTAAGAGGAAATTTTACACCTGTTGAGTCGGAAGGCAGGTGCTGAACTTCGAAATATTGCTCAGAATTGTTGTAAGTAACCTGTCTCACTTTCTCCAGGTTTAGAAGTCTGCCGAAAAAAAAAAATAATAAGGAGTATAACAGTAACTATAGGAAAAAAATAACTGAGGTGAAACTATAAAAACTCTTGGAAGTCACAGCTTGAAAATTGTCCCGTTTCGGATATTACTCAAATAAATATCCACGAAAACAGTGAGGAAAAAAATAAGAGTAAAGTTATGGGAAAATACTTTTGGCGAAACTGAAAAAAAAAAAATGGAAGTTACCTCTTAAAAATAAATCCATTACTGACATTTCCTTAGATACACGTAAACACCCTGGAATTTCGTCGTCGTCCTCAAAGGAAGATACAAAAATTCCATCTCACTCTTTCTAAACCCGGGAAGTCTGTAACAAAGCCGTAAGAGAGACAATAAAAGCAACTGTAAGAGAAGTAAAGTGGTCCCCTTTAGACGACCGCAACCTCACTCACACGCAAAAAGCTGTCCTGACCGCGGTTCTTCCAGCTTCTATCGCCCCCTTTCCTTCTCTCATTTTGTTTTCTCCTCTTTTCTTTATTTCCTGTCCCTTCTTTTCTCTCTGCCCCGCTCCATTCCGCGTTTTTGTCCTCTTTCTGCCTCCCACCTTTCTCCATTTTCCATCCCCTCCTCCTCTCTTCTCCGCATGTCAGCCCATCTTCTACCCCCATTCTCTCATCTTCTGTTCCACTTCCCCCCTCTTGTCCATTCCTGGAGTTCTTGCCTCCTCCCTCATATTTTTATCTCCCCAGTTTATACTCCTCTCCCCACTATATGCTCGACTTTACCTCATTTTATCTCTCTCCTCACACACATTCTTACTCCCCTTCTCATTATGCCCTTTCCATTCTGCGCCCCC
>NC_137017.1:8450309-8452809 GCF_032717465.1 Coenobita brevimanus | reverse complement strand
AGTGGGCAGGAGGGAAGCGAGGGGGTGAGGAAAGGAGATGACAACGGAGAAGGGAGGAACAAGACACGGGAGGGAAGAGGGAAATGAGAGGGTGAAGGAGGGGAGGGAGGTGAAGGCAGGAGGAGGGGATTGAAGGCAGGGCAGGGAGAAGGGGTAGGAGAAGGTGCTTGGATGGTAAGGGGTGAGAGAAACTGGGAAAGGGGGTGGGAGTAAAGGAGGGAGGAGGGAGAGGAAAGGGAAGAGTGCGGAGAAACGATAAAAGGGAGGAAATGGGGAAAACGAAGTAAGTGGATGAAAGAAGTAAGAGGAGAGGGAGGGAAATATACTGCCAGGGGAACGTTTATATACCGCCAATGAACGTTTATATACAGCCGGGGAACGTTTATATACCGCCAGGGGAACGTTTATATAACCCCAGGGGCGGTGGGGGAAAAGGGTGAGGAAGTGGAAGGAGTGAGGGGGAGTGGAATGGAGTGGAGTGGAGTGGAGCGAGTGGAGTGGAGTGTCACAGCTTTGCCTAAGACTGCATTTCTTTCCCCGGAGTTTTGAGAGAGTCTGTGCCGTGTGTGTAATGAGATGCGCATGTTGTTATCACGAGCTGGGAGTCACTGCATATGACACCTTCTCTCATAGGAAATTAGGAGGATAAAGGGAACTAAATTTGTCAGTTTTGTTTTGGCAGTGAGAAAGATATACATTTTTCATTCATTTATTTATTTTTGTTTTACTTTCATCACGTAATTTGTTAAAGATATTTATGCACTTGTTTTTCCGCCACTTGGCAAATAAGATCACTTGCAACCAAAGAGTCAGAGCAAACGAAGTACAGTGAAAGAGAGAGAGAGAGAGAGAGAAAGAGAGAGCAAGTGGAGCGAGAAAAGAAGCGAGGCGGTGAAACAGGCTGGCGGTGGGTGATCATTAGTTCTTATCTGTGCAATTAGGGGAAGTGAAGGCGGGAGATGAAGGAGAGAGAGAGAGAGAGAGAGAGAGAGAGAGAGAGAGACTGCGGGGTGGAAAGGTTTGGCGTGTGTGTGTGTGTGTGTGTGTGTGTGTGTGTGTGTGTGTGTGTGTGTGTGTGTGCGTGTGTGTGTGTGCTATCACCCAGAAGAACAAACACCAAACATTTTTGACATTAAACAGGGAAAACACTAAAACGCCTCGAAAAAGTCTGATATTATGAAAAATTTTAAGACGTGTTTTCGTGATGGCTGGGGATTCTAAACTTCAAGGCCAAGTCTCCCTCAATCTCCAACACCTGTCCCCTCCCTCCATCCCTCTCCTCCAGCTCCGTCTTCCTCATCCACCATCATCATCTTCATCTCCATCTTCTCCTCCATTTCCTTCACCTCCATCCCTCTCCTCCATCTCTCTCTTCCTCATTCACCATCATCATCTTTATCTCCATCTTCTCCCCCACTTCCCCTCCATTCCTCTCCTCCATCTCTCTCTTCTCATTCACCATCATCATCTTTATCTCCATCTTCTCCCCCACTTCCCCTCCATTCCTCTCCTCCATCTCTCTCTTCTCATTCACCATCATCATCTTTATCTCCATCTTCTCCCCCACTTCCCCTCCATTCCTCTCCTCCGTCTCTCTCTCCCTCATTCACCATCACCATCTTTATCTCCATCTTCTTCCCCACCTCTTTCTCCCTGCCTCTCTGCCCCTCATCCATCTCTTTTCTCCATTCCTCATCAGCTCTTGCTTCATCTCTCTCCACCACTTTCTCCATCACCTTCCAGCTCTCCACCTTCTCCATCCTCTCCATCTTCTTCTCCATCACTCTTCATCTCCTCCACTACCAACATCTTCGTCTCCTTTTTCTCCTTTTCCACTTCTTTCTCCATCCCTCTCCACCTTTCCTCCACCTCTTTTTCCAACTCCACCTTCTCCAAGATGATGATGGAGATGAGATGACAATGACGATGATAATTTGATGTCATCTCCATACCGTGAAAAAAAAAAAAAAAAATCATCATCACCGCAAATTTACTGAAAGAAAATAGTGATAATCTCCCTCTCCAAAAAAAAAAGAAAAAAAAAAAGATACTGGCATGAATCTGTTTGGCATTCACCTAACTAGACTCTTCCCCTTTTCTCTCTGCCTACGACCTCCTGTGTTGTATTCTGTATTTGGAGACTTCGTTACATCTCTTTCTTAGTGATTTACTCTGCACAAATCAGGAGAGTGTCAAGGTGTAATAGGTAAAAACTAAATCGGTAAGGAAGAGGTGATAAACAATTTCCAATGCTACCAAAACAAAAGCTTCCATAATTTTTCATCCTTTGGGAAATAGCCTCTTTTTTTATTTTGTTTTTTATTTTCTTTGCAGGGAAGAAATCTGTCTACTTCCTTTCTGCGCAAAAAAAAGAGAGACAGATGGATAGATAGATAGATTGATAGATAGAGAGATAGACAGATAGACAGACAGACATAGATAGATAGAAAAAAATTAAATAAAATCCTCCCACTCCCATCCAGACCATGACCCACCCACT
>NC_137017.1:8392809-8447809 GCF_032717465.1 Coenobita brevimanus | reverse complement strand
CACACACACACACACACACACACACACACATGAACGTCATCGTCTTCTCATCTCATCTCAACTTCCTTTCTCGTGTTTTTTTCCTTTCACACACACACACACACACACACACACACACACACACACACACACACACACACACACCTGCTTAAATTCTCATCATGTATGGCAGTAGGAAATACAATTATGATGCTGCTGTTTCTAATACTGATAATAATGAATAACTTCTGTCTTCGCACACTGAATAACTCACTTTATGATCCCAAGCTTGTTATTATTCTACAGTCGTTTGATGTCAGTTGCCATTATGCTTCGTTGTCTTTAATCGTACATTACCATTGTCTTCAGTTGTCTTTGGTCTTATATTACCATTGTCTTTAGATGTCTTTGGTCGTCCTCGGGGAACTCCTTCAGGTGTGGGCCCAGGCGCTTATCAAAGAGCGGGAGGCAATTTCATCCTTATAAGCCGAGACAAAGACCCCAGGCCCCTCCCCCCAAACTGCCTTATTTAAGTTGCGGCAAAATTCTGAGACCCTGACTTCCCTGGCTGTCTCCCTTAGGCGTCACCTCCTCCAGTTCCACCTCATCATCTTTCTCGAGCTTCTTCTTCTTCCCACTCTCTCTTCCTCTCTCCTTCTCTTTCATTTTTCTTCACCCCCTTTCTCTTCCCTATCCTTCTCTTTTCCTCCCCTTTTAACTCACTGACTTTGCCCCTTTCTTCCTCCTTGTCTCTGTCTGTCTCTGTCTGTCTGTCTGTCTCTCTCTCTCTCTCTCTCTGTCTCTCTCTCTCTCTCTCTCTCTCCCTGGTCTTTTACCTTTGCTGCAACTTATATTTCACGAGTGTCTTCCTCATCAGACTCTATCTTCCTTCCCTCTTGATCTTTCTCTTTGTTCTTTCATTTTCCCGCCCTGACTATGTGTCTCCCTTTTCTCCATGTCCTTCTCTTTTTCTCCCTCTTTTCTTGTGTCCTCCCTATCTCCTCCTCTTTTTCTCTATCTCCCTCATCCTCCCTGTTTTACTCTTCTTACCTCTCTTCCTCCGTGTCGTTTCATTTTAACTCTTCTGTCTCCTACCATCCTTACCACTTTTCTGCTATCTTTCTCACTCTCCCTCCCTCCCTGCCCTCATATCTCTACCTCCGGTCCCTCTCTCCTTCCTGTTTCATCCCCCCACCCCCACCTCATTCCTTTATTATTTCCTTCATCTCCCTTCCTCCATTTTACTCCCTGTCCTCTCTTCTCCCACCCTTTTCCTCCCTCCATCCCTTCATTTTGCTTCCAATTCTTTCTTCTTTTCCCCGTCCCATCTCCCTCACCGTCTTTCCTTTCTCCTATTCTTCTTTCCCTCTGTCTCCTTCCCTTTCTCTGTCCATCATTTCCTCCCTGATTCTCCCTCCCTCTCTCGTTTTTCCTCCTCCTTCCCGTCTCTCCCTCTCTTCCCTTCCGCCCTCTTCATCATTTCCTCTCCAACTTTCTTAAGTACGGAAGGAGGAGTATAGCATCACATCCAGGTCATCCTCGTAAACTTTGACATGGAAAAAAAATATTCACTGGTATGAGAGGTGGGAGCTGAAAAAAAAGAAAAAGAAAAAATAGTACTCTCCATCCCTCTCTTCTTCCTGTATTTTTTTCCTTAATATCTCTCTCTTCCTTCCTTCCTTTCCCAGTTTCTCTTTCCTTTTTTCTATCCATCCTTTTTTTTCCATCTCCCTCCATTCCTCTCTATCCCTCCCTTCCTTTCGCTCCTTCCCCTGCCATTCTCCTCATCTTTTCCTCTCCACTTTTTAAGGCTAAGGAAGGGGTAAAGTAACATCTCAGACCGTCCTCGAAAACTCCGACGTAAAAAATAAATAAATGGTAGGGGAGGTGGAAGGAAAAGAACTGTCCATCACTCCCTTTCCCTTTCATCTTTCCCTTAATCTCCTTCCCTCTCTCCATACCTCCTTTCTTTCCTCCGATTAACCTAATTCTCTCTCACTCCCTCCCTTTCTCCGTCTCTCCTTCCTTTCCTCTGTTTCTCTTCTTACTTCTCTCTATCCCTCCCTTCCTGTCCCCCTTCCCCTCCCACTCTCTCCATCTTGTCCTCTTCAACCTTTACGACCAAGGAAGGGGTAACGTATCACATCTCAGACCATCCTTGAAAACTTTGGCCTGAAAAAAAAGTAGGATGTAAGGGGACCCCGGCGACACTGGAACTGCATAACAAGGAAACTTTTCTGTCCCTCATCTTTCGTTTTCCCCTCCCCTTCTTATCTTTTTTTTTTTTCTCTCTCTCTCTCTCTCTCTCTCTCAATATATGTGTGTGTGTGTGTGTGTGTGTGTGTGTGTGTGTGTATCTATCTATCTATCTATCTATCTATCTATCTATCTATATATATATATATATATATATATATCCACCTTTCTCCCTCTCTTTCCTTCGATCTCCATCCCTCCCTTCTTTCTCCTCCTCCCACTCCATCCTTCCCATTGATATTATAGACAGAAGGAAAAAAGGAGAAAGAAAAATCTGCTGGTATATGAGATGGATGTGATGAGGGAGTAAGGACGCTCTGGAAGTCTCACTCAAACCCTCTAACAAGCCAACTTCTGCACTTTCTCTTCTACCTCCCTTACTTTCACTGTTTTCTCCATCCTTATCTCTATGCCTCTCCTCTTGCTTTCCTTTCCCCATCCCTCTTCTCTTTCTCCCTCCCTTCCCTCCCAGTCTCTACGTATTGTCCCCATTTCTGTTTCTTCTCCTCAGTTTCCTCTTCTCTTTCCTCTCCCCACTCCTCTTCTTTCTCCATGTACCTTCTCCTCCTCTAAACTTTCCTTCTTTTTTTTTTCATTCTTTTTGCTCATCTCTTTCCTCTCCCAACACTTCACTCTTCTTTCACCTGCATGTCGTTTGTTTCCGTCCGTCTGTGTCCAACTACATTTATTTTTTCCAGTTCCCTTCGTTCATCTTCTTTTTCACGTCCTTCCGTCTGTTTCTATATGTTTAATACTACGGTACGTTTTGTTCGTCTTTCCCTTCCTTTCAGTCCGTCTCTCAGTGGAAATTCTCTCTCTCTCTCTCTCTCTCTCTCTCTCTCTCTCTCTCTCTCTCTCTCTCTCTCTCTCTCTCTCTCTCTCTCTCTCTCGTTGTTACCTTTTTTTTTCAGTCACATTCTATTCATATTTTTTTCTCGTTTCCCTTCCTTCGTCTTATATCGTTTTCGTCCGTCTTTGTGTCGAATTAGATTTATTTATTTATCTATCTATCTGTCTATCTATCTCTCTATCTATCTATCTATCTATCGCGTCCCTTGCGTGTCTTTCTCCGCTTCCGTCCGGCTTCGTATTGAACTTGAATTTACTTCCTTTCACATGTCTTCCTTTCGATTTAGGTGTGTGTACGTGTGAGCCTGGATTTCACACACACACACACACACACACACACACACACACACACACTCTCTCTCTCTCTCTCTCTCTCTCTCTCTCTCTCTCTCTCTCTCTCAAGAAAAATATAAAGAAACTGAGGTGGTTCGGCCGTGTGGAGCAAATGAAGACTGAGAGACTGACCAGGAGAGCGTATGAGAGTGAGGTGACTGGGAGAAGGAGAGGAAGACCGAGGACGAGGTGGAGATGAGGCAGGTAAGTGAGGGGTCGTTAATGAGTAGGGACAGATGTGCCTGGAGGGTCCTTTATTGCTGTCCTACGGTAGACAGATATAATAGATAGACAGACAGATAGATACATAGATAGACAGATGGATAGACAGACAGACAAAGATAGACAAAAATAGATAGATGGACAGACAAGTAAATAGAGTGAAGGACAGACAGACAGACAGACTGAGACAGACAGGCAGACAGATAGATAGATAGATAGATAGATAGATAGACAGACAGGCAGACAGACAGACTTTTTCCACCGTCTTTGCCTCCGTCTGTCAGTAAGTAAACCTAACTTCAATTCCCTTCCCCGGCTCAGCTCTTCCTTTGCTTCCAGTCGTCTCCTTGTCGCTTCCTGTTACTCCTTTTTCCCTCCCTTAATTCAGTTTCCACCTCCTTGCACGCCTTTCTTAGCCTTGTGCCTCCCTCCAGCTTCTGTGGATGTAGATTCAGTCTCTCTCCGTGTGTACCCTTCTTTCATTCACACTTCCTTCCTCGTCCTCCTTCCTTCCCGTGCGTCTCCGTGTGTTCTTTCTATCCATTTCCACATCCTTGCCAGTCTTGCTTCGTGCTCCGTATCGATGTGTCAGGTGTTTGCTCAAGCGGTACTTAGTAAGACAAAGTGGGTGGGTTTAGGCGGGCGGGCGGTGAGAGAAAAAGAGAGAGAGAGAGAGAGTGATGTCAGCCGCACAGCAGAGATTGATGCTTGAGAGACTGATGTTCGAGAGACTGTGACTGATGTTTGATGTTAGAGGGATCAATATTTGGAAGACTGATGTTTGATGCTTGTGAGTTTGCTGTGATGAACCTGAGACACTGAAGTTTTATATGCTAGTGTCTTATGCACTGCGATCATCACTTTCCTGAAAATGTTGTGTGTGTGGCCAGGGTGGGGTACGTGTAAGAGGGCGGCTTGGTGTGGCAAAAATGTGTATGCATGTACAGAACAAGAAGGAGAAGAAATAGGTGCGTGATCTTGCGCATCGAGGATATAAGGACATATATAAATAAATAAATAACCAGATCAATAAAAATAAGAGCACCATTTTACCCTTTGGCTGTTAAATCCGTACTTTGAATTTTGTTTCGGCTAACGACAGATAGTTTTGAAATGTGAAAAAAAAAAAAAAAACGAGCACAATTTACGTAAAAAAACTATTTGTGTTTTAACTACGATAAAAATGTTTGTACTGATATCCAACTTACGAGGGATGATATTATTTAGCTCAAAAATTTGCCGCAGCTTGAGGGTTAGAATGGTGGAGAGGGGGAGGGTGGCGTGGAGAAGAGCGAAGGGAGAGAGGGGGAAGGAGAGAGGTGGAGGGTGGGGGAGGGGAGAAAGGGGAGAGAGGGTGGGGGGAGTGGGGCAGCTGTCAACCTGAAGAATTGACCAGCACGGAGGAAAGGGAAGCCATTTCTCTACGTGTACCAGGAGAAGGAGGAGGAAGAGGTGGAAGAGGAGAGGGAGGAGGAGGAAGAGGCAGAGGGAAAGGAAGAAGAGGAAGAGAAGCAGGAGGAGGAGAAAAAGTGAGAGGAGAGGGAATAGAAAAAGCAAGAGGAAGAGGAGGAAAATGAAGACAGACAGGCAGACAGATAGATAAACAGATAGACAATTAGATAAACTGAGAATGGCAAATGATTGATAAGGTAAGCTGACTAAGGCGAAGGTAAACTAATTGATGCTCTATATATGGAAGGTGTGGGCGAGACGGGTAATCATACACCAAGATCTTGTCAGACTTTCTCCACCTGCGCCCAGAAGTTCGACCACAGGATCCACGAGATAGATAGATAGATAGATAGATAGATAGATAGACAGGTAAATAGACAGACAGATATTCATGACTAGGGGACTTAGGCTATTATTTTGTGGTCACGAATTATATTTTTTCCACGCTTGTTCTGTCACGAATTATCTTTCTTTTTTTTTTTTTTTTTTTACGCTAGTTCTCTCATTCATATTTTTTCTTATCTTTTAAAGCCGGGGTTAAAATTTTTAGTATTTCGTGTTCATATGTTTGATCGGATATCCTTGTGAGATGTGGGTTAAATCCAGACATGAATAAAACACTTAGCGGTATCAAAATAATAGTGATAATGATAATGATGATGATTATAATAATAATAATAATAATAATAATAATAATAATAATAATAACAATAGTGCTAATAATAATGATAATAACAGTGATGATGATAATGACGATAATGACAATGGTGTCAGGATGAGAGTATAGCGAACTACATAGTGACGATGACGATATGCATGATGATGATGACGATGATGATGATAACGAAGATAATGATAATGGTGCATGGCGGTGATAACACGGGGGACTGGAGACCCATAAAGATAATGGAGATACCGAAGGGAGGGATCCAAAGAGTGCTGGGGGACACGGGCCGATATTGCTTTCATAAACAAAGAAGAGGACACCAGCTGCAGTATTACCAGAAGAGGAGGAAGAGGAGAGGGGTGAGAGAGAGGAAGAAGACGAGGAGGAGGGGGAACAGAAGAGGAGGAAGAGGAGAACGGTGAGAGAGAGGAAGAAGACGAGGAGGAGGGGGAGAAAGAGGAGTGAGAGTAAGAGTAGGGAGATGGTGGGGGGGTGAGAGGGAAGAAACTGCTGCTACTGATGATAATGATGGTAGTGGTGGAGGGGATGATGAAGAGGGGCATAGAAGGAAGGGACGTGAAAATGAGGGGGAAGGGAAGAGAAGGGGGTGAGGAAGGGAACAGGATGATGATGATGATGATGATGATGATGATGATGACTGCGGGAAGGGACCGTCAGAAAATAAGATTATCGCTAAAGCCAAGATTAATATTCACCATCCATCCCTTATTAACACACTTTCATCTACACCACCTGAGCCACACACACACACACACACACACACACAGTACTCTCTCTCTCTCTCTTTCTCTCTCAATTAACCATCCAACCATAAAACGCTTTCCCCTTCTCGCATGTCCCCCCTTCACCTCCCCTCTTCCCCTCTCCCTCTTTTCCTCCCTCTCCACTCCATCCCCATCACGTGTCTCCCTCTTTCAGTCTCCCCTCCTTCTACTCCCTCCTTCCCTTCTTTCTCTCCTTCCCTCCCTCCCCCCTCCATCATCCCTCTCTCCGCTTTCCTCCCCCCATCTCCCCACTCTCTCAACACAATATCCCTACGTTGAAAAAATTCCCTAGAACGCCAGGCTGCCACCAGAAAAGATCCCGGAAGCCATTACGGGAGGAGAGTAATATTCGGGGATAAAAAATATACGCAGTTCCGGGAAAAATGTCTTGTCCTAGGGGAAAAAAATGCTGAGATGGTAGAGTTGGGGAATTTTCCTTATGGGGTATTCTCTTCGTGGTAGCGACTTTCTCTCTCTCTCTCTCTCTCTCTCTCTCTCTCTCTCTCTCTCTCTCTCTCTCAAGGGTAGTTCCACGAAAATCTTGTAACGACTTTTCACTTCAATAGTCTCTCTCTCTCTCTCTCCCCCCCTCTCTCTCTCTCTCTCTCTCTCTCTCTCTCTCTCTCTCTCTCTCTCACACTCTCTCTCTCTCTCAAGGGTAGTTCCACGAAAATCTTGTAACGACTTTTCACTTCAATAGTCTCTCTCTCTCTCTCTCTCTCTCTCTCTCTCTCTTTCACACACACACACACACACACACACACAATCACCCGCCTCACCTCTCTCACTGTTGCCCTCCGTTCGTTCTTTATACTGACTCGTTCTTTTCATCCCTGTTACTTTTTCTTGCTCTCTTGCCCTGCCCCCCTTCTCTCTCTCTCTCTCTCTCTCTCTCTCTCTCTCTCAAACATGTTTTTTTTCTTTCACTAGCCTTCCTCAATGTGAAGGAAATGGTGATGGGAAGAAACGAGAGGATGGAGAGGACTAAAAAAAAGAGTAACAGAGAGAGAGAGAGAGAGAGAGAGAGAGAGAAGAAATAGGGATATAAGTGAAGGAAGAACACGACAGTACGATTATAAAAATAACCAGGAGAAAGAAGTGGGGAGAAAAAAGACAAGGCCAAGAGAGAGAAAAGAGGAGGGGGAGAATGGGTGAGGGGAGAGAAGAACAGCATGGTCAGTAAAAATCTAAGAGGAGAGAAGGAGGAAGGAGAGGGGAGAGAAGTTGGAAATAATGAGACGGGGGAAATGAAGGAACAGGAGAGACGCAAATACAGTAGCCAGAACAGGAAGGAGGAAAGGGAGGGAACAGTGAACAAGGAAGAAGGGGGAGAAAAGGAGGAAAGAGAATTACAGAGAAAAAGACCACCAGAACCCCTCCCCCCCCCAAAAAAAAAAAGGAGATTAGGAGAAATGAAAAATATGAATGAAGAAATATTAAGAGGAGAGAAGAGGAATAAGGACCAAAAAGTGTGCAAAATAACCAGGAGAGATGAGAAAGGAGAGGGTAGAGGAGAGGCTGAAGATGAAGAGGAGGGAGACGAGGCCAGGCGGAGCAGAAAAAATAAGGTAAAAATGAAAGAGGGGAAATAAGGGCGGTAGGCTACTGCCGACAAGGTAACAGAAAAGAGGAGGAAAAAAGAGAGGATGAACAGGAAGGGGTAGAGAATAGAGGGTAAAGAATGAAAGAGGGGAGATGAAGCAAGGAGGAGGTAGAGAAGGGGATGAAAATGGGATGAGGGGCGTGAGAAGAGGGTAAAAATAAAAGGGGGGAGGATGAGAGAAGGAGGAGGTGGGGAAGGAGGGCAAAATGGAATGAGGGGAGAGAAAGAATAGGGTAAAAATGAAAGGGGAGATGAGGGGAGTATAGAAAGAGATAACGAGGGTACTGGGGACAATGGGAGGGCCGGGGACTTTTGACGGGTCCTCCCTTAAACACACACAGGCTCTCTTCTAAGGGGGACAAGATGGTGGGGACCCAAGTTAATGAGGTCAAGGTGGAGGATGGGGGAAGCTGAGAATAAGGAGACCCAGAGAGAAGAAAGAGGGAACCACAGAACAAGGGTAAGTTAATGAAAAGAAAAAGATCAGTACAGCAGAAAGAGAACAAGTAGGGATTAGGGGTAAGGAAAGAGACCAAGACAGATGAAAGAAGGAAGCTGGAGACACGGAGACTATGATACAAGGAAGAGGGTAACTAAAGAAAAGGAGAATGAGATCAAGATATAAAAAAGAAGGCAACTTAGGATACCGAGACGAAGGTAGATAAAGGTAGTATAAAACACAAACAACGATTCTCTAAACATATCAGTTAAGGTGTGCTACTAACTATGCTGGATTGGCGGATATATCAAGCAGAAGGTTCCATGCATTTGGCCGGGACCACAGACCGTGCGCTAAGCAATTATTATGAGGTACAGTAAAATCATATGCACTTGAGAGGACAGTGGGGTAAGAGAAATCAGAGAGTTACAAAGATTTCCACCATAAGAGGCACGCAAACTACCTTTCTATCTAACTAACTAACAACTAACATAAAAAGATACTCCACAGCAGCCATATGGACTTCAAAAAATCGACAACAAAATCCTTACATAAAACCGCACCTCCCACTACCGCGTCATCAGGGTGTTAAAATTGCCGCTACGCATTAAACTAAAATATGCGTCATTACATCTACGACGCCCCTCTCCACCCGGGGTAACTCATCTCCTTTACGGCCATACAGAGAGCTATATTTACCTTGAAGGGGGGAGGTGTGTCTGGGATCTGTGAGAAAGGGAGAGTGTGAGGACGACATCATTTCCACTGTCACCATACTCATCGTCAGCATTTTCACCACAGTCAAATTTTTCACCACAGTCATCATCATTATCACCATCATCATCATCATTCCTACTATCACCACCAACATCCTCCTCCTCCTCCTCCTCCTCCTCCTCATCATCATCATCATCATCATCATCATCATCACCAAAATAATAACATCAATATCATAAAAAACAAGAACAAAGTCGTCCGGGAATGGGTATGATAAATAATAACAATGGTATAACTGATTACTACGTACATGTGGTCGGCCTACACACACACACACACACACACACACACACACACACACACACACACACACACACACATTTTCTCTCTCTCTCTCTCTCTCTCTCTCTCTCCAGCCTTATAAAGATGCAAATAGATTTTTAGTGACGGACCATGAGAGAGAGAGAGAGAGAGAGAAGAAAGCAACATTAAACCCAAATCTCCCTCAATCACACCAAACACTAAGAGCCCGAATCATTCCCTCTTAACAAATGAACAATAATGTATTCAAATCAGGATGAACGAAATAGCCCCTCCGCCTTCCCTATACATTTCGGAAGGGGATGCAACTTTCTGAAACACACATGCACTCTCTCTTTGTTACGGTCGAATGGAAGGGGTCTTTGTGTGTGTGTTTTTCTGAATAATTATAATGAGGAGTGGCACAGATTTTTTCTTTATGTGATTCTCTGTAATTTTGACCAAAGCTGATGTATGGTGTTTCTCTCTCTCTCTCTCTCTCTCTCTCTCTCTCTCTCTCTCTCTCTCTCTCTCTCTCCATACCACTTCCTTATTAGTGAGAAAGAGAATGATGATGTTAATGATGACGATGGTGATGACGCTGATGATAATGATGATGATATAAGTAGCGAATGAAATTTATTTTAATTTAACTGAATCTAATGTATTTTATTACTGTTATCGTCAGACGTCTTATTCAGCAAGAAAGTGGGTTCGCCGTATAAGGGTTAGAGAGATACAGAAAGACAGACACACAGACAGACAAAAAGACAAAACACACACACACACACACACACACACACACACACACACACACACACACACACACACACACACACACACAGAGGCAAAAAAACGTAACCTTGGTGGGTGACTAAAATAAATTGCGGTGTCCAAAAGGGGGCCTGGAAAGTCTCCTAATCCCTCCATCATGGCGCATCAGGAAGTTAGGTCAGAGAGAGAGAGAGAGAGAGAGAGGGAGAGAGATGATGGAGGGCGAAAGGTAAGGTGGGTGTTAACAAGGGTAAAGAGAGATAGAAGAAAAGAAGTGAGCGAGAGAAATAGAGAGAAATTAGATAGAAAAAGAGAGATAAGATGGCTGAGGCTAAGGGGTTAAGCTGGTGTAATAAGAGAAAAGAGAGAAGAGAGAAGTAAGAGACAGAAAAGGAAAGAAAGGAGAAAAAGAGAAATAATACAAGAAAGAGAGAGAAAGACAATTTAGGAAGATGAAAGGGGAGATAAAAGAATTAAGGAATGAAAGATAGAAAAAGAAAGATGAGAGAAGAATAAAAATGTAATAGAGAGAGAGAGAGAGAGAGAGAGAGAGAGAGGATTTAGGAAGAAAGGAGAGATAAAAGAAATGAGATAATGAAGGAAGGAGAGAAAAACAGAGGTAAAGGTAAAAGAGAGAGAAAGATGAAGGATGAGCATTAAGGTGGGTGTAAACAGGAGTCTCTCAGTCACAGTCAGCGGAGGACCTAATGAGGATGGAGAGAGGGGGTGGAGGAGAGAGGAGAGAAGAGGAGGGAGAAGAGAGGGAGGTAAGAGAGGGAAAGGGACGAGGAGGGAAGAGAAGAAAACAGGAGGTAAGAGTGGGAAAGAGAAGAGAATGGTAGAGAGAGGAAGAGTAAGGGGAGAAGAACTGAGAGTAGAGAAAAAAAATGAAAACTGAATTGAGAGGAAAGACAGACAAGGAGAAGAGAGTAAAAAGAAGAGCACACAGGAGAGAGAGAGAGAGAGAGAGAGAGAGAGAGAGAGAGAGAGAGAGAGAGAGAGAGGTATGAAGCGAAGACAGGAGCTAGATGAAAGAGTTGGAAAAAAATAAGATGAAACGAAAGAAGAGATAATAAGGGCAAGCAGCGACCAAAACACCACCTTCAGGCCAAGACGAAGCATAGTGTGACGATAACAGCAGCCACTCGTGCAGCCAACAGAGGAGCTAATGGGATTAATGGAATGAAAATAGGGCTTGAAAATGGGAAAACAAGAAAAAAGGAAAAAACAGTCCCTGCAAACTACTGCCATGCATTACAAAGTCCCGTACCGGATGATAACCATACGTACGTGCTGTGTATGCAATGTGGGTATGATAGAATCGGTATGTACAGCCATTCAGCGATCTCAGAGAATACACACCCGACCTTGTTTCAGCCCTAAGTGTGACCTTTACCTTGGGAGTAGATGGCTGGTTGTTGCGCGCGACACACCGTCATGGTATAGGGAACAATTGTGTGAAGTTATATCAAAATCTGTCCATGCATGTGGAAGTTACTGAGTGAACACGAAATTGTGGAAGGACTGACGGACGAACTGACGTACTGACGGAACCGCGCAAACCTATAGTCCCCGACCAGTTTGACCGGATGGGGACTAATAAAGACAATCACCAAAAACGACACGTAAGGGCTAAGACAAAGCAGTGTGAAGGTAAACAACAACCACGCGTCCCAACCAGCGAAGGAAATAATGTCAAGAGCCCAACCAATAGAGGAACTAATAAAAATAAAGAACTGAAAAAAGGAAAACGAGAGTACAAAATTGTGAAAATGAGGAAAAATAACAAAATACGAAAATCAGTGACCAAAACAACACACCCAAGCCAAGACCAAGCACAGCGTGAAGACCAACAACAACCACACGACCCAGCCAGATGAGGAAATAATGTCAAGAGCCCAGCCAACAGAGGAACCAACGTCAACAGCCCAGCCAACATAGGAACTAATGAGGATAAGGAGGACGGAAGAACGGGGTAGAAAAATGAAAGGGGGAAAACGGGAAGAGAGGAGACGGAAGGGGAGAGGAAACCAAAACACATTAGGACAAAGTGAAATTTGATGCGGAAAGGTACAAAAGAAAATGAAGGGATAAGTAAAGGGGAAATCAATGGAAAGGGGAGAGAGAGAAGTGGAAACAGAAAGGACGCATTAGAACAAAGTGAGCAGTGATGTGGAAAGGAGAAAAGAGAAGAATAGATACACAAAGGGAGGAACTAACAGCATATCATTAAGAAGAGAAGAGGTGTAATGCTGAGGAGAGAGCGATGGAAGGAGAAAGAGAATCGAGAAGAGAAGAGAAGAAAAGAGAATAGAAGAGGAAGGAGGAACGAGGAGCATATTATCAGGAAGAGAAAATCAATGCAGAGGGAAAACAAAGAAGGAATGATAAGCAAAGAATGAACAGAAAAGAGCATCAAGATTACGGTAATAGGAAGGGAAAAATAACAGACAACACAAGGAAAATTAGCGATCAAGAGACAGAATAATGGAAAATAAACAGTAAAGAGAAGAGCACAAGGAGTTAAGGGAATGGTGGGAGGGTGAGGGATGGGGTATGCGAGAAATCCTACCCCCTTTCACCTCCACACCAAATAATTCTCCTCGCCTCCTCCCCCTAGCCAACGGAGATAGTAATGAGATGGAAGGAAGAAATGGACAGAACGGAGACTGTCAGCCCTGGAAATGTTAAACTGGGCTGGTCTGTTGCTAGCATGAATAAATAAATAAGTCACCAGCGTACAAATAGGGGTTAAGAGTGAAGGGTGAAGAGTGGACAGGAGGATGGGGATGAGAGGGGGAGGGGGACAGTCTTGGGTGAAAGGTATAATGTGTGGTGGGGGGAGGAGAATAAAGAGTGGGGTGAAGGGCAGGATGTGGAGTGCGGAGAGGGGAATACGAAGTTAGGTGGAGGTAGAATATGTAGGGTGTGGAGAGGAGGGGGGAGGGGATATGCATAAACTTACTCCCTTCCTCTACGATCTCTCCCCCCTCTTCTTCCTCCCCCTCCCCCTCCCAGCAAAGGAGGTAATGAGCTGGAAGAGGGGGAGGGGGAGGATGGAACGGGGACAGCGAGCCCTGAAAATGGGGAGCTGCGCCCCCCTGTGTCGGACACCTTAATTAACAGGAGGGGGAAAGACGAGGGGGGCGGACTGGCTGAGGAAAGGAGGAAAAGAGGAGAGAAAGGAAGATACGAGGAAAGAAAAAATGAAGAATGGAAGGAAAGGAGTAGGAGAAAAGGAAATGAAAGGAAGTGAGGAGGAGAAGAGGGGAATAAATGATGGAAGAAGGAGAAGGAGAGCATGGAAGATAAGGGAAGGGGAAAAAAAAGGAGGGAAAAGATGAAAAGAGGAGAGCAGGGATGAAAAAAGAAAGGAAAGAGTAAGAGGAAAAGGAAAATAAGATGGGGAGAAGGGAAGAAGAAGAAAGTTAGGAAAGAGAAGGAGAAGGAGAGAAAAGAGAAGAGAAGGGGGGATGAAAGAGGAGTGATAGGAGGAGGACAACGAAGAAAGGAAAATAATGATGGATGGAAAATACAGGAAAAGAATAATACAGAAAAAAACGATACAAAAATCAACACAAAGACGCCAAAAACAAAAGACTAATAAAAGAGAGAAAGGTAAATGAGTGGATGAAAGGAGGTGATGAAGCCAATAAAGAGGAAATAAAACCCAAATGATGATTAATGAGACCAACAAGAATAAAGGAGTGTGGAAGGGACAAGCTGTCAATGAAAGAGGGAGCACATAGAGGAGAGGCAAAAAGACAGACTGACAGAGACATGGGTATGTATGTATGCTCTCTCTCTCTCTCTCTCTCTCTCTCTCTCTCTCTCTCTCTCTCTCTCTCTCTCTCTCTCTCTCTCTCTCTCTCTCTCTCTCTCTCTCTCTCTCTCTCTCTCTCTCTCTTTCCGTATATATATTCCCTGAGTAGATCCTGCCGGCAATATACATGGGAGCTTCGTCACAAGGGTAGATTCTGCTCTTAGTTCTGATGAAGACATCAGTTAGGGTGGAAATATCAGAATTTCAGAGCACAGAGGACGCACCCTATTTCACGCGCACACACACACACACACACACACACACACACACACACACACACACACACACACACACACACACACACACACACACAGTCCCCTGGTAAACCCCCTTCTCAAACCAATGCAACGCACCTGGCATAAAATTATATTAACAAGCGAATGTGCCACACATATATACAAATTTTATATATATATATATATATATATATATATATATTCGAAAATCGAAAGCACTTGACGACAACAGCTGGACAAGGAAGTAGCGAAATAAATTGGCAAACAGGGGAGGAGGCGAGCGTGGGGAGGCGAGGAGAGGAGAGGAGGGGAGGGAGGAAAAAGTGGAGGAGTAAAAAGGGAGCGAGAGGGGAGCAAAGTCAACAGGGACCAATAAGGCGTCTGGTGGTGGTCGTGCTGGGGGGGAGGGGGGAATGGAGGTAGAGGGGAGGGAGGGGGGGAGAGAGACTGTCACAGGAGGGACCGTGGGAGGAGGGGAATGGGAATGAGAAGGAGGGGTAGGGGTGATGGTTAGGAGGAAGGGGAGGGATTAAGAGGTGAGGAAGCACGAAAAGTTAGGCAAGTGGGGTGAGGGAATGGTTCAGAAGAAATGGGAGGACGGGAGGGGTTTGGAAAAAAGGAGACTTCCAAGAGGAATGGAATGGAAAGGAAGAAGTTAGAGGAAGGGAAGGGGGAGAGGAAAGGGTCAAGAAGGAGAAATTTTCATAAGAAGGGTTGGAAGGGAAGAGGAGGGGGAGAAAATGGGAGTCAGGATGGAAAGGGGATGGGAAGGGATGGGGTTAGGGGAGGGGGAGAGGAAGGGGTTCGGAGAAGGGGCAAGATAATTTCTAAGGTGGGGAGGGAAATCAAGAGGGTACTAATCTCTTGAACCTGTGGGCGCCTCCACTCACAGGAATACAACTATCTGTCTCTGGCCGGAGTAAATGGGGCAAAAGACGTTCTTAGGCTGGAATATTTACTGTGCGTGCGGCTGTAGGGAAAGATAATTAAGGCTAGCAAGGGACAGATGCTGGAAAGGGAGGCAGAGAGTGTTCAGGGAGACAGGGTGTACTTAGGGAGAGGTAGGAACGTTTAGAGGTGAGCAGGTAGAGGTAAGGTGAGGCAGGTGTGTGGGGTGACGCAGGTGTGTGGGGTGAGAATGGGGTGTGGGGTGAAGCAGAAGATGCGTCGAGAGGCAGGAGAATGTTAGGGTTAGATTGGGTATGTTAGAGAAAGAAAAGTGTGTTAATGAAAACAGACACATCAAAAGAGGATGGAGTGTGATTAAAAAAAGGGGGGGGGGGGGAGCAGGGTTGTTAAGAGAAAAAGCAGAGGGTGTTAAGGGGTCAGGCAGGGGATTTCAGAAAATGCAAGAGAACTGGAGCGAGGCAGGGTGGCAAAATGAGGCAGAGATTAGAGGATAAACTGCAATCTGTTTGTTTTCATCTGACTAGATTACTTCCACAAACTGAATTCAAAGCCCTCGTTACTTTAAATTCAGTCAGTCTTAGTTATGGGGTACAAATGAGTCTCCTTGGATACTATTAACTGTTCACTAATGTAGGTGTAAAATTCCCATCTCTCCGTCTTGAATGCTGACCTGTAACACAATATTAACACAAGAATATGATGCCGGGTACGAAGAAATGCTGGGGAAAGGAAGTCAGGCCGAAGTATCATCATATCCTAACAATGATCTACAGGAAATGCGCTGCACGAGGATGAAGATCTCTATTAAGTTTAAGGAAATGAACTATACTCGTTGGATTAGGGAAGGTGTTGGGAAGAAAGGTAGGTGAATTAGATGCAAGACAGGAAATACGAAAAGGAGGAGGAAGGGAGTGTTCAGCAGAGGTCACGTAGGGATGTAGGGTGAGGTAGGCAGGGGTGTAACATGAGGCAGGGTGAGGTGTGAGTGAGGTTGAGAAATGGTAGCATATCAGCCGTCTGGAAAGTAAGGGTAAGAAGGTGACAGTGAGTACAAAAAGAAGTGCAGATCAGTAAAAGTAGTAGAAGGCGACCAATAAGTGCTAGAAAGAAGGGAAAGTAGCAGAGACAAGGAATGCAGCACAGAAAGTGACCGACAAACTGCTACAAACTAAGAAAGTAAGAGAACATTAACCCTAGAATCAGGTTCCCATGAGTGGCCTTAATACTGACAAGTACTGGGGGAAGTGGAGGACAGTAGGACAGATATAAAAAGTGAAAAAGAGGAAGCAGAAAACAGGAATTGGCTTAGAAAAATAACCAAGAAAGCAGCAAAGAAGAAAGCATTGACGGAGATTAGGTAGCAGACAGAAAATTACAGGTAGGAAGGCGAGAACAGAAATGCGGCATATATTTTCGCAAAGGCTAAGACAGAGCAGAGAAAATGGCATACCAGACATGTAAAGTCGCAGGGAGAGTCTGCAATGAGAAAGTAGTGGAAATAAATGTGTCGAAAAGTAGGAAAGAGTAGGATAACAATGATCAACTGGTGGAGTGACCTAAATACTGACAACTATTGGGGAGGTGGAAGACAGCAGGAAAGTGACAGGAAGGTGACAGGGAGTAGGATAATGACTCAGAACTGGTAAATGGCTGAGAAAAAAAGACCCAATACGTGTCGGAAAGTAGGAAGGAGTAAAAAGGGTCAGGTATCAGTGTGAGCTAAATATTGACGAAGGGCGTGAATGGCCTCGCTTTGTTTACGTTCCGCCACTCGGCCAAGGCGCCATCTCGCCCACACGGAATTAGGACAAGTCGGCAGCGGGTATTTTTTCGGCTACCACGACTTAATTAAGATAAATACAAATGAATGATCGGAATTTTGGAATAAGCCCGGAAAAAGCAGATTTTTTTCTTTTTTTTTGTTTGGCTCCCGCGATAAACAAAAATAAATATTCTGAATTTTGGAATCAGCAAGGAAGGAACAGAAATAGTGTAGCTTGGAAAACACGTATAAAATTTAAGCAATGTATACCAAACTACTGAACAAAGGTAATATAAGAGAAAAAAAATCGTCTATGTATTATGCTTAGAGGTGAAATGTCAACAAGGAATGGCATCAAAATTTCTTGAAAAATTTATAAGTCGCATCACGAAATGTCAAGCGCGTTGTGTACACCGTCCGATCAGCGAAGTTAAGCAACGTTGGGTCTGGTTAGTACTTGGATGGGTGACCGCCTGGGAACACCAGATGCTGTTGGCATCCCTACGTGTCAAGTGGGGTTGGTGGAGGATTAGTGCCCCTCCCTGTAAAACAATTAACTCTAAGCCCTTGACCACCCCGTTTGGGATACATGGCGTCTGGCAATGGATGGATGGATGGTTTAATATTCTCCGATAAAGTCCAGCGGCAACTGTAAAAGCTGGAACTCATGCATTCAGTCACATCATATTATTCATGTTTTTAGTGATATATGACAAGCGTTAATACCTTTGATGTACACCTAGAGAACAACAATAACTTTCACGTTTATTGGCTGTGCACTGCATGATATGAAAACTGCTTTTGTTAACAAGCTTTTAACACAGAAGCATTCTCACTATCTATCTATCTCTCTATTTAACTGTCTATATATCAGTCAATCGATCAATCAATCAATCAATCAGTCTATCTATCTGCCTAATGCCAGACGCCTTAATCCTGGAAGAGGTGGCCACAAACGAATAGCCTCCATGTCAGCCCGTCCTCCGCCATCTGACTGTCCTCTCTCCAATTCACACCTGCCTCACACAGATACCTCTCCACCCCATCCCTCCATCTCCCATGCAAATATTCTCTCAAGTATATTTTCATGCTTTTCCATTTCAGACATAAACTTTGCGACATTAGGATTTCTTTTTTGCGTTATTCATAGCTTTCATTAATTTTATAAATCGTCGTGAATCTTGATGAGTTGTTCTGCCCAGTGATGAATTATGACAATAAACATACAATAATAAACGTAAACACACACACACACACACACACACACACACACACACACACACACCATCATCATCATCATCATCGCCCTAATCGCACCACCGTACACTGACTGATCAGAATCCAGAAAAAAATGAGTAAGAAAACACAATGGCGAGAGACTTATCACTAGAATGGCCTGAGAAATGGGCCTCATCTCTCAATCATCTCTCAAGGCTTCCAAATCGACCTTCTTTGAGCCATAAGGGACAGAGCACCCTACATTATCACAGTTACTCCTCTACTCCTTCTGATACTACCATTTCAGGCTTGTGTGTGTGTGTTTGTGTGTGTGTGTGTGTGTGTGTGTGTGTGTGTGTGTGTGTGTGTGTGTGTGTGTGTGTGTGTGTGTGTGTGTGTGTGTGTGTGTGTGTGTGTGTGTGTGTGTGTGTGTGTGTTTTAGATGATGATGATGATGATGATGATGATGATGATGATGATGATGATGATGATGATGATGATGAGGAGGAGGAGGAGGAGGAGGAGGAAAAAAAGAATAAGAGAAAAAGAATAAGAGGAGGAGGAAGCAGGTAAATCAAGAATGATGTGGATGGAGAAATAGGATGGGACATGTGGGAGGGCGGCATATCGTGGGAGGAGATGTGAATTCAAAGTAGGTACAGAAATATATAGAGGTGTTTTTTCCAGGCCACCCTCTTGCAGGAGACAGACACACAAAGACAGACAAAAAAGCAGACTATTACAGACACAGACAGGAAGACAAGCATACAGACAGTCAGACAGAGGAGCCGTAGTCTTTTTGCATAAACCACTCTCTCACAGGATGCAGCGTCACCCAACAGACCGAAAAACAATAATGGCGTATTTTAAGTTGGTACCGAAATTACAAAGGGTGAAGGCCACAGCGTAGTCTGGCTGGGGGAACTTTTGTCTCTCTGGTTAAGGTAGTTTCAGTGGAAGGAATAATTAGATAAGTTTATGGGGAATGCTTATTTGACTGAATATTTTTTTCTTATGGCTGTGGTGACAAAATCAAAATCAAATCGTCTTTCAGTAGTATAAATAAATCACTAAACTAAGGGCCTGGCCATAAAAAGGTTAGTTAATCGAAAGGTGTTGAATCAGCCTGCCCAAGGGACCTCTCTCCTCTGCTAAAAAAAAAAAAAAAAAAATCGTATAAAAACAAGAAACTAGCATTAATGAAAGAATATATACGTCTGAGTTGAAAGGGGTGACTATGAGAGCATGCACAACAAACAGACAAACAGACAGGGAGAGAGAGACAAAGCTTTTCCATAAATCAAATGCAACAGTGGGCTTCTGTTTTATGCTGGAAATATTAACAGGATTTATTCTCGTCTTTGTTCAGCTGGCCGGAAAGGGAGTGTAACTATATATGGTGGTGGTGGTGGTGGTGGTGAAAAAGACGATGATGATAATGACGATGATGGTGATGTCCAATTACCATCATACGAGTAGTTATTAAGAAGAACTAAGTAGAAAAAGCACACCTCCTACCAACACAAAACGTAATTAATTCCCAACAATACCTCATCAATGAAATAAGCATCAATACCAAATGCCGTACTATAATATTTACCTATCATGATCATGATCATCATGATCATCATCATCATCATCACAAGGCCAAATCACTAAACATCAGCCCCTCACACACATTCCTCAATTTCCCCATCAATGAAGTATCGATAAATGCTAAAAGGAGACGATAATATTTACCTACCATCATTACCACCATCATCACCATCACCACAATAACCAAATCACTCAACACCCACCCCGACACACACTCGTCAATCCCCATATCACTGACATATAGATAAATGCCAAATATCAGGCTCCACAGAGGTCCCTGAACCCTGAGGTAGTGCGATGGTGTAATGCATGACAGGTGCATTCATTTACACAGAGGCACTAATGAATGGGCCGGGTCGCTGGGAACGTGAGGAAAGGTAGGAGAAAGAAGGTGCAGAAGGGATAGACGTCTGGTGGCCTAGTAGGTTTCGGCGTTCATACTATCATCATCATTTGCTGTATCATTATGCCGTGGGGTTGCTGGGAACGTAGAGAGATTGGGAGAAGGGATATGTGGCCGTACTGTTGGGAAGAGGAATATGTGGGTGTGTGGCGGGATGAATGGGCGTCTGATGGTTTAGTGAGTTAAGACAGACAGACAGACAGACAGATATACCGATACACAGAGACAGAGAGATAGATTCCAACAGACAAACAGCTAGGCAGACAGACAGACAGGCACAGATACAGATACACAGAGACAGACACATAGATTCAGACAAACAAACAGACAAACAGACAGAAAAACGGCCAGACAGACAGCCCGGCCAAGCTAAATGACCAGACATCCCTTCTAACCCCCATTTCCTCTTCTCCTCCCCCCTCCATCACCACCATCAGCTTCGAACGTGGTCGGCATAGCGGGCTTGAAAAATGTCTGGGGCGAGGTGAGTGAAAATGTATGTCTGGAAGTGGAAGTCAGCAAAGATGTGTGTCTGATGTAAAAGTGAGTGAAAATGAGAGTGAATGTGGTACGGAGTGAAAGTGAGTGACAATTAGAGTGTATAGAAGAAGGGGTGAGAGTGAGAGAGAGTGTGTAAGTTGTTCTGAGTGAAAGTGATGTTGAACAGAAATGAGTGGAATACCCAGGAGTTACAATGAGTGAAAATGTGAGAGATGTCCCGGAGTGAAGATGAGTGAAAATGTAAGACAACGTTGCAGAGGTAAAATATTTGACAATACTTGGTGACGATGACTAATACTGTGAGCGAAAATATCCAAGGGTAATAGTGAGTGGAAATGTCGAGAGGGTGAATGTAGGAAAAAAATGTCTAGGTTAAAGATGAGTGAAACATGTAAGTGAAAATGCATAGGGAGTGAATATGAGTGAGAAAGCCTGCGGTTGCATATGAAAGAGTGAAGTTGCTGCACTGTTACTGGTGAGCTCTCTGGGGTTGAAATATCGTGGATGAAAAACTTTGTGCTTGGGGCAGCTGAGAATACGAGATTGTGCAGCTGTCTGAACCCGGATTAGCGCTGTGTGATTTCCGTTGGAGGAGGTTATGTATTCACCAATGTTTGTCGGTTTGTTTGTTTGTCCACACTATATATCCAAATGCTCTCAATGAATCTTAATGCAATTTTGTGGAAGAGTGGGCCATGGGACAAGAAAGAATTGATTAAAGTTTGGGGCTGATCCGGATCCGGATCCTATGTATCCCGCACAATATCTCCAGAAGCTCTCAATGAATTTCAATAATATTTTGTGGAAGAGTGGGTCAATGGGTTAAGGAACAATTGATTAAATATCGGGACGGATCCGGATCCTATGTATTACACACAGTATCTCCACTGATCCAGATGCGGATTCTTTTTAAAGGCAATGTCATTGGCGGAGGTATGCTCTCTCTCTGTGCTTTCAAGTTGCCCTTTGAATTAACACACTCACAGCTGCAAACGTGCGCGCGCGCGCACGCACGCACACACACACACACACACACACACACACACACACACACACACACACACACACACACACACACACACACACACACACACACACACACACACACGTACTAAGCACGTCATGTTTTAAATCATTTTCCTTGCTACCAGACCATTTTATCAGCTTAGGAGAGGCTCTTCGTAGTGAAAGGATTAATTAAGAACCCTCCTACCCTCCCCCTGCCCTCTTTACGTAACGCATTTTAAAGTGTAAAGTGTAAAGAATCAAGTTTATTGGACGCGTCAGGTGGTGGACGCTGAGGGCGCTCATTACACTCCCTCCCCCCTTCCTTTTTTCTACCTTCACCCCCCCTTCTCTCTCCTCCACTCTCTGTCCCCTCTCTTCCGCCTCCTTCTATCCCTTTTTCTCTCCTTCTCTTCCCTCTACTTTCTGTTTCCTCTCTTCTCTCTTCTCCACCTCCCAAAGACCATTCTCTGTGTCTCTTCCATCTCTTTCGTCTCCTTCTCTTCTCTCCCCCACTTCCTCCTCTCAAAGTATTACCTCTTCACTGTTCCTCTCTCCATTCTTCTCTCCTCTATCTCCTTCTTCCCCCCTTCTTCACCCCCTCCTCTCCCCTCTTCATTCCCCTCCACTTCCCCTCCACCTTTTACCTCTCCTACCTCTTAACATTTCTCCCCTCTTCTTCCCCTCTTTTTTCTCACCTCCCAAACCTTCACCCTACCTTCTCTTCTGTCCCATCAATTCTCTTCGTTCTTGCGTCCTGTCCCTTCTCCTCATCCGTCTCTCCCTTTCCTCTTATCCTTTCCTCCTCTCTTCCCAATATCCTCCCCTTCCATCCATCTCTCTTTTCTCTTCCTTCCTCCTCCTTCTCTTTCCCCTTCATCCCCTCTTCCCACTGGTCTCCCCTTCCTCTCTATTTTCTCTCCTCTGCTCCTTCCCCCTCCCCTCTCTTTCCTCTTCCCTCTATCCTCTTTCCTCCGTAATTACTCTGATACTGGGCCAAATGACTCCCTATGCCTCAGAGCTTATTAAGTTTCACAAGTACCCAGTCACCTCTCTCCTCCCTTTCCTCTCCTCTCCTCTGTCTCTCCCCGTCCATTTTTTCTCCACCTCCTTCTCTCCTCTCTATGTCTCCTTTCTCCCCTCTTCCTACTATCCCATTCTCTCTTCTCCCTCTCTTCTTCTCCCTTCCCTCTTTCCCCCCATTTCCAGCTCTCTCTCCATCTCTTTTACTCAACAAACTCTCTTCCCTCTCTCCTCTCACTTCTCACTCCTCATCTCCCTCTCATCCCTCTTCACTCTTCCCCCATTCACCCCTCCGCCTCACCCATCTCCCCCCTACCCTCTCTCCTCCACTCCTCTCTTCCCCTCTCTCACCTCCCCTACCCCCCTTTCCTCCACTCCTCTCTCTCTCTCTCTCTCTCCCTAATAACTTTGATCCCGAAGCAAATGATCTCAGGGCTTATTAAGTTTCAAAAGTACTCTGTCGTGTGTCAAAAGGCAGCTTGTTCCTTTAATGCCCTTCCACGAAATGGCTGATGGTGGAGACGGACTTTGTGTGTGTGTGTGTGTGTGTGTGTGTGTGTGTGTGTGTGTGTGTGTGTGTGTGTGTGTGTGTGTGGTATTTTTATTTTATTTTCGCTACCCTCAGACGATTTTATTCAGCTGAGGACAGACGTTTTGAAGAAGTAGCATGTTTGATATATGTTTCATTAACCCCTTCCACACTAAAAATCTTAAGGCTGAAGGAAATCGTAACAAGAATAACATAAAACGCATCACCAGACCAAAGGAGGCTGACGTTTTCCTTACACATACTGTAACTCAGATATTTAATTCACATTCAGCGCAGAACCACATCGCTTCCATCTCTCTCTTTTCTCCCCCACCTTCTCCCAGAGTTCTTCTCCCTCTCTCACTCTTCCTCTCTCCATTCTTCCCTCCTCTATCTCCTTCCTCCCCCCACCCTGACCCCCACCACGTTAAGAGGTCAAGGATTCCATTTAATATCACTTCATACCTGTTACCTTCAAACCATCTCATCCAGCCTTCGTGCAAACCAGTCAGGCAGCATCGAGAAACACACGCGATACCAACCAAACTTCCGGACACGCACTGAGACACGAATCAGAGGAGGGGGAAACTTGGCCATCAGGTGTAATATCAGGCAAACTTCCCGCTGGTAATTAGGTTGGGGAGTTGAGACAATGGTAGTGGAGATACGCACGCCTACCGTCTTGCGTTGCACACCTGACTCCTATCATTTACCTGGTATTCATGTACGTTTCTTATGCTTATATATGTTTTCTCTACGTCCATGAATACTCTTTTACGTTCATGTACACTCAACGTTCACGGACACCTAAAAATCATGTACTTCCCGTGCGTTATTCCTGTATGTTTCTTATGCCCATGTACGTTTTATAATCGTTCACGTATATTATTTTACGTTCCTCTTCCCTCTACGTTCATGAAAGCTTATAATTCATGTACCACCTTTACTTTCATGTACCATACTCTCATGTCCACGCACTTTCTCTACGTTCAGGCAAGCTCCTCACGTACTCGAATCCATCCACTCACTCTCTCATTACGTTCATGCAGACATACTTACGTTCCTGTTTAATCTTTACTACGTTCATGAAATCTAAACATCCATGCACTTTTTCAAAACCTCTATTATCAGGCTAACTCCTAACGTTCTTGTATACGTTCACACACGCTCTTCCCGTTCATAATCACATACGTTCATGTTCAACCTTCATACTTACGTTCATGGTCAATCTTTACGTCCAAGCACCGTCCTTACTGTCATGCACACACTATTGTCCATGCATTCCTTCCTCGCGTTCAAGAATGCTATCTGTAGTCATGCACATACGTGAAGCTTATACGCACTTGGCCTACACAGGCACACACGCACATTCTCAGCTCAGGTACGTTCATTGATTTGCATGTAACTTTCTGTTGTACTCTACTCATTCCTTATTCTCTCCACGTGAGCTTCTACACTGCCATTACTTCGAAATACTGATACGCACGCACGCACGCACACGCACGCACACACACACACACACACACACACACACACACACACACACACACACACACACATGTACTCCAATCTCTCTCTCTCTCTCTCTCTCTCTCTCTCTCTCTCTCTCTCCACAATAACTGCCTTTAGCCCCTCCACATGAAAATTCTATCGCGTTATAGGATTTTCCACATAGTTACATTCCTATCAGGGTCCAGCTTGTCCACATCCCTTGCTGGCATCGTGAAGGTGTAGGTGGATGTGGGTGGGTGGATAGGTGGATGGGAGGTGCAATGGGTGGGTGGGTAGGAAGCGAGATGGGTGGCTGGATGTGGAAGTGAAGGTGGGTAGGTGGGTGGATGGGAGAGAAGGTCAGGTGGATAAGTAGATGAAGAAAGGGGGTTAAATAGAGTGGTGGGTGGGGTTAGATGAATCGAAGAGGGGTTTTGTGGATGTAGGTGGGTGAGTTAGAGGTGGGTTAGGTGGGGGGATGGGTGAGTCAGAGGTGGGTTAGGTGGAGGAGTGGGCGGGGGAGGAATAGGGATTAACCAGAGATATGGGTAGTTTGGTTAATTAGTAAATGGGTGTGCAGAAGTTTGAGTTAGATTCAAGTGGTGGTTCATCCTTTCATTACCATGTCATCATCTTATTTTAGATTTCGTTTTTTTATCACTGAAACCACAAGACGATTCTCTTCAGCTTAAAAGACTTATTTCAAGCTGGAGAAGTTATACAGAGGCTTCATTAACTTCTTCACTACAAGAGGATTCCATTAAGTTTAGAATAATCGTCTGGAAAATGCAAGAACAAATAGAAAATAGAACTGTACTGCAGGCAATAAGTGTTTGGAGGAACAGGGTGGGTGGGTGAGTGTAGGTGTGGATAAGTAGGTAGGTGAGTAAGTGAGTGGGTGGGTAGGTGAGTGGGTGAGTAGGCGAGTGGGTGGGTGTGGGTGGGAGGATAGGATGGAACGTAAATTAGAGAGAAGAAAAGGGCGGGTCAAAAATCAAGACGCAATATGAATGGATCTTGATTTTGGCTGTCTTTGTGAGGAGAAATTTTTGCAGAGCCTAGCGCTCGCTCTCTCTCTCTCTCTCTCTCTCTCTCTCTCTCTCTCTCTCTCTCTCTCTCTCTCTCTCTCTCTCTCTCTCTCTCTCTCTCTCTCTCTCTCTCTCTCTCTCTCTCTCTCTCTCTCTCTCTGTTTTACATTTAAAGAAGGTAGTGTGTGTGTGTGTGTGTGTGTGTGTGTAAAGTGGATATAAGTACTTGTGAAAAGGAACTATAAGAAAGACAGGTGAACAGAGGATACTGGGTGGATGAGCGGTTGGGTGGGTTAGATAAGAGGAAGTTAAGTTGGTGGTCGGGTGGATGGGAGAGCGGGTGGTGGAAGGGAAAGAGAGAGGGAATTACAAGGATGAGTGGGTGGCTTGATGAGAGAAAGGAGAGGGAAATTAGTTAGTTAGCTGGGAGAGTGGGTGGGTGAGTGGGTATGTATGTGGGTGACTGTGTGTGTGGGTTGGTGGGTGCATGTGGGTGATTGTGTGGGTGAGCTGGTGGATGCATGTGGGTGGCTTGGTGGGTACATGTGGGTGTGTGGGTGTGAGTGTGTACGTAAGTGGGTGAACGTGTGAGTGTGTTGGTGGGTACATGATTTAATTAAGAAAGGTGGATGACATTATAAGGTTATGTTGATGGATGAGGGTCGACATGAATACGCTGAAACGATACGGAAGATAATTATGTGGCGCAAGTAAGGTGGATGAATCTGTATATAAATCCACTTTGGTAAAATTAACTGCACTTAATTGGACTTAATACGGTTTAGTGTAATGGGGGTTGGTGAGGGATGGATATGGAGAAAGTAAGCGTTTTAAGGCAGATGGATATGTTCTCAAGTGGAAAGTGGATTTACGTAAAACCAAGTGGATTTAAGTGACTGTGTGAAACCATGTGGATCTAGGGAAAAACGGGATGAGGGGAGATGGAAGCAGGGCAGTGGAGGGTGCGTTGGGGGAGGGTTTAAGTGGATTTAAGTGGAAGGGGGGAAAGAGACTTGAAGGGAACAATCACTTCTTCCAGGAAGGTAAAAGAAAGTGGAGTAATTGAGGTCGATTGAGAAGTTAGGCAGTTAGGGGGAACAATGACAGAGCGGAGAGTGCAGGAGGGCTGAAGGAGAGGGGAAGCGTGAAGAACAGTGAAGAACATAGGAGGAGTATAGAACAATGGAGAGTATAGGAGTGAGAACGAGCGAGGAACACGTGGATGAGCGAAGAATAAGGAAAGGAGTGACGGGCAGTGAAGAGCATGGTAACTGGTGAAAATCAGAGGAGCGAGTGAAGAAGTAGAGAACTGAAGAATAGGGGAAGTGAATGAAGAACAGGGGGTGAGTGAAGAACAAGAGACTGAGTGAAGAACAAGGGACTAACTTTAGGACAGATGACTAATGGAAAAACAGGGAAGTGAAGATCATCATCATCATCATCATCATCATCATCATCAATAGTCTGTCTTCCACTCTGGTGTAAGTAATATAAAAAATGAGAGGAAAAATTGAAACGAAAATTGAGAAGCTATCCAAACCCCGTGAAATACCACTAAAATACCAGGGACATACCAGGGATACGACAGGGAAATACCACGCTAATGCCAGAAGAATACCAGCCCAATACCATCACAGTACAAGGAATTAATAGAGAAATACCAAGCAGACACAAGCATTCCCACACAACACAAGAGAAACACAATAGCAGGAAATGGAAGTGGAGAAAAAGAAGTGAGGAAGAGGGAGGCAGGCTAAAGAGAGAGAGAGAGAGAGAGAGAGAGACAGACAGACAGACAGACAGACAGACAGAGAGGGAAGAGGGGAATGGAAGAGGGAGATGAGAGGGAGGCAATGAGGAAACTTAGAGAAACAGGAGAGAAGAGAGAGGAAGAGGAGGAGAGGAAGAAGGAGACGAAGAGGGGAAGATGGAGGTGAGGGACGGGGGGGGGGGCAAAGCGGGGAAAGATAAGGGGGGAGGAAAGAGAAGGATGTGAGTGAGAGGGAAAGAGAGGGGAGGGAAAATAAGAGGGAACAAGAGAGGGGAGGGGAGGAGGGAGGAGGCGATGAGGGGAAGATCTGGGGAGAGGGGAAAAATGTGAGGGTAGGAGAGAGGGGAGAGGGGGGGTGGGGAAGAAATGTGAGGGGGGGCTAAGTTCCCCTCGCCCACGGACTCATTTTCCCCTCTGGTGACCCCTCAGCGCCAGACACAAGGACATCCACCTCCAATTTTCCACTTGTACTGCTATACCACCAAAATACCAGGGAAATACCAGGGAACTACCAGGGGATTTCAAGACAACAGTAGGAAAATACCTGTGTAATATCAGAGGAATATCAAAAGAATAAGAGGAAATACGGGGAAAATACCAGGTAGATATTAACTGCACACAAGGGAAATACCAGATGATATCACGAAAACACCCGGAAAATACCAATGCAGCATCAGTGGAATATCAAAAAAGAATACAGGAAATATGAGGAAAATACCAGATGAATACCAGGCCAACACCAGTGAAATACGAGAAAAACCAATGAAATACCAGATAAATACCAGATGGATTTGAAGGAAGTATCAGAGAAATACAGATAAATACCAGGAAAATACCCTAGAAATACCAGGACAACAGGAAGAGAAATATCAGGGAAAAAGAAGGAACATTACCAAAAATGTGTGTGTGTGTGTGTGTGTGTGTGTGTGTGTGTGTGTGTGTGTGTGTGTGTGTGTGTGTGTGTGTGTGTGTGTGTGTGTGTGTGTGTGTGTGTGTGTGTGTGTGTGTGTGTGTGTGTGTGTGTGTGTGTGTGTGTGTGTGTGTGTGTGTGTGTGTGTGTGTGTGTGTGCGTTTCTATTCCAGACCCGAACCAGTGGAGCGCGAGTGAAATACAGGCCCCTCAAAAACGGGCTCCCCTAAAATATGTCCAGACACAAGTAGAGGAAAAAAAATACCAAGTCAGCACAAGTCAGCACAACTCCAGGGAAAACAATACCCTCGTTCCGAAATCTTTCCTTCTCTCTCTCTCTCTCTCTCTCTCTCCTTTCTTTTCCTCTCTCTCTCTCTCTCTCTCTCTCTCTCTCTGTCTCTTCTGCTTCCTGCACTTCTCCTCTCTCTCCTCTCCTCCTCTCGAGTCTCCTATTCCCCTTTTCTCTTCCTCCTGCCTCTTCTCAATCTCTCTTTATCTCTCTCCTTCCCTTACTTCTCTTTATCCTCCTTTACTTTCTATTCCCTCCTTCTCCTTTCCTCTCTTCCCTCTCTCTCTCCACCCACCCTTTCCCTCCTCTCCCCCTCTCTCCCTCCACACTGTTTGTCTCTCTCTCGACACATTTACGAGAGGTGTGCGTTGTTCTCCTGTTCCCTTCTCTTTTCTTCTCTTCTTTTTTCTTCTCTTCTCTTCTCTCCTCTTCTCCCCTTCCTCCCTGTTTCCCTCTTTCTCTCCATTCCCTCCACCTCGTCTCTCCAGCCACCCCTGTTTGAGTCTCGCTCCACAGACATAAAGAAAAGGTGTGCTTTGTTCTCCTCTTTCCTTCTTTTTTATTGTTTTTCTCCTCCTCTCTCTCTCTCTCTCTCTCTCTCTCTCTCTCCTTCTCTCTCTCTCTCTCTCTTTCCTCCTTCCCTTCTCCCCCCCCCTGCTCCTCCTCTTCCTCTTCCTCTTCCCTCCAGCCAACACTCATTCTACACAGACTTAAGAATGTGTACGTTGCCTCAAAATACGATAGTCGGCTTCTCCATGCTTCCCTTCTCATCATTCATCTCTTCCCTCTTACTGTTTTCCATATCTTCGTTTTCCTTTTTATGCTCTCTTCTAGTCCTAATCTACCCTTATTTTCTCTCCTTTCTTTTTCATCTTCCTCCTTTTGCCCTGTTTTTTTTTTTCCCCCTTCTCTTCACTCCCCTCTCCTTCTTCCTCTTTTTCCCATCTTTTCCATTTCTTCCTTTTTTCTGTTCCTAATGTACCCTTATTTTCTCTCCTTTCTTTGTCTTCTTCCTCCTTTTGCTGTTTCTTCCTCTTTTTATCTTCGTCCTCTGTCCCCTTTCCCTACATCCTATATCCACTACTTTTCCTTCCCTTACTCTCTCAGTATTCTCTTTCTCTACCTCTTTTCTTATTTACCTTTCGTATTCTTTTCTTTCTTCCTTCTACCTTCTGTACTCCTCATCCCTAGTACTTTTCCCCTCATTTACTCCCTCTTTCCTCTTTTCCTCTCTTCTCCCTCTCCTTTTTCCTCACACTTCCTATTCCCTCCTTCTCCCTTTTTCCTCTTCTCCCTTTCCTCTGTGTTCTATCCTACTCTCTCTCTCTCTCCCTCTCCCCCTCCTCCCGCTTGCCTTTCTCTTTTCTCTCACAAGCAATTTCTTTCCCCACATCTTTTCCCTTAGCTAGCGTAATCTTCCTCCCCCCCCCCCTCCTCCTCTTATCCTCAAGCACACCTCTTACGCTCCATCTTACCAAGCTTACTCTCTCTTTCCTCTTTTTATCTCCTCCTCCTCCTCCTCTCTCTTCTCTTCTCTTTTCTCTTCTCTTTGGTTCATTTCTTTTTAATATTCTCTCCTCTCCCTCATCTTTCCTACTTCTTCCTCTTGCCTCCTTCTCCTCATTCTTCTCTCCTCTCTTCCTTTCATTTCCTATCCTCATAACTCTCTTTTCTTCTCTCCACTATTCTCTTCTACTACACGTTGTTTTCTCCTTCACAAGCATGCTCTTTCTCTACATTTTTTTTTAAATTTCGCTTCTTCCTTATCTTTCCTTGTCTCTTTTTTATTATTCTCACCTTTCCCTTCTCTCTCATTTTTCTTCTTTCCCCCCCCCCCTCTCTCTCTCTCTCTCTCTCTCTCTCTCTCTTCTCTCCCCTCTTTCTTTCTTCTCCCTTTCCTCACAAGCAATCCCCTTCCCTACCTCCTTTGCCTTCACCAGCGTAATCTTCCCTCCATCTTACCTCACTAAAACCCTCACAGTCTTCATTACTCATTTTCTAAGCTATTTTCAACCCGGGTATTTTTAGAGTTATTTTTTCTATATAAAACACATCCTTCTCTTGTTATAAAAATGCTTCCTCTTGCCTCAAACTCTTTACTATTCTTTTCTATGCATTTTCTTCTAAGGTATTTTTCTATTAATATTTTCTATGCATTACTACAAGCTATTATCTAATTATTCTTTTCTAGCATTTTTCTAAGCTATTTCCTATCACGGTCTTCTAACCTTGTCCTAAACTATACCTGTCCGATCCTCAATTTTACTTCAAAAAATATACATACTTAAAATCTATCTACTAGACCTCTATCTATTCCGACTCCAGCCCCCCCTTCCCTCAAACTCTTAGCTAATTTTTCTAACAATGTTTCTACGTTGCTGTCTATATTCTCATGCAATGCTTATCTTACCCACGCACCCACCAATAAAAAAAAAAATAATAATAATAAAATTGTTTCGTTTCTCTTCATTTAATACTCCAACCATATATGTATTTTTACTTTTTCTTATCATTCCTCGTATAATCTTTACGCTATTCCACGCATAATTTTTTGTCATTATTACCATTGTTATCTTCATCATCATCATCATCATCATCATAATCATCATCTATTTTCCCTTACATTAAAGAAACATAATTTTTAGTTAATTTCCTGCCACGAAGAACATCACCAGCATTTTCACAGTTTATCATCCACCTATTCCTTTTTTGATGTATTTTTCTCTCTCATCTCCTCCTCAAACTCCATTTTAATTCAGCGTTTCTTATCATCTCCCACAGGCCTCTCTAATCCACCCTTAATTTTCACTTCTTTTTAAAAACCTTCATTTTCCTCCACTTTGTTACCATTGTTATTACTGTTCTTCAAGTTTCTTTCTCCAGACTTTATAATTGTTTTCTGTTCTTTGTTATCCCCCCCCCTCTCTCTCTCTCTCTCTCTCTCTCTCTCTCTCTCTCTCTCTCTCTCTCTCTCTCTCTCTCTCTCTCTCTCGCTCTCTCGCTCTCTCTCTCTCTCTCTCGCTCTCTCTAATCCATGGTGTATTTCCTCGTCGTCTTCCTCTTTAACTCATCCAGCCTCGCTCAGAGTAATCCCAATTCCCTTCCTCTTCCTCTTCCCCCCCCTCCTCTTCTTCCTCTCTCCTTCTTCCTTCCTCTATTCCCCACCTTCTTCTTCCATCCCTTCTCTTCTTTCTCTCCCTTGTTCTTTCTCCTTCCTTTCCCTCTACCCCTCCTTCCCCTCTCTCTTCCCCTCCTCATCCTTCCCTTTCCCCCTTTCTCTCTCCCCCCTCCTAATGCACCTCCTCTCATGTTTTTTTTTTTTTGACCCCTTTAACTTACTTCTCATAATCTCTCTCTCTCTCTCTCTCTCTCTCTCTCTCTCTCTCTCTTGTCCATTTTTATAGTCTATTTTACGATCCATCTTTTAGTTTTATGATCCACATTCTATTATTACAAGTCACCATCTCCACCCCACCCATGTCAGAATTTTATTTTTCATTGCCTGTGTGCCTTAATCTTGCCCTTTTTTCGGACTCTCTCTGCGCCCTTCCTCACGGCTTATTGTTAATTTCCTGACTAGGAAGTTTGCTTTGACGTTCGTATTTTTCCCTCTGCATTCTGGCCTTCTGTATCAAGGTTTATTTCTGTCTCCACCTTTGCATATATAACCCTAATATTCGTTGTCTGTTCTTGTATTCTGAAATTGGGCTCTGTACTGTTAATTAAAATTCTCCTGAAGGTTACAGAAGAAGTATACCCAAATTTGGAATCTGTATTTTTCTTCTCATTAATACAATTTTTATAAGTGAGTTTTATTCATGATCCGTCCATTCCCAGATGCCAACACAAATTACACTTAAAGACTGGAGGTCACAGGCAGAGGGAAAAATAAATCGAAAAGGAAAATTAGGCAAAAAAATAAATGAAAATAGGCCCTCAGGGTGAAAGTGGTCAATTTCAACTTCACCTCTTGTCCCATCTGATTAAAAAAAAAAAAAAAAAAATCCTCTGACCCTTCGCCTCCCAGGTCTTAAAATATCAGGTCAATTCATCCCACCCCCACATTCTCGACCCTAGTGAGTTTCCTTATCTGAGCATTATCTCCACTCGCACTCTTTGTTTTCTCTCTCTCTTTCTCTCTCTCTCTCTCTCTCTCTGTACATCTATCTACCTATTTCTATCTCCTTCTTTTCTTCTTACTGGCCCCTTTAACTCACTTCTGCGCACACACACACACACACACACACACACACACACACACACACACACACTCTCTCTCTCTCTCTCTCTCTCTCTCTCTCTCTCTCACCCAGGCTATTTCCACTCTCACTGTGGCCTTATCTTAACACCTACCGGGGTACTGGGCCAGAGATATTGCGGGGGGTGGGAGGGGAGGAGATGGAGATAGGAGTGGAGAGGGAGAAAGGAGAGAAGTGGTGGGAGGGGAGGGGAGACAGAGGGACAACATCTTTCTCCTTGAACAATTACACTTTTCTTTCCCTTCTTTATTACGGACGGAGGGAAGGCGTGGAGAGGTATATGAGAGAGGGGAGGTGTGAGCTGGGAGCAGGGCAGTGAAATGGCGGGGGACAGGGCGACATGGCTGCGATTTGTTTGTGGCCACCCCTCACGGGTTTAGGGCGTCTGGCGATAGATAGATAGAAAAATTTGTTATTCTTCTTTTTCAGCAACCAACAAATGGATGCCAAAATTACCTGCAAGCTTATTTTCCCCATTACCTTAATATGCATTTTTGAAAACTTAGCAATTAAAGCTCATATGTTACTGGGCTTAAGATCCATGAGAGCTGAGAACATAACTAAACTCCCACAAATGAATGGAATAGACTTTGATAATGAATTCATAGAGGAAATAACTTCAGAGCCCTCACCGATTGGTAGAAGAGAGCCAAAAAGAATTGGTAATATTAAAGGCTTAAACAAACATACACAAACAGGTGAGTGTATAGATCCACTCGCACCACCAACCCCATCCTCCAGAATTAGTGACCCAGATAACAGTACTGATTTATCAATTTTTCCAGCCCATCTCACTAATGATTTAGTTATACCACCTAATTCATACATGAAGGTTACCATAAAGAGCAAATTACGGGATAGTACTGTTCTTGTCTTAGAAGAATTATGTAAAGTAAAGGGATTGTCAGTAGAAAACGCATTATGTCATACGAACGACGAAGGGCAAACTCAGATATTCATAATTAATCACATGAATGGGGAAGTTCAGTTGAAAAAGGGAACTTGCATAGTTAATATTGAAAAATGTCCCGCCCCTGTGAAGGAAATAGTTATAGCTGGAGTAACAAGTGAGATAAAATCTACGGATAGAGAAAAAATAAAAGAGAATTTAATTCACTCAGGTGAATTTGACGAAGAAAATGATTTGTTAACCCTGCTGGAAACACACAGGGACACCGTAGCATTGCTCGGAGAACAATTAGGGTGTACTAACTTGATTAATCACATGATTAATGTGCACCCAGAAACACCACCAATTTTCGTACCAGCTTACCGCATACCACACTCCCAACGTACACTTGCAAATCAGTATGTCGATGAAATGTTAAAGCTTGGAATTATTGAGCCTTCAGTTTCCCCGTGGAACGCCCCCCTATTCTTCGTGCCCAAACGAAATGGAGAAATGCGTGCGGTAGTAGATTACCGTAAACTAAATAATCACACAATACCAGACAGATTTCCCATGCCATTGCTAAGCGATGTTCTACAGAATATTTAGTCCTGAGAATAATATATTCTCGACCATCGATCTCCTAAACGGCTACTATCAGATTCCGGTATCTCAGGAGTCACGTAAATACACTGCCTTTTCAACAAACAGAGGCCATTATCAATATACAAGAATGCCAATGGGACTGAGGACAGCCCCAGACACATTCCAGCGTCTTATGAATTACGTATTGTCCGGAATTTTAGGAGAAGGAATATTTGTTTATCTTGACGATATTATAATCGCAACGAAGAATATTAAGGATCATCTCAGGAAATTAGACTTACTCCTACAAAAGCTTAGTGATGCTGGATTAAAAATTAAACTTTCTAAATGCAAATTTTGCTTTAAGGAAATAAATTTCTTAGGCCACAAATTAAGTTCTGATGGTATTCACACCACTGATGACAAAATACAGGCAGTGAGAGATTTTCCTGAACCCACTACGACTGACGAAGTTAGACAATTTTTAGGTCTGGCTGGGTACTATAGGTCATTCGTACCACAGTTCTCTCATATAGCCTTCCCTCTATTCCAACTACTCAAAAAAGATGCTGTATTCCAATGGGAAGAACAAAAAAGGGCATTTAACAATCTAAAAATTAAACTAACAAATGGACCTTGTTTAGCATATCCGGATTACACAAAATCATTTCTTATTTGTACAGACGCATCAGTTAAAGGATTAGGGGCTGTACTGATGCAGGAAGATAAAAGAGGAAAGAATCAACCGATTGCATTTGCCAGCAGACAAACAAGAGGTGCGGAGAAAAATTATTGCACTACAGACTTAGAGGCACTTGCAGTGGTTTTTGCATTACAAAAGTTTCGAGATTTGGTATATGGTTACGAAATCCACTTATTCACCGACCATAAACCACTGGTGGGTATGTTTAAAGAAAAACTCCTTTCTGGGAGGAGAGCAAGATGGAAATGTACAGTTGAAAACTACAATGTACAAATTCATTATATACAAAGTAAAATGAACATAGTAGCTGACGCATTATCTAGGAACCCGAACACAATTCAGGTCGCGGCGTTAGATCTCAAAGGAAATATCCCAAACCACGAGGATATCGCAAAGGCACAAAGACTTGATCCAATATGGTCTAAAGTAATATACAAGTTAGAAAGTGGAGATGACATACAATTACCCAAACTTCATGTCCCACTTGAACAATTCACAATGGTCAATAATACATTATACAAAATTAACTCTAAACAACCAAAACGACAAAGAAATACTAACCAGTTGGTAGTACCTAATGACATGATACCCCAAGTATTACGATTGATACATGACAGCCCACATGCGGGACATCCTGGAAAGGATAAGACATTCAAACAAGCCCAGCTATTATAATACTGGCCTTCATTACGAAAAGATATAAACAATCATATAGACAGATGCGAATCATGTGCGAAACACAAAGGATACCCAATCACACCTGCACCGATGGGTAATTACCCTGTACCACATCAACCATGGGACGTTGTCGCTGTTGATTTACTCAAGATGCCATTATCATACAATAATAACCTATACTTATTCGTAGCAACGGATCATTTTTCCCGTTATGTCATTTTAGCTCCAATTAAAGATAAGACAGCAGAGACAGTAGCAAAGGCAATAACAGATAATGTAATATGTCGCTTTACTACCCCAAAGGTATTAATAAGTGATAATGGAGGAGAATTTAATTCTGAGATCTTACAAGAAATATGTAAACAATACAACATCAAAAAGGTTAACGTTTTGGCCTATCACCCAGCATCAAATGGGTTGGTAGAGAGACAAAATAAAAAGGTATTAGATGTGCTACGACACATTCTCAGTGAAAATTATGCAAACTGGGATGATTGGATTCCCAGAGTAGAGGCCTCAATTAATGGGTCTATAAATAAATCCATCGGTGACACACCAGATTTCATTATATATGGCACAGATAAAAAATTTTCATCAATTTTTCATCAATTTTTTCGTGTTCTCCAAAATCCACTTCGTTTTTTTTTAACTTCCTTCAACCTGTACTTTAAGTAATTCTCTCGTATCTCCTAAAATAACACACCATTTGACTCCCATTTCTACTGTCCCCCAACCTGCATCCCAACGTTTCCCTCTTTTCCACGGCTTTCCCATATATTCCTCGCTATGCCAACGTACGTCAAGGAAGGCTCGTAAAATGGCCTCGAACGGACGGCAGGAGCGGCGGTCTGTCATCGTTCTTTAAAATGATGCGTCCGTTTATCGTAACCGTAGAATGGAAGTGTAGGTCTGGGGCAACGACGACTGCAGTTCTGGATTTTATTTCCTCGGTTGTCCTATACTCCTTTTACTCTAACTTGGCCTAAATTTGCCGTGTTTCAAACTTAAATGCTGAGCTGTAACTATAGACTAACACTAGGATGATGCTAGTCATGAAGAAGTGCAATGGAAAGGATGCAGAACCATGGCAACATCTTCTACTGCCATTAAGCTCAGTGAATGACGCTGCAAAAGGACGTAATTCTGGACCAAGATAAGGCGAACCAATTGCAGTAACATTTCGAATGTCTCTTTTTTTTTTTTATCTATTTTTTTTTTACGATTTAAGGGTGTTTAGAGATGGCGTCTGATGAGTGAAATGACACGAGATAGACACCAGGGAACATTTCGATGGTTTAAACTTCGCTAAAACGGGCTTAACTGATCTTTCACAAAACGAACCAACATGTATATATAAAAAAAAAAAATCGTTCTACACCCTACACACACACTGGACATTCACTCGTACAAAGCCTCTGCCTCAGCCCAGCACCACTCCTCTCTCTCTCTCTCTCTCTCTCTGCAGGGAGTCTAGCGTAAGAGATTCTTTATGGAGGAGTTGTCAATATGTCGATGTGGGCGGCGCCTGACTCCGCACCGTCCTCGCCAACACAATATTTACAAAACGAAGACACAACATTCAGCAAACATAGCATTTTTCTCATTTCTACAATATTTTTCTTTTTTTACTCTATCCATTTACTCAAAATTTATAGGGACTAGTCTACTTCCATATTATAATGATCCGATTCCTGTATGTTTGTTGGTTTGTTAACGTAACACAGCAAAAACGGGGCAACGTAAAGCAATTTTTGTTAGAGCAAGGTACCGTTAAAATTCTCTAGCTTGAAGAATAAAGCCATTTCCAGTCCAATCGGGTCACCGATTCCCGAGTTCTGACTCATTTACGCCCTGACATCGAGCGGAGGCTCCCCAAGAGAGTAATATTCAAAATACAAATTCCATCAAACATCAATTTTTTTCACTTCCACTGATTTTTTTTTAGTTTATTTTGTTACTCAAAACTTCTCAGGACTATATATTTGCAAAACCAAGAGAGACAAACTTCAGTAAACATACCAAGTTTTTCTCCTCCCTATTATTTTCCCAATTTAATCAATTACTCAGAATTTGCAATGACCCTACGAGGCAGTGGTTGTGTCAACTAATGCACATGCTCTCACACACAGAGACTAGTAATCAAACTTCCATATTCATTTACTTACTGATTCACATGCATATTCTCTCTCTCTCTCTCTCTCTCTCTCTCTCACACACACACACACACACACACACACACACACACACACACATAATCAACTCAATCTTTCATTCATATATACTGAGAGGTAATGCAGAAATTCTCATACAAAGACTCTCTCTCTAATTATCCTCTCTCTCTCTCTCTCTCTCTCTCTCTCTCTCTCTCTCTCTCTCTCTCTCTCTCTCTCTCTCACCACAGAGGGGAAGGGAGGTCGGATCACTTTATCATTCCTGCCCCAGTCTCGGTGTTGCCCTCAAGGGGAAACTGAACCTTCCTCCCCTGAATATTTTGAGCTCTTCTGAACCAGTCTGACCCCTCATTAACTTTCCATGAACTCTTTCGAACTTTCTGAGTCCTCATTATTTTTCTGAACAATTTTGAACCTTTTCCAACCCCTTTTAACTTTCTATGAACTCTTTCGAACCTTTTTAAATCCCCATTACTTTTTACGAACTTTTTTTTTAACCTTTCTGAACTCACATTAACATTTATGAACCCTTCTGGAATCTTTCTGAATCCTGTATTTTGGCTTTCGATCCCTTTTGAACTCCCATACTATTATTCTTTTACTTAATCTTACTTTAAAAGACTCGGATACCACTCTAACCCCACCGAATATCTTTTAAATCTACTCAGTGCTCTCTGATCATCACACCACCCCTTCTAATACTGATAATTCCTTATAAAAGTATCTAATTCCATCTGATCCCCGTCTTGATCCGACTTTAGCTGACACGAATACCACGAAAGCTGACACTAAATGTTTTCTCCCTCTCACACAACTCTTCCACATCATACTAATCCCTTATAAACATCTAATCCCTTATATAATATCTAATTCCATCCACACCTCATCTTGATCCCATTTCACCTGACTCCAGTACCTTTTAATCATCTCACGCCTATCGAATTCCTTTTACATCCACTTAATTCTTCCTAATTCCTTATAAAATATCTAATTCCATCCAAACACCTCTTTATCCCACTTCATCTGACTCCAATACCTTTTAACCATCTCACGTTCATCGATTTCCTTTTATAACCACTTCATTCTTCCTAATTCCTTATAAAATATTTAATTCCATCCAAACACCTCTTTATCCCACTTCATCTGACACTAATACCACTTGAACCTGCTCAAGTCCTATCGAATCCCATTTTAAATCCACTTAGTTTTTCCTATTCCCTTTTACGATACCTAATTCCATCCAAACTCCATCTTGATCTCATTTCTGGTAACATTAATACCAGTTAAACCTGCTCACGCCCTATCGAATCCCATTTTAAATCCACTTAGTTTTTCCTATTCTCTTTTACGATATCTAATTCCATCCAAACTCCATCTTCATCTCATTTCTGCTGACAGTAATACCACTTAAATCCGCACACCCTTATCGAATCCCATTTTAAATCCACTTAATTCCTCCTAATTCTTTTTAAAATATCTAATTCTATCCAGACTCCAACTTGATCTCATTTCAGCTGACACTAATACCACTTACATCCGCTCACGCCCGCTGGACTCCATTTAAATGCACTTAAATGCTCTTTGACGCGCATGCAGACCCGCTTAAGAGCACCTCCCAGAACAGCCTCACGAGATGTCCATTAGCCTCTTCACCACGATGATGGATTTAACCCTTTCAGTCCAATGCCGTACTTTTAATTTCATCCTGCTATCTCCAGACACATTTATTAACTTTCAGAGAGACTTTCGAGTTGGAGAGGTTAACCATAGCCTTCATTTGCCCATTTTGATTTAGATTTGGTAAGGCATTATGAATCAGACAAGTTAAAAATTGCCCTCCTTTACCGAGATTTATTCAGATTTGGAGAGACTATTCTAACTGGAAAGGTTAGAAATGGCCCGCATTTACTCAGTTTTATTCCGTTTTGGAGAACTTTTTGAACTGGAGAGGTTAGAAAGTTCTCAATTTACCTAGTTATATTAAGCTTGGCATACACTTTTTTCCAACTGGAGACGTTTGAAAATGCTTTATGTTTTATTTAGCTTTGGACAGACTTTTTCGAAATGGAGAAGCCAAAAATTGCCTTTTGTTTACCCCTTCACTGCAAGGGGGCCACCAAAAGCCGAGTGAAAACGTCCGAACGGAGAATATGTCACGAAATAACATAGCTTAATATTATAATGTGGCTATCTTCAGATGATTTTATGTCACGAAAAATCTCCCTGTGGATATGCAGAGAAAATGCATGAGGGCAGATGAAGCGTGCCACTGGGCTGAACACTAAAGGGCCAGCTCCTGAGGGCAGACCAGGCAACACACGGGATGAAGCCCTTTGATGGCACTTTAGGGCTGGAGGGCTGGATAGGGAGGCTGCTGGAGGTGGTGAGCTTCGAGACCAGCCATGAGATGAAAAGAACTCTAATTTCAGGACTAGGGGCTTTATTGCAGATTAATAAAGATGTCGATTTTATTCAACTTAGGCTAAATATTTTGCAGTGAAGGGGTAAGTGAAGTCTGCATCTAACCCTTCAGTCCTAAAAGTCTCTATTGCCAGACGACTTAATCCCTTATACGGGGTGGCCACAAACAAATCGCCTCCCCGTCACCCTCTCCCCCGCCATTTCACTGCCCTGCTCCCAATTCACACCCCCCTCTCTCATATACCTCTCCACTCCATCCCTCCATCTAAAAATCACCTGGAGGCATTAAAGATAAGCCTAAAAATGATGTCACCGAACTGAACGAGTTAATCAATTTGGGAAGAAGCTCCGGTAGTCAAAAGAATATAGGAATTGGATTTATAGTCAGAATTTATACTATATTTTGAAATTTGAGAAGGTATATGACTCTGGATTAATTTCTACCGGCCTGAAATATATTACATCCATGTGGTCATATAAAAAGCGGGAGTGGATTATGTTCTTTTCATATCTCAGGAACAGTATAAATGAGAGAGAGAGAGAGAGAGAGAGAGAGAGAGAGAGAGAGAGAGAGACAGACAGACAGACAGACAGACAGACAGACAGAGACAGACAGACAGACAGACAGACAGACAGACAAACAGACAGACAGTCAGACAGACAATAGAGCAGAAGAAGAAAGAAAAGAGAAGAGAAGAGAAAAGGGAAGAGAAAGAGAAGAAGAGAAAGGAGAACGAAAAGGAAATGAGAAAACAGAAGAGGAAGCAGGAGAAAGGGAAGGCACACGGAGGAGAAGCGAAAAAAAAAAAGCAAGGCCGAAAACACCATAAAACGAGACAAGGACGAACGAACACAAAGGGCCACAAAAAAGCCTCCTTCCCCCATTTAACCAGAAACGAAACGAAACGAAACAAAACGAAAACACGACAACAAAACAAGATAAAGACACACAGGAAGGCACGTAAAGAAAAAAAATAAAAGCTTTCTCATTTAATCAAGACGAAAAGAGACGAACTATAACTGAAAGAAGACGAAAACGAAACATGATGATGATGCGCTGGAGGGAAACGTAAAAGAAAAAGAAACATAAAGAGAAATTAAAATAAAACGCCCAGCTGCTTCCTCATTTAAGCAAGACTCATTTCACGGTGAAGGCGATGCAAGTCATGAAGCGAGAGATGCCCCAGAGCCGGCGCTGCAAAGGGGCCGTCTGGGAAGCAAAAAAAAGATGGACGTGCTCATTTGCGTGTGTGTGAGGTGGGGAGGAAGGCTGGGGAAGGGTTGGAAAGGCTGGGGAAGGGATGGGAAGGGGTGAGGAGGAGGAGAGAACGTGGAGAAGGAGGGGCGTAAGTTGGAGTTGGGAGGCGGGAATAGTGAGAGGTAGGGAGGGAAGGGGAAGAGGGAAGGAAATGTGTGATGTGACAGGAAGGGATATGGGATGGGGTTGAAGGCTGGAGAAGGGCTGGCAAGGTGTGGGGAGGAGGAAAGAAAGTGGGGAGGGATGGGGTAGGTTGGAGACGGGGAAAGACAGTCAGAGGTAGGAATGGAGGGGGAAGGGGGAAGGAGATGTGTGAGGTGACAGGAAAGGGTATGAGGTAGGAGGAGGAGGCTGAGAGGAGAGTCAGGGAAGGGAATGGAAAGAGGAAAGGCAGAGGAAACGAAGAGGAATCGGGAGGAGATGGGGGTCAGGGCGGGGTAAGGGGAAGGAAAGGAAGAAGGGAGAAAGGGGTGTAAGGGGGAGGGGGGTATTATAAAGGGATGTATGGGGGAGAGGGGTATTATAAAAGGAACGTAAGGGGGAGGGGTATTTTAAAGTTGGTGCGGGGGGTGTCTTGGGTTCAAAATACATTAGTTCTGATGATGCTTCAAAGGTGGCGGGACGGGGCTATTGACGGCCGCCTCTCAGGGGAAATATGGCCACCCGGATTAGCACAGGTGTGAGGTGAGAAGAGGACGTGGAGGTGAAGGTGGGGTGAATGGGTGGTGAATGAGTGCCGTAAATGAATGGGGTGAATAGATGGTGCAGGTGAATGGGTGGTGAGTGGGACAGAATGTAAGGTGCATGAGTGAGGTAAATGAATGGGGTGAATAGATGGTGCAGGTGAATGGGTGGTGAATGGGACAGAATGTAAGATGAATGGATGGTGAATGAGTGGCGTAAATGAATGGGGTGAACAGATGGTGCAGGTGAATGGGGGTGAATGGGACAGAATGTGAGGTGAATGGGTGGTGAATGGGATAGAATGTGGGGTAAACTGGGTGGTGAATAGGAGATGCGTAAGGCGATGTAGCTAAATGAATAGGGCTGAATGAATGGTGAATGGGGTGTTGAAGATGAATGAGGGAGAAAGCCTGGCAAATAGGGAATTCATGGGGAAAAAAATGAAATGATACAAAACGAATGACGAGGAAAAAGAATATCTATGAATGAGGTAAGATGACTCGGAGGACACGATGAACGTAAAAATGGGGGTGAAAATGGGGATGAAGGGGGTGTTGGAGAAGTGGGGTGCTGAAATGTATGGGGATGTTGAAGAAGTTTACTCTCGCAGGGAAGACAAGGATGAAAGAGGTGGTGTATGTGAAAGGGGAGGAGGAAAAATTGAGGGTAGTAGAGAAATGATGAGGAAGAGGAATTGGAACAGTAAAGCATTAAGTTAACCATGTCGAACCGTCAACAAAATATCAATCTCACAATATTAAATAAGAGAAAACGAATAACTCTCACGAAAATGAAAAATAAAAAGAGAAGAGAAACGAAACGAAACGAAACATCCTGGTGCTGACGGAGAGAGAGGATATGACTGAATAGTGTTTAACGAAGGATTGAGAGGGAAGGAAAGGTTCGGGGTAACACTGGTAAAGGAACGAAGCAGTGTCGGTGAACCATGATACAGTTCGAGATCGATGCAGAGGTTACTTCCATTCCTCTTGTTGGCTTTATATCTCTCCAAGTATCCTTCCATGTATACAACACTATCTATCTATCTATCTGTTTATGTACTGCCCCAAGACACATGATCCCGGAGTTCACCCAAGGCCGCCTCAACAAACACATCTCCACACTCCCACTCATTCTCACTTTTTCCTGCCAATCCAAGCCAGCTTCCTTCATACACTCTTCCATCTAGATCTCTCATCTCACTCCCAGCCTTCCAAGTAAAGATAATTAGACAGAGAAATAAGAAACGGAGGACGGAAAATGCTAAAATGTAACTGTGAATTAGTGTGGATTAAATGCTGAAAACACACACACACACACACACACACACACACACACACACACACACACACAAATCAAAGAAAATTGCGGTTTGGTGGAGAAATGCCACAAATCTAACTAATGGATCTCTGACTATAAAAATCCACTCTATTTTTGAGAATTTCTAAGATAAGAGAAAGTAATGAAATGAATGAGGTAGAAAAAACATGAAGAAAAACTCCAGTAAGAAGCCAGATTAGGAGAAGTCAGAGGAGGAAGGAAGCAAAGAGGGAAGGAAAGAAGGAAGAAAAGTGGAAAGGAGTGCAAGATGGAAGGAATGGAAGGAAAGGAATGGCAGACTGGCAGGCAGGAAAGAAGGAAAGAAAGATGAAAGGAAGGAAGGAAGGAAGGAAGGAAGGAAAGAAAGAAAGAAGGAAGGAAGGAAGGGAGTAAGGAAGGATGTGTGGAAGGAAGGGAGAATGGAAAGCATGAAAGAAAGAAGCATCAATAGAGAAGGTAAAAATGAAGGAAGGCAGAAAGGAAGGAAGGAAAGATGCAACACTATCAAATGAAGGAAAAAAATAATCATGAAGGAGTGAATGAAGGATGGAAGAAAGAAAAGGATCAATAAGGAATTAAAGAAATAAAGAAGCATCATGAAGGAAAGAAGAAAGGAAGGAAAGAAGGGAGGAAAGAAGGAAGGAAGGAAGGAAGGAAGAAAGGAAGGAAGGAAGAATGGAAGGAAGAGATGGAGAGAGGGATCAGTCCAAGCCCACCATGATGGACCTGCCTCTTTTAAAAACTGGAGTCAGGTTCATTAGCCTAAAACGGGGCACAGTTGGCATAATATTTCAGGACGCCAGGCATGGGGAAGGGTGGGGAGGGAAGGGTGTGTGGTGGGGAGAGAGAGAGAGAGAGGAGGATTGGGGAGGGTTGGGAGGAAAGGGTGAAAGGTGGGAATGGTGGGAAGATGTATCAAGGATGGGGAGAGGAAGAAGAGGAGAGTGGAAGGTGGGGAGAAGGAGGAGGAGGGATTAGGATGAAGTAGGGAATGAAGGGTTTGGGATGAGAATTGGAAAAGGCTGAGGAGATAGTGAGGGAGACTGGGGGAAGGTAGGTAGGCTTGGAGAAGGGTGGGAAGGGGTGGAGAGGAATAGGAGATATTTAAATACGGTTGGAGAGGGGTGGGGAGAGCAAGGGGTGGGCCGTGAGAGATTGGGAGAGACAGGGGTAGGGTGGGGAGAGGCTGGGGGGAGGTCACAGAGGCGTGGGAAGGGAATGGAGTGAGGTAGGAGAGCTGTCGTGAGATGGGAGAGAGACAAGAGAGGGAAGGAAGGGGTGGGGAGAGAGGAATGAGAGGTTGGAAGGGGTGGAGAGAAATGGAAAATCTTGGGGAAGGAGAAAAAAGCGTGAGGGAAAGGTGGGGAGGGGACAGTGAAAATTAGAAGCTTTGAGAAATGAGGAGAGGAGTTAGAGAGTGTATTAGAGGTCTGGGAGGGAGAGAGAGAGAGAGAGAGAGAGAGAGAGAGAGAGAGAGAGTGCTATCTCGCTCACATCCCCAGGCAGAAAAATCCATCAAAATTTATCATTCCTTTTTAACTGTGCACTTCTCCTGCTCCTTCACAAACAGAGTAATACTGATGAGCGCACCTTATTTCAATGTCATGCATTTTAATGGTGTGTGTGTGTGTGTGTGTGTGTGTGTGTGTGTGTGTGTGTGTGTGTGTGTGTAATTCACCGGGTCGGTCAGGATCACTTGATGGTCGTGATCGTCAGCATTTTACCCTCCCGGAAGGGAGCTGAGAGCTCATATAGTCCGATCTAAGGGCAAGGCTGTGACCTTCACACACCCACACACCCGTCCCCTTGCTCTAGGGGGACAGTAACCACCCGCTTCTTCAGTGAAACTTTTCGCAACCTGAGCGAGGCGCGAACTCCCGTCTACCAGATGGCAAGCGAGAACGTTACCACTGCGCCAGCGAGCGGTGTGTGTGTGTGTGTGTGTGTGTGTGTGTGTGTGTGTGTGTGTGTGTGTGTGTGTGTGTGTGTGTGTGTGTGTGTGTGTGTGCGCGCATTTACGAGTATGTATGTATGTACCGGTATATATGTATGCGTGACAATGAACAAGACAGAACAAAAAAGAGTCTAGCCTGTGATCGACGTGTGAAAAATAAATCTCTGACACATTCATGAACCATTTAGATCATGACGTCCATACAAAATTACATTACCGATTCTCCCTTACTGCTTGAGCTTACATGAAAAGAATTTATATATGTAAAGAAAGTCGTATTTTCCTCATTTCCTCCCACAAACTTTCCCCATAAAATTCCCTCTTAGAAATGCCCAACGTAAAATAATTATAACAACAATGATGATGATGTCAATGATGATGATGAGGATGATAATAACAATAATAATAATGATAATGATAATAATAATAATAATAATAATAATAATAATAATAATAATAATAATAATAATACCAGAAAGGCCAGACAACCATTTCAATACCATAATATCTTTTTATTTTACTCATGTTATCATCGAACGGGTGTATTGAATCCATGAAGTATTTGTCTAAGAGAAGGGGCAATGACAACTGTTTTTCTAACCCCTTCACTACCAACCACCCAACTAATCTAATCAACCCACCCAATCCATCAATTATTTACTCAAAAAATCAATCACTCAGCCAATCAACACGCCAGTCAATCAAGTTTCCTATCTTCCGTTTACCTGCTAACCTATTGATCTATCTACCTACATACCTATCTATCTAACTATGTATGTATGTATCTATCTAATGCCAGACCCAAATCACTGTCACTCCTTATCCTGATTCATGTACCCATCCTTCACTCTGTTAGTCTACTGAAGGAAAGACCTGCCCCATCTTTCTCCACTCCGTCTTATTGGAAGTTGACCTCTCCCATCGCTGCCCAATAAGTTAAAAGTTTTCATCCATCCATCCATCCATCCATCCACCTATCCAAGAGAGGATAGAGGAATAGATGAGGGGGAAGAGGGGGTGGGGGAAAAGGTGAGGGGGAAGAAGGGGTGGGGGAATAGGTGATAAGGAAGGGGGGGTGGAGGAACAGGCGAGGGGGAAGAGAGGGAAGGGAAAGAGGTGAGAGGGAAGAGGGGATGAAGTGTGGGTTAAGAAGGTGTGGGGGAATAGGTGAGGGGGAAGAGGGGGTGGGGGAAGAGGGGGTGGGGGAACAGGTGAGGGGGGATGTGAGGTGGGGAGATGACAACAGGCGGAGGAGGTTGGGGGACAAAGGGAGAGGGGGGGAGGGAAATGGTGGGAGAAGGAAAAAGAGGTGGAGGGGGAGAGGGGTGCGTAGGAGTGGGGAGAAGGGGGAGGGAGTAGTAGGGAGGAGAGAAGCCATTAGAATACGTCATCTTTTGAGGCCAGGGGGAGGCAGCTAAAAAATGCGTCCCACGTAAAATGAGTTTCAAGTCACAACCACTTTGTCCACTTTCCGCACCGTTGCCAGTTGGAGAAGAATTAAACTTTGGGTACTGTTTTTTTCTTTCTGATTCCTCTGGTCAACTTTTTAATATACCGGAGTTCTGAGAGGGAGGAGGAAAGAAAAAAATGGATATGATGGAATAAGAGGAAGCTGTATAATGAGGGACAGAAAGGAAAAACAAGAAAATGAGATAGAGAAGTACTGAGAAAGACATAACAAACATTAGAGAGAGAGAGAGAGAGAGAGAGAGAGAGGACAGGCAGACAGACAGAAAGATACAGCGTCAGAGCCAGTGGTATATAACGAACGGACAAACACACACAGAAAAAGATCACATTTTTCTTGCCGCCTTCATTTCAGTATAAGTGTAATGAGTGGAGATGATAATTGGCTCCGTAAATGGGAGTGGAAATGAAGAGCTGGCGAGAGAAAGGAAGGTGGGCTGGAGATGAAAAGTTAATTACCAGGTGAGTGACGCTGCCTGTTGTTTACCTTGGAATGCTATTTACCTCTCTCTCTCTCTCTCTCTCTCTCTCTCTCTCTCTCTCTCCCTCTCTTTCTCTCTCTCTCTCTCTCTCTCTCTCTCTCTCTCTCTCTCTCTCTCTCTCTCTCTCTCTCTTTCTCTCTCTCTGTATCCATGTATATATGTACACTATTTATGTACGTATGTATGCATGTAAATCTATCCTGCCATGCTGCCTTGTTCTTTTACTCTCTGTCTATTTACCTTCCTATCTATGTATCTGTCTATCTATCTATCTATCTATCTTTCAATATCTCTCCTACCTTGCTGTCCTGTTCTTTAACTTAAACTAATAATTTTTCTTTAAAGATTAAGACTGGGTAACCGAAAACGTGCTCCGAGGTCTGTATATCTAAGTTATTCAGAGAGAGAGAGAGAGAGAGAGAGAGAAGCAAGCTCTCGCCTCCCCCTCGCTGCTCTATATACTTGAAGTTCTGAGCACAATAGGGCCAAACACTTCAATTACAGGGCTCAATATTTGGCTGCATATACTCCATCATCATCATCATCATCATCACCACCACAACCATCATCATCATCATCATCTCCATTATCATTACCACAACCATCATCATCATCATCATCACCATCATTACCACCATCACCATCATCACCATCATCATCATTATCATCATCAACATCATCACCATAACCATCATCATCATCATCATCATCATCATCATCACCACTGAGGCGCCTGAAAAGATAAACCACGAAAGAAAAATACGAGGAAAAGAAAGTAGAAAATAAGCAAGGAATAAAATCAAAAGTCAGAACGGAAAGGAGAATGAGGAAGAGCGAGACGTAGAAGAAAAAACTTTAAAAACACCAAGAAAAACAAGAGAAATACCACACAGAAGAAACGCGATATATAAAACGCGATATACAAAACCGCGATATATAAAACGCGATATACAAAACCGCGATATATAAAACGCGATATACAAAACCGCGATATATAAAACGCGATATACAAAACCGCGATATATAAAACGAAATATAAAGAAACACGATCTATAAGAACGTGATATATAAGAAACGGGATATACAAAACGAGATATATATAAGTTAAATATCGCTGGGAGAAAGACAGGAAAAATTAATATAAACGACAATTGCGGAAAATGGAAATAAAAGACGAGTGGGTGAAGACTTAATGAAGACGAGAAGAGAGAGAGAGAGAGAGAGAGAGAGAGAGAGAGAGAGAGAGAAAGAGAGAGGGAATGCTGCTTTTGGTGGCGAAATGTGTGTGTATGTGTGTGTGTGTGTGTGTGTGTGTGTGTGTGTGTGTGTGTGTGTGTGTGTGTGTGTGAGAGAGAGAGAGAGAGAGAGAGAGAGAGAGAGAGAGAATGTTAAAGCAGAGGGAGTCTTGAACGACAGGGGGAGATAGACAGATGGTAAGTAAGAAAGATCGAGATAAAGAGGGACACAGAAACACAGACGTAATGGAGAAAGAATGGAAGACAGACACAGATAAAAGAAAAAAGGGAAAGCCAGAGACAGAAGGGGAGAAGGAAACAGAGGAAAAGAGATGGCAGCGAGGTAAATAATTACCTGGAGAGAGAGAGAGAGAGAGAGAGAGAGAGAGAGAGACGATGATGGATAGTGAGAGAAACAATGAAAGAGGGAGACTAATGGAAGGAGTGTCTTAAAGTGAAGACCTCAAGTGAAAGACATGTCTATATTCCTCTTCCTGTCCTCTTCCCTTCTTTCTCCTCTCCTCTTCCCTCTTCTTCTTCTTCCTTTATCTTCTTTTTCCTCGCTTTTTTTCTCTTCCCATTCCTCTTCCCTCTAATCGTCTATGCCTCTCCCTTTCCTCCCCAGTTCTCCCCTGTCTCTTCCCTCCCCTCTCTTCTCCTCCTCTTTCCTGCACATTTTCTTGTTCCCTGTCTTTTCCTTTTTTCCATCCCATTTTCCTCTCTGCTTCTTTTCCTGCCTGTTTATCTTCCCATCCTTAGCCCTTTTCTCTTTCCCATTTACTTACCTCTTCCTTTCTCTCTAACTCTACCTGCATTTTTTCCTCACCTTTCTTCCTTTTAGACTCATCTCCTTTCGTCTCTTCCCCCTTTTTCCTTTCCTTTTCCCTTCTCCTTCCCCTTTCCCCCACTCTTTTTTTTCTCTTCCCCTTCTTCCCCTGCCTTTTCTTTCTTTTCCTTCTCTTCCTCTTCCTCTTCCACAGCTTCCTCTCTCTCTTCTTCTCCTCTTCTTACCCCTAAGGAAATACATAAAACGACCAGGACAGGATTTCAGTTGTCTCCTGGGTATATCAATCCGGCACTCTCAAAGTAGAAGTCATCCCCCCGCCCCTCTACAACTACCCTCCTATCTTCTCTTTCTCCTTTCCTCCTTTCCTCCACCTGTCTTCCTCTTCTCTACCTCCATCTATTCCTACTCCTGTCTTCCCTTTTCCTCCCTCCTTTCCTCCCTCTCTTCTTTCTCCCTCCCTCCTTTCATCCGCCTACTCACCACACCCTCTATCCTTCCTCATCACCCTTCTAACACCCTCCCGTTCACCCCATCCCACTCCCATTCTCCACCACCCTACCCTCACCCCCCATCCATAGCTTCACCACCCCCATCCCCAACACCACCTCAAATGTAGAAATCGACCCTCCCCACCCCTCACCTCCTTCTCAACCCCACCCCATCCTCAACCCCACCCTTCCCCTTCCCCCCACCTTTCCTCTCCCCTTCCTACCCTCCTCTCCCATCCCTCCCCTCCCCCAAAACCTCCCTCCCTCCCTCCCCCACTACCTAAAACGACCCTTCGCTACAAAAATTGGTCCCGTTTGTCAATGTCTCGTCTTCGCTGGCCGAGAAATGGGTGACAGCAAAGGAGACATCTCGATCTCTTGTCTCGCTCGCTTGGCTGATCTCGTCAATGAGGCCTGGGGGTGAAATGGAAGGATTCTGATTCTACTTGGGATGGATGGATGGATTCTGATGCTATTTTGGGATAAGAGGAAGGATTCTGATTTTCCTGGGATGAATGGATGGGTTCTGATGCTACTTAGGGATGAGAGGAAAGATTCTGATTCTACTTGGGCATGGAAGAGAAGGATTCTGATTCTACTGGGGCATGAAAGGGAAGGATTCTGATTATACTTAGGCATGGAATGAAAGGATTCTCATTCTACTTGGACATGTTGGAAGGATTATGATTTTACTTGGGGATAGAAAAGAAGGATTCGAGTCTACAAGAGGAGGGGAATGAAGGAATCTGATTCTACTATGAGGGAAGGGTTCTGATTCTACTTTGGAATTCGTACGTGTGTCAAGGAATCCGTATTCTACAAGACTTAGGTGCCTCTTATTTATTAGTTTATTTCTGAATACGACAATTTAACTGGCTGGGGAAAAAAGGAGAAACAACATTGAAGAAAGATCCCGATAATAAAGTAAGAAAAGAGAAGAAAGAAGCTTCAAGAATGATAAAGTTGATGAAAAAGGTAACAAGAAAAGAGAGAGAAAACTAAAGAAAGAAAAAGTTGAAGAAAAAAGTATGAAAAAAGGAGAAAGAAGACGAAGTTGAAGAAAAATGTAAAACTAAGAGTAAAACAGCGACAATATTACTAAATCGAATCAAGGAAGACGAAGAGGAAATTAAAGAAGAACAGCAACATCGTGAGTAAGACAGATGACAGGGAATTCATGCCACAACTGACCTATAACAGCAGAGACAGACAGACACAGACAGCCATACAGTAAGGTAACAAAAACGTATATAAACCATCGCAATAAAGCACACGATAAGAAATCTCTGCCACACGTCGCGTAAATCAGCAGAGAGACATAGAAAGACACAGACGAGACAGTAATTAAAGTAACAAGAAGGTATATAAACCATTGCAATAAGGCACACGACAATAAATCTGTCTCTTCCACACGTCGCTTAAATCAGCAAGGAATGTGTGACAGATACAAAGAGACACAGAGCATAACGAGGGAAGAAACTACATCTTCAGAAACATCATCATCAGCGAGCCACAGGTAAAAGAAAAAAAAATCTCACAAAAGACAGACTACAAGGATTCTCTTTCACACGTCGCCTAAATCAGCAGGGAGTGTGAATGATGCAGAGAGACAGAGACTATGAGGGCAGAGCGACGTGTTGGGTGGGGGGACATGCGGCACAGATAATGTATGCGGAGGTCGGCTTGACGGCAACACCACACCACACCACACACAACACCACCGCTTGCACCTGTCGCCTTTAGTTCAGGTCTGGGCAGGTTAGGGCAGGTTAGGGTAATTTAGATTAGGGTAGGGTAGGGTATGATGCGTTATGGTACGGTACAGTGCGGTGCAATATGGTAGGGTAGGGAGCAGCAGTGACAGGTGGGGAAGGGTGAGGTAGGATAGGGGAGGGTAGAAGAATAGGGAGGGTACAAGGATAGGGTAGGGTAGGATAAGGTCGGTTAAGGTAGGGTAAGGTAGATTAGGGAAGGGAAGGGGTGGAAAGGTTAGGTTAGGCTAAGTTAGGATAGGCTAAGGTAGGACAGGGTAAGGTTAGGTGATGTTAGGGTAGGTTATATTACGTTAGGTTAATGATGGTGGGTATTCTAGGAAGGAATATAATTTTTCAGTGTGTATTATTAATCTGCTATTCCGCTTTGGACGTAAGGTCGAAATGCCGCTCCTGAGGGCCAGCGGTTCAACCATGCGTCACTAATTGGTGCTACACATCTTCATACACCACCACTTGGGCACATATTTCGACTGTGTATATACGTCACTTAGACCAGAGGATATTACTGTACTAAGGGAACGATGAAAACGCTACTGCTGACACCTTTACCAAAACTGATGCTCTCTCTCTCTCTCTCTCTCTCTCTCTCTCTCTCTCTCTCTCACACACACACACACACACACACACACACACACACACACTACATTAACATTCAAAGAAAAGGTTTAGCCACTTTACTCACGCTACAAATAAAATTCCTCCAGCCTTCCTTTCCTCCTCACACCCCCTTCCCCTCCTCTCCCCTCCCCTCTACCCCTCCTCCATACCCTCAGTCCCTCAATCCTTCCCGCTTCTCTCCCTTCCCTCCTTTCTTCCCCCGTCACTCCTCCTGCCTGTCCCTTCTTTTCCCTTCTCCCTGTCTCACATAAGGTGGAGATGTCTTCCCTCCCACCTAGGTTATTCTCTCTCTCTCTCCCTCCTAATGTCTCCTTGTTCTTTCTTCTCTTCCCCTTCTCCTTCCCTTCTTTTATTCCCCCTCTCGTTTTCTGTCCCTCCCCCTCTTCTTCCTCCTGAAACCTCCTCACCCTCCTCCTCCTCCTCCTCTTCCTCCTTTCCTCTCTCTCTCTGTTACCGTCTCCTCTCTATAAACAGCAGAACCCTCCTTAATTCTCTCCCTGTTATATCTCTTCCTCCCCCCTCCTCCTCTTCTTCTTTCTCTCCTCCTCCATCTTTCTCCCTCTCCTCCTCCTCCTCCTCCTCTTCCTCTTCCTCCCCCTCTCACCCTTCCCCTCCAAACTAGGTCCTTATTTCTGCACACACAAACCTGTCTCTTCCTTTGTTCTCCTTCCACCATTCTAAGATCTCACCCACTTATGCTCCTTACCCCACTCCTCTTAGCTCTCTCTCTCTCTCTCGCTCTCTCTCTCTCTCTCTCTCTCTCTCTCTCTCTCTCTCTCTCCCCCCAACTGTCGATTCCTTTGTTCTTCCACCATTATAAAATCTCCTCTTATGCTTCTCATCCCTTCCTTCCTTCCTTCCTTTCTTCCTTCTTTCCTTCATTTCTTCCTTCCTTCCGTCCTTCTTTTCTCCCACCCTCTCTCCCTTTCTCCCTCTCTCTCTCTCTCTCTCTCTCTCTCTCTCTCTCTCTCTCCCACTCTTCTAATACCTACTTGATGTTATCCTTCCTTCCGCTTTTCCTACTCGTCCTCCTCCTCCTCCTTTGTCCTTCCCTCCTTTATCTATTTTCTGCAAACATATACTTCTCCAATTTACGATTTTGATCCTTTCTTTCCTCTTCCCCTCTCCTCCCTCCCTCCTCATCAGTCCCTTCCTCTCCTTCCTCTTCCTCTTTCCTTCCTCTCCCTGGGTCTGCTCCTACTCTCGCCTTCCTCTCCTACTCATAGCTTATTTCTGCATGCAAGCACCTATTCCACTTACTTTCCTCCTCCTCCTCCTCCTCCTCCTCCTCCTGTCCTTCTCTCCTCTTTCCTTTTTTTTCTCTCTCTTCCTCCCCGGCTCCTCCTCTTCCTTTGCTGATCTCCCTCCTCTCATAGTCACTTCCCCAAGTTCTGCAGAAACATTACCTCTCCTTCTTAGCCTCGTTCTCCTCTCCCTCCGTCCTCCTCCCCTCTTTTCTTCTTCCTTCCTTCTTTTCTTCCTTCCCTTCTTCCTCCTCCTCTTTCTCCTCCCTTCCTTCCTCCTCTCTAGGGCTCCTTAGATTCTCTCCATCCTCTACAAGTCATCCTACTTATGAATACAAATAGCTCCCCCTCCTACTCTCCTCATCTTCTACTTCCCTCCTTCCTTCCTCTTCTCCTGCCTCCTTCTTTCCTTCCTCTCCTCCTCCTTCTCCTCATCTCCTTCCTTGGGGCAGCTCCGACTCTCAGCGTTCTGGGAATCGTGCTGAGGGTGTGAGAAATATGCGACTTGCGAGAGGGTCGGCTCAGCAATTGGCTCCCCCACCAGGTTAATGCTCCTTCTCGCTACGCATTCCGCCAGTAAAGCACTTTCACCCTTGTTTCTTCTCTATACTTAATTCTTCCTTCCTACTTTAACTTCTTTGCCTTCCACTTCTGTGTAAATTTATCCTTGCTGCCGTTCTACTCTATGCCAGTTTTTTTCTTTCGTTTTTTAAATTTCTTTTCTTCTTCTTTTCCCCTTTTTACAAATTTGCACCTAGTTTTCATTTTCCACAACGACTCTCTCTCTCTCTCTCTCTCTCTGCGCATCGATGGTTTTGGCAAAATTCTTTCTCTTCTTCTTTAAAAAAAAAAAAATCCACGCGCTCTCCTCAATCCACTGTTCCCTCCTTCACAAGATTGTCCCTAAATTCCATCTGCCTCTCATTACTAATCTAAGCAAGTGATTCAGTCCTCATTCCACCTTCCTTGTCCATCTCTTACCATTCCTGAAAGTCCTCCACCCTGACTACCAAATTTACTCTCGTCGTGTTAACCTTCCTTCAGTCGTAACACGTCAATTGGTGGTGTATTCTTGCTAACCATGGGCGATTTTGTTTAGGAAAGTTACAAAG
>NC_137017.1:8372809-8390309 GCF_032717465.1 Coenobita brevimanus | reverse complement strand
CCACCTCATCACCATATACAGCGAGAGAGGGAGCAAGAAAAGCATGATGCGTACAGAGTGTGTGGGAGTGAAAAGGAAAGTATGACGAGAAACAACAGTTAGAGTATGTGTGAGAGAAAAGTATGGAGAAGCACAAAAAAGACAGTGTGTGGAAGAGAAAAGAATGAAGCGACACACAATAGGTAGAGTGTGTGAGAGAGAAAGAAAATTATGAAGAGAAGCACATTAAACAAAGTGTGTGGAAGACATGTGAAATTTATGAAGAGAAGCACATTAAATAGAGTGTGTGGGAGAGAGAAAAGAAAAGTATAAGGAGAAGCAACAGATAGAGTGTATGGGAAAGAAAAGTGTGAAGAAAAACACAAGAGATAGAGAATGTGGGAGAAAAGCGAAATTTTTGAAGAGAATCACATTAGATAGGGAGTGTGGGAGGGGAAAGAAATATGCTTTAAGGTACGAGGAAAAACACAGCAAATGCAGGGTGTAGGAGTGTGAAAGGCCTGAGGGTGGGTAAGATGCTTAATGGTAGAGCAATGACATAGAGACTAGAATGCTTAAAAGGTCAAGAGGCTTTAGAATGTGAAGGTACCACTAAGAAGGGTGTTGAGGAGTGTGTGTGTGTGTGTGTGTGTGTGTGTGTGTGTGTGTGTGTGTGTGTGTGTGTGTGTGTGTGTGTGTGTGTGTGTGTGTGTGTGTGTGTGTGTGTGTGTGTGTGTGTGTGTGTTTAAAGAAGGTTGTAAAATGAGATACGAGCCTGGAGAAAAGAGGGACCAAGCAGGGGAATGGGAAAGTGACGTAAAAGAAAAATGAACAAAATATCAGAGGAAAACGGAGGGAAAATACGTAAAGGAGAGATGGAGATACGGGATGATGAAGAGCATGGAAGGAATATGAGAGGAGGGGCTAGGTGAAAAGAATGGCATGAAAATGAAAAAATGCAAACAATATGACGACAGGAGAGAGAGAGAGAGAGAGAGAGAGAGAGAGAGAGAGAGAGAGAGAGTAACGTGGGTAATATGAAGAAAATATATGAAGTATGTAGGCAGGAAGGCAAAAAGAAGAAAAACTGATAATACTGATGAAAGGAATGGAGAAACGGGAGGAGAAAACAGTGCAGGAGGAAAGAATTTGAAGAATGAAGGCATAATGAAGACTATGAGGGAAATATGTAAATAGGGTCGACTGAAGAGGAGTTTGAAGATAAAAGACGAAAATATGGAGGGAAAGGGTTGGTATGGAGAGGAACATGGAAGGAAAGAATTATATATGAGGAAAATAGAGAAAATATGGAGATAGGGCCAATGGGGGAGGAAGAAGCTGATGGGTATTGAAATGGTTAAGAGGGTTAGTAAAGAGTGAAGAGAGGAGAGGAATGGGGAAACGGGAGAAGGAATTATGAAACAAGGTAGAGAGTGGTGAGGGGAAGGAGCAGCAAAGGGGAAAGGGACAAGTGATGGAGAGGGGGAAGGAGGGTTTGGTACAGACGGGAGGGAGATGGAAGGTGTAGGGAGAGGTAGGGCATGGAATTATGGTAAAAGAGAGACTATAGTGAGGGGAAATCAATGAGACAAAGGGGTTATATAGAGGGAGGGAGTGGGTGGGGGAGGTCAACAAGGAGGTGTGAAAACTGAGAAAGGGTGGAAAGTAATATTCACAACAACGACGTAAAAAATAGTATACAAGATTTATCCTGACCCTACTGGAGACTCAAATATTCATAACCAAACTAACATTCTGTTAGAGTTTACCATAACAGCTACGAATTTTTCTGGAATACTGGGAAAGGGACTATGGAAAAGGGGGGCATCGTTTGTCATGCATAATTCAGGCTTGGGGAAGTCACTCAGTCACCCCACCCCTCCCCACCCCGCCCCACATCGCCCCGACAAGTCAATTTTCAGGGGTAAAATATGAACGCAGAGAATATTTCCCTCCTGTGTAGGGGCCAAAATTAAAATTCCCGCCATACACGGGAATAAAGTGGCCATTTAACGCATAACAAAATTTAACTATGAAGCAATAAAAGAGATGCACCGAGATTAAACACAGAGAAATGTGGTTGTTATTGTTGTTTTTTTGTTTTTTATTAAAGCGAGGTTCAGTAAGTTGAATATATATAACCGTCTGTCTTAAGCTGGATTTTAATACAAGATCCTCTATACTCGGTCAAAAGATAATCGAGCGAGTTTTAGCAGTTTTGGTGTCCTATCCTTCCCCTGAGCATAGTCAACCCTTTCAATTCGAGGACAAGTAGTTTATACATTTTTGCTGCTACCAGATGAGTTAATTCAGCTTAGGAGGGCACCCTAGTAGACAGGGGCTAACTAAGGCTCTTTCTAAACCCTCTAGCTTGATATCTCTCTTCTAAGCTGAATAAACACGTCAGAAAAGTGCAAGAATGAAATAAGGAAGAATAAGCCCTCAAGTTTGCAATGGTAAATACGTCTACTGTTAGCCGAGATAAGGCACAAAGAGGATACTTTAGAGTGAAATGGTTTAGTGTGATATATTAAAACAGCCTCACCGAGATTAAACCCTGTGGAATGCGTTTGTGCCCTGTTAAATGCAATATGACGCAGGCTGCAACCACGTACACACACACACACACACACACACACACACACACACACACACACACACACACACACACACTCTCTCTCTCTCTCTCTCTCTCTCTCTCTCTCTCTCTCTCTCTCTCTCTCTCTCTGTCACACACACACACACGCACTAATTAAGCTGAAAATCGGGCTTCATACGTCATCACCGACAAGGACATAATTCCCCCGACGAGCCTTCTCTCCTAACGAGTATGTAAAGCAGGATAACAACATCCGATGTCACCTATATATTAAACATTAAGAAAATAAAAATAATGTTAAGATGATACGTGTGGCAAGGATACAGGTTTTATGTTAATGATAAGCAAAACGTGATCGAAAAATATACCTCTGTCACCCACCAATATAACGAAGACATTGTTAAAACTGGAGTTCAATAAAATCTGATTCATTTTCAGAGCCTTGTCATACTGCTAAAAGGAAAGTAACGAAGATGACAAATACATAGACGATGATGACGACGACGAAGGTAATATAGACAACAACGACCACGACTACTGCGACCACGACAAAGACGATCACGCGAGTTACATAAGCCGGCATGTCACAGGGGGGCCGCCTTCCCCTTTAACGCACATAAACCCCCCTCCCCCCCTGCTCCCCACCCCCAAGCTATCTCTTTCCCCCCTCCTCCCCTCCACACTCCCTCTTTAATACATATAAGCTCCCCCTCCCCTTCTTCTTTCCTCTCCTCGCACTCAGGCACTTTCTTCTCACTTCTCCTCTCCATTAACACAAGTGCTAAGCTCCCCCTCTTTTCTTCTTCCTCCTCTTTCCTCTCTCCCTTCCTCTCCCCCTCTTCCTTCCTCTTCACGCTCCCAAAAATTCTCTTCTCCCATTTCCCCTCCACATCCCTTTTTTAACATATAAACCAATCTCTCTCTCTCTCTCTCTCTCTCTCTCTCTCTCTCTCTCTCTCTCTCTCTCTTTTCTCCTCCCCTTTCCCCTCTCTTCTTTCCCCTCCCTCTCCTTCCTCCCTACCTTTTCTCCCTCTTTCTTCCCATCCTCATCTTTTTCCCTCCCCCCTTTCTTGACGCCCTATCTGCTGATGAGTATTTCTTCTGCGGCAAAAACTGAAATACGAAGATTTACATGAGTGGATACAAAATCGCAGAGACAAACACATACACCTGAAAACACATCAACTCGACCACACAATAACACAAACACAGCAACGTAATAATAAACACACAATCTTAAAAACTCTGAAGCTTAGAGTCACTAGCATGCAACAACCAAAACAAAAAATACAAACACACAGCAACGGAACTACACAAAATCGTAAACACAGATACACAAATGCACAAACACACAAGTCTCTCCCGCTCCACCTTCGTGCACTCCTCTGTAACACAATGCCCTACCACAAAATTTCGAACATGCAAAATAAAAATACACAGGCAAATACACATAAGAAAAACAAACATATAAAGCTAAGAGAACACACACACACACACACAAATATCCAAACACGTAAAATCCCCAAAAAATCACAACCACAAAAAATAGTAAAACAATAAATAATCCAAGAAAAAATAAACACAAAAATTCACAAAACTAGCCACACACAAAAAACAAAACACAAAAAATCACCCAAACACAAAGACAACATATAATAAAAAAAAAATCACACTACGACAAAAAGTCTCTAAACACAAACACCAAAAAAATATCCGAAAAACAGCCAAAATCTAAACAGCCAAAAACCCTCCTATCAGAGAGCATAATTAAAACCCGCCCCTGAGAGGATTGGCCACCCACCCTCTGGTAATGGCTTCCGGGTCGTGCTGGTGTAGGTTGGTGTGGTGGTGTGGTACTGGTGTGGTGGTGTGGTACTGGTGTAAGGTGGCGTGGTGGTGTGGTACTGGTGTAGGATGGTGGAGTGGTGTTGAACTGGTGTAGGGTGGTGTGGTATTGGTGTAGGGCGGTGTAGTGGTGTGGTACTGGTGTAGGGTGATGTGGTGGTGTGGTGCCGGTGTAGGCTGGTGTAGTGGTGTGGTACTGGTGTAGGCTGGTGTAGTGGTGTGGTACTGGTGTAGGGTGGTGTAGTGGTGTGGTACTGGTGCAGGCTGGTGTAGTGGTGTGGTACTGGTGTAGGCTGGTGTAGTGGTGTGGTACTGGTGTAGGGTGGTGTAGTGGTGTGGTGCTGGTTGATAATGGAGTAGGGTGGTGGTGGAGTAGAGTGGTGGTGGTGTGATGGTGCTGTGTTCTCCGTGGGGTGGTGATGGTAGTATTGCGGTGATGGTGTGGTGGTATAGGTTAGTGATGTAGTGGTGTAGTAATGGATGGTATTGGTGCAGGGTGATGGTGGTGGTGTGGTCGTGGTACAGGGTAGTGGTGTGACGTGGTAATGTAGGGTGCTGTGGTGATAGTGAGGTGGTGATGATGTTGTGGTGGTATAGAGTGGTGTGGTGGTGTTAAACAATGCTTGTGGTGCGGTGATACTGGAGATGGTGCTGGTGATGGTGTACATAGGTATTCCACAAAAGACCAAGAAAACTTTTTAAAATATTGTTAAAATACACTTCATAAATACGTTTCATAAAACTCACTACATAAAATACACTTCATAAATACACTTCATTAATACAATTCATAGTTACACTTCAAAGAAATACACTTCATTAATATGCAGTACTTCATAAATAGTTTCCTCATTCTCACCCCTATCCTAATATCCATCTCAAAACGTGTACACTTTTTCTCTTTAATATATATATATATATATATATATATATATATATATATATATATATATATATATATATATATATATATATATATATATAAACACACAAAAAAATCAAAATAATAGCCCCATGAGTCTCGACAAAAAAATGGAAAAAGTAAGTGGAAACGATCACAAAGGAAACCGAGAATACAACGCACATTTTCCACTTGGCTAACATCATTAAAAATTCTTAAAAATAGCTCTCGGAATCTGACAAAAAGAAAAAAGAAAAAACAGCAATGCTAAAAATACAGCCCTCATGACAATATACACACGTTTTTCATATATCAGTTTAACCACAATAATAATAATAATCATCATCATCATCAGCAGCAGCAGCATAATAATTATAATAGTAGTAGTAGTAGTAGTAGTAGCAGTAATAATAATAATAATAATAATAATAATGATAATAATAATAACTCTAACAATAATAAATAGCTCTATGCATATCCCTAATATAAACACCTCTTCCCGAAAATACTTAATGAGTGTTACGGAACAGAGAGAGATAATGAACACTTCAAGTGAGAATACTAAAATCACTACTGTCCCGCAAAGTTCCAGGTTCAAAACAAATGACTTAGGTAAAATTACAAGTTAAAGTTTAATGCTCAAACTAACAACTAAACATTCAGGACTCATAAGGATAATGTAATGGCAAAACAGGTTACATATATGGTTAACTGCAATAGCCTCTATTAACATGAATTTAGCAAGAGCAAATTTATCTAAGTCAGCCCTGATAAATGAGAAAACCGGATAATGCTCACTTAAAGCAAGATATAATATTATTACAGATACAAAATATTACTAATACTGGCTGACAGTATGGAACCAATATGAATCATAAAAACTTTACTAGGCTTACGAATTAACGCCTTAGGCTATACAGTACAAGAAAAATGGTAATAACACTTATACTCAAATTATACAGCAGCTAGATGGCTGGAGACTTCCTGAGCACTCACAAAAATAATAATATACTGTACAGGGGAGGGCAGAGATGTGAACAGAATGAGGAGTAGATCTAAGTGGCAACTAATGCAGAGACTGAGCTCATTATATAGGGGGCCGGCAGAGCTTGATTCAACTTGTAAGAAGGACGCGCAAATGAAGGCATAGAGGACGAAGAGTTGACAATCCTGCTCTGAACAACAGAAAGAACGACTTACTCTACTATAAGGGGAGAAGGGGGGAGTGAGGTAGAACACGCAAGCCTGGTCACTATGGAAGCCACGTGGCGAATCGTGAACAAACATGCAGCATACTGTACATTAGGATCATACAAAGGATGATGCAATCATGAACAAAACTGTATCATAAGTTAGAATTATACAAGGGATGATGAAATTAACCATAGGCTATGTAACATGAGTGACCAACGGACAGCTTAGATCTTACAGAGACATCAATATACTGTAAAAAAATCAGGAAGATGGTAAGATACTGCCCTCGTCAAAACAGAATGATAAATTGCAGTTTCTCTCACATACCTACATTATGAGAGAGAGAGAGAGAGATAGATAGATAGATAGATAGATAGAGAGAGAGAGAGAGAGAGAGAGAGAGAGAGAGAGGCAGAGAGAAGCAGAGAGACAGAGACAGGCAGAAAATAAATCCAAGCCTCCACTCCAGGCATTGTTAAAATACCTGAGCCATGAAAATAAAACATGACATCCTGCAGGGTAATATTACGAGATTCTCTGGACTGAGATATCTTACACAGGCTTACCTCGGCGTGGAATTTCTCTCTGTCTTGAGTCATCCAAATTGCATGAGAGAGAGAGAGAGAGAGAGAGAGAGAAATGGAGAAATAAATTCCCCGAGCTAGGCAACTAAGGCCATATAGCCCCGCTGAGTTACAGGAGGGCGCTACCCCTCCCGGCAATGGTAACCCGGGCGAGGCTCGAACTTGCGACCTCCCGATCACAAGCTCAGCGCGTTACCACTGTGCTACCGCGCCCCCAGACAGAGAGAGAGAGAGAGAGAGAGAGAGAGTCGTGGTGATGCTGTGATGTCTTAGAAGAGATAGAGGGAGAAACAGAGGCTGTAGTGATGTGTGATGTTGTGTGGTGTTGTGATATCTTGGTAGAGGATGTTTGTGGTGTCGAGTAACTATTGTTATGAGTCAGTATCAATGTACCGGTATATATGTATCTATAAGGTTATCACTGCTGGCTAAATATAATCGTTTCTATGTACAGACCTATGTATTTATCTTTATTATTAAAATCTTATGAATGCCTGATATTATGGTCCAATCGGTTTCTATATAGGTGTGTCCGTATATATGTTGTCAAAAAATATAATGAAAAGTAGATATTTTGATCAAGTCCACTTCCATGTATACGTTTATGTTCGTATGTATGTAAACAAAATATCTCATGAATGGTCGACCCGATTTAGACCAAAATTGGCACGTATATTGAGTGTGAGGTTGGGAAGATGTGATTTGATTTTGGCAAAGATCGGTCAAAGGTCAAGGTCAATGATCAAGGTCAAAGTTCGGGGGAGACTGTCGCTGTAATCTCTAAGCCGCCTGTCTAGTTTGGTGCGTGGTGCCGAATGCTGGTATAGTATTGGCGTGGTGGTGGTGGTGGTGGTGTGTGTGTGTGTGTGTGTGTGTGTGTGTGTGTGTGTGTGTGTGTGTGTGTGTGTGTGTGTGTGTGTGTGTGTGTGTGTTGCTTGGTTGTGTGGTGGCGTCGCTGTGTGGTACTGTGGTGAAAGAGAAGAGGTAGATGTGGCTGATGTGTAGCTGGGTGTTGCGATGATAGACAAGAGGTAGATGTGTGGATTATGTGATGTTATGTAATACTGTGGTAGTGAGGCAGAGGTGTTAGTGTGGTGTGTTTTGGTGTGGAATGGTGTGTGTCAAGTTGGTGGGGTGGTGGAGTGAGGCAGGGATCATACTAGAGTTATGTCGTGGTGTGGTGTGATGCTGCTGTAGTGAAGAGACTCAGTGATCAAAGTACTGTGTGGTGGTGGAGACAGGCATGGATACTGGCGGTACTGCGTGGTAGTATGGCAGTGTGGTGGTGGTGGTGGCTGAAATATTATCCGATACTGTCCTAGTGTAGTACTGTGTTGCGGTGTGGTGTTATGGTGGTGATGGTGGTGTACTGTAATTGTGGTATTATGGAATGGTGTTGTGTGGTGTGGTGTGGTGTTATGGTGGTGTACTGTAACTGTTATATTATGTAGTGGTGTTACGTGGTGGTTGTATTAGAGTACCGGTAGTACATAACGGTGAACTGCCTCTTATCTCAAGTTAATACCCTCGTAACTACAGTCTGCCTAGCTATAACTTTGAGAGAGAGAGAGAGATTGTGTGTGTATCATGTATTTGTGTGGTGTGTGTTTGATTCTGTCAGAGTAAGAGATGATGTGTGCGCGACTGTTTAAACATTGTGTGTGTGTGTGTGTGTGTGTGTGTGTGTGTGTGTGTGTGTGTGTGTGTGTGTGTGTGTGTGTGTGTGTGTGTGTGTGTGTGTGTGTGTGTGTGTGTGTGTGTGTGTGTGTGTGTATACGTAATACCCAAGCCATTCGCCTATATCACCTTATCACGTACAGGCTTACGGACACAAAGGAGGTAATAATATGCATCTACGTCCCAAAATAAAAAAAGATGGTAAATCCTCTGAAGGGAGAGAGTATCATCATCATCATCATCATCATCATCTTCCTCCTCTCAGTTATCTCTTATACCATCTGCGAGCCATCTATCTGTTTAACTATTGCTTATATATATCTACCTCCTGGATATTCTTTACTTCTTTAAAATCAAACTACTAACTGTACCTCTACACTCGTAAAAATAGCTCAGTTACTTATCTTTCTTACAGGTCTGCTTATCAGTCAACTATATATATCTGTCTGTCTGTCTATCCATCCATCCATCCATCCATCCACGACATCACTCATCACAACACTAAAATTTAATTTTAGAAATATAATTATGGGACCAAAAGAACGATTATATACACAGATTACAGACTTCACACACAAGCTTATGAGATTATATTTTTACAGGGGACAAAAAAGGCTTTAAAATATCCTTTAAATATGAGTGCGCTGCTGGACGTGTTTATTTTTAGCTATTCTGTCACGAGTGAAAAGCGTGGTGTTTGGTGTATGGACTGTCACACACACACACACACACACACACACACACACACACACACACACACACACACACACACACACACACACAATAAAAACAAAGAAACTGAAGGGAATCCAGTGTTAGATTTATAACTCAACCAAAACTGACACTGTTTTCATTCCTGTCTTTGTCTCTTGATCTGACTGTCGACTGGATTAGATACGGTAGGTAGACAGTTAGACTGACAAACAGAGACAGACAGGAAGATAAACGGTTAAATGGATGGGTGGACAGATAGCCGGAGAGATAATAAAAAGACAGATAGATAAATGGCAAAGACAGCTATCTATATACGTACAGACATAAAAAAAAAAAGATGAATGGCTATATAGACAGACGGATAGACAAAAATCCAGACAAAACTAGATAAACAGAACCAGACAGACACCACCGATCACTGGCACTCAGGAAGGTGTCTGTCTGTCTGTCTGTCTGTGTGTCAGCTCAACAGATAGACAAAAGACAAAGACAAAGCACTCTATATACGTACAGACAGACAGACAGATGGACAGACAAGCATACAGATAGACAGACAAATACAAAAAGATAGATAAACGGAAACAGACACACCACCGACCATGAGTACCCAGGAAGGCGTGTGTGTGTGTGTGTGTGTGTGTGTGTGTGTGTGTGTGTGTGTGTGTGTGTGTGTGTGTGTGTGTGTGTGTGTGTGTGTGTGTGTGTGTGTGTGTGTGTGTGTGTGTGTGTGTGTGTGTGTGTGTGTGTGTGTGTGTGTGTGTGTGTGTGTGTGTGTGTGAGCCCCACCTCACTCACGATCAATCCATTTACACGCATCATGAATAAACATAGCCTCCCACTCCTCCACCCGGCCTTCAAACACACCGCCAAAGCTCCAATTCCCTCTTCCGCCTTTACCACCCTCGCTCCACCTCGCTCCATCCACCCTCAGACCAACCACGGAGGACCTAGCTTGGTTAACATTCCACTACCTTCCACTTTCACTCAGTTTCTACCAATCCATTAAGATGAATTACACTATTTTGATCTTAAATCTGCTTGCTATAGTCAACTCTCCCTCCACCTCGCCCCATCCACCCTCAGAGCATTCACAGGGGATCTAACTAGGTCAACATTCCACTGCATTCCACACCCACGCAGTTTCCACCAATCCACGTACAGGATCTTCATTCCACCTACCTGAAGCTTGTTTATTTTGTGCTCCACCTCACTCTATCCACATTAGGGGCAGACATAGTGGATGTGGGATTCCATTCAACCATATTCCACTCTAAGTTTCCATCGATTCATTAACAGAACCTTCAATTCTCTTTAAAATTAATTCTGCTTTCAATTGTCTTCCACTCTCGCTCCACTTCGCCCCTTCCACCCTCAAACCAGCCACAGCGTACCTGAGCTTACATTCCACCACACTCCACATTCAGTTCAGTAACAGTATTCACTACAATACATAACTCCCAAAGCACCATGGTGTGTGTGTGTGTGTGTGTGTGTGTGTGTGTGTGTGTGTGTGTGTGTGTGTGTGTGTGTGTGTGTGTGTGCGCGTGCTAACAACAGACAATCTTATGGCAGCAAGGATCCCTGGTAGTGAGTGAGCTAAAGAAGAAATATATAAACCAAGAAACCCGGCACTCAGACAAAAACCATAGCCATTAAGGGGAGACCAACACACTTAGAAAACACACAACCTGGACGTACCTTATAAAAGACTATACCTACAGAACGACACATATCCATACTACCTACGTAACACTTACACCCATATACCGACTGAGTCACCATCTTCTCTCTCTCTCTCTCTCTCTCTCTCTCTCTCTCTCTCTCTCTCTCTCTCTCTCTCTCTCTCCCAACACCTCCTACACCCATTTTCATATAACCTTTCGCTCTTCTCTCCTTCTCCCTCCACTGTCTAAAAATAATCTTCATCGGGGACTTGTAACCTTTTTCAGCCACTTAATTCCCCACACTCGAAATAATCAACCTTTTCTTACCTATGTCATCATCATCATCATCATCATCATGGCCTTTTTCCCCCACATTTTGAATACCAACCACTTCCACCCACATACACCGAATCGTCCCATTTCTCCTTATTCTTCCACCTTCTGCCTCCACCCTTCTCCACCCCACACCCATGTCGCATCATCAACCTACAGACACTTCATACTTACACACACACACACACACACACACACACACACACACACACACACACACACACACTCTCTCTCTCTCTCTCTCTCTCTCTCTCTCTCTCACACACACACACACACACACACACAAAACTTTTTTCTACCTGCCAAAATAATCACGTACACTCACCTACACACACAGTTGATTTCCTCGATCTACCTACCTACCTACCTACACACACAGAGACAAACACACACCCACACACACACACACACGTACACACAACTACACAGAACCTTCCCCATTCTCCTTATTCTTCCGGCCTCTGTCTCCGCCCCTCTCCACCTCCCTCCCACGCCCCATCTGAGTGACTCAATCGCCCCTTCGGCACGTCGGCTTCTCCCGTCGGGGGTGTTGAATTGATTTACGGAGCTGGCAAGGAGGTGGTGGCACAGGGAAAATGGGGGTCTGGCATCACCTCTTTGCCTACGGTGGGGCTTCAAGGGGCGGGTAATGGTGGGTGATGGAGTGATTGACGCTGGAAATGGTGCGGGTGAGGCGCGGAAAATGAAGTTAGAGAATGACGTTACGGCGCCCAACTCTGCAAAAAATAAAGCTCCATATATATACACATGCACGCACCACACACAAACAGGCACAGGGATACAGACACACACAGACACACGCAATAAACATAATGAATGTAAAAATAAATAATAAATCATCATCATTACCATCAACTTAACCTTTTTTTTTCATCCAGAGACGGGATGAGGCGTGATAAAAAAAAAATAAGACAGCAGAAAAGTGGATGCCCTTCTATCAGCACGCCAAGTGAAATGGGCCACACATCCATTCACACATCATTCAACCGTCGGAATCCTGGCTCCACCTCACAGTAAATATATCGGCTACCTCCATATTACCTCCTCTTGGGTAAGGGTCCGGGGCTAGCTTGTAGTGGACCAGAATATTCGGTTTAACCCCTCCAGTACGATAACATTTTTTTAGTTATATTTATGTTAGAGCTGGACGAATTATTCAGCACTGGAAAATCTCGTATGGTAAAGAGATAAAAAATAACAGTCTCCATTATCTTCTGCACGATGGCGTCTTCTTTGTTAGTTCCTTCCTAACGTCCGACCACAGTGAATTAACTCGCACCCTAACCCGGCAAAGATTCCTAACTCCTGTCTGCCCAGCTGATGATGTTGGTATACTGGGGTGTTGATCTGAGTAGTGACCAAGGCGACTCATTCCATCCTCATAGCTAAGGTTCATCATTTTCATGCATCAAAAGGTGTATCTCCATACTTTGAAATAAACCAGTTCCATCGGATGAAAATAGACGGCTTGCAGCACATCCATCTCAGGAAAGACCCATCGCATTGAAGTGGCTCTAAGAGTAACAAAACCAAAGTACACACGAAGCCTGAGATGTGTGGTGGAATTTTTCACCCTACTCCCTCCGTCCATCGCTCCCCCCCTCCCTGGTGGTGGTGTGGGAGGAAGGATGGCAAGGCTGGGAGTGGTGTGGAATATTATGGCATATGCAGGAAGGTGGGCTGGGATGGCAGGAAGGACGGTGGAGCCAGGGTATTACATGCGCACAAAATTTTTTTTAGTGTTCACTCTGCTTGAATTATGAAATAAGATGACACACAGATTATGTACACTGTATATATAGATAGATAGATAGATAGATAGATAGATAGACAGACAGATAGATAGATAGACAGATAAATAGATAGATAGATGGATACAGACAGACAGATAGATAGATAAAGATATAGATAGATAGACAGATAGACATATAGATGGATATAGATAGATAGATAGATAGTGTCAGTAAGACAGATAAAACACTGGTAAGGGATTTTTACAATATATGTATTATTTTTCTGATACGATCAACCTCTCAATACAATTTTTTAAGGTGCGTCAGAGAACACGCTGGTAAGTTTTTTTTCTTCTTGTCTTTCAAGTTTCCGACTGCTTACTTTTTAAGGAATAAAAGTAATATGCTGAGTGACAGTCAATACACAGGCAAGAGGACAGAATGCACTCATATAATGAAATGCAAACTGGGGTATTAGCCATCCAAACATGACACACACCAAACCCAACACCTATAAGTTTCCAATACTCTCAGCATTATTTGTCCGTCCTTTTTTATCCATATCTTTTATTTAAGGCGTGAGGGAAGGCCAGGGACAACGCCAGGTCAAGGTAACAGCATCTGTACTGCGGTCACGTTGTACCAGAGAAAAATATCTGACTTTCATACTACCTCAAGCTGTGAAACCAAGACACACTGTATCCCAGCCACATATACGGATACTGGTTCACCTCAGATGCTAGGAGGACACGTGGGAGGGTGGCTTGGGATGGCATGAAGGATGATGGTTGAGTCTGGATAAGGATATGGTCAGTTGTATGCTCTGACTACATGTATTTCTTTGTTCGCCTTTATTACTGGGAGAATATATAGACGGGAGGCTTCGGGTGGAATGATGGATGGTGGATGTATTAGGAAAAGAATAAGCAGAAGAGGGGGAAAAGATTTGGATAGTTACACGGGAAAGCCGAGTGGAATGGAACGAAAGACAGCAATTGCGGCAAAATTGGGTCGGGCAGTATGTGAATGAAATGGGTGGCAGGAAGCAAAGGTAAATTCTTAACATAGGAACGTAATCATCTCTCCTATATTTCTAGGGCCTGAAATGCAAGTTGTGGCAGACACTTAAATTACGTGCTGCTAGAACAGGTGTTGGGCTTGCCACAACTGCAGGTGTAAGTGGTGTGCGGTGGTGGTGGTGAAGTGAGGCTGGGGGGGAGGGGGATGAAGGAGGCGTGGGGGAATCGAGGTGAAGCAGGCGACTGGGGGAATGGGGGATGAAGGAGGGGACTGGGGGAGTGGGGGATGAAGGAGGCGATTGGGGGAGTGGGGGATGAAGGAGGGGACTGGGGGAGTGGGGGATGAAGGAGGGGACTGGGAGAGTGGGGGATGAAGGAGGGGACTGGGGGAGTGAGAGATGAAGGAGCGATTGGGGGAGTGAGAGATGAAGCAGGCGACTTGGGGAGTGGGGTATGGTGGGGGGGGTAGTGGTCAGGAGAGGGGGGGGAAGGCATCGGCAGGCAGTGGGGAGCAATATGGAATCTGCATAGCAATAACCCTTGAGACGCGGAGGAGGAAGAGGAATGGGGAAGAAGAGAAGGTGGAGGAGAAAGAGGGAAGAAGAGGACGAGGAAGAGAGAAAGGTGTAGAGGGAGGGGAATGATCAGCGCTCTTGTTTTCTCTCTCCTTGCTTACCCCTCTCTCCTTCACTCTTGCTCAGTCATATTTCTCCCTCCCGCAGTGTGTATTTCTAAGTGTTCTTCGTGTAAATTTCTCCTGCCTGCCTCTCTCTCTCTCTCTCTCTCTCTCTCTCTCTCTCTCTCTCTCTCTCTCATAATTATACATGTATATTGTATAATCCGACCTTCCGGGTCTCTCTCTTCCTCCCTCTCTTCTTCCCTCTCTTCCTCTCTTCTATACCTTTCTTCCTCTCTTCTTCCTATACATTCATCTCTCTTCCCCACGTATATTCCTCCATTCTTCCCTCTCCTTCTCCCCATCCTCTCTCCCTCCCTACCGTCTCCTCACGTCTTCATATCGCTTATTCCCTTCTGCTTCGCCATACATTTCCTCTCGCTTCCTTTCTCCAAATATTATCTTCTTTTTCTCGTTTCTTTTGCTTTCTCCTTTCCCCCTTGTCCATCTTTTAAGGGATTTCTCTTTTGCGTCCACTTCTCTTCTTTCACTCTTCTTCTCCCCTTGTTCCTCACCTATCTTTCACTTTCTTCCCCATTGTTCATACACTCCAGCCTCCCTCTCTCTCTCCCTTCATCCCTTCCTTCCTGTCTCCCCCCCCCTCTCTCTTTCTATCCCTTCCTTCCCGTCTCCCTCCCCCTCTTCCTTCATCCCTTCCTTCTTAACTCCTTCCTTCTCTCCCTTCAACTCTCCTGTCTCCCTCTCCCCCTTTCCTAACATCCCAACTTCTCTTATCTTCATTCATTCCTCTCTTTCTCCATCATCTGCACACACCAACCCTCCCCTACTTCCTCCTTCACACACTAGCCAACCTTTTCATTTGTTATTTCTTGTCATTTTCTAGAGTGTAATCTTCCCTATCAACAGGAGGGGCTTTACTATGTTACTCTAAGGCTAAATCTGAATAAAAAATGCTATACAAACATGGGGTCCATTCTCAGATGTACGGAATTATAGTTACTGAAGACCTTATGGGCAAAAATAGTCCCCTCCCCCATAATTTACCCATAAAGTCATCAGTAACTGTGGCTGTGTTACGGTTGAGACTCGGGCCTTTGTTGGTATAGCATTTTTTACACAAACTTTCCCTTAGAATAACCTACAAAAGTCCCTAAAAATCTTGCGGCACACATGGTATTCTGTGGTTATCCTATTTTCTTGCGTTCTTACGTTCTCCATAGCCCTTCCCTTCTTTAAACATTACTCTCCCTTCATGTCCCTTCTCAGTCCATCTCCCTCCCTTCCTCCCTGTCTTCCTTACAATTCACCCAGCATCTCTCCCTCCATTCCTTCCTCCTTCCTGCTATCCTATCCTTGCCTCCCTCCCTTCCTTCCTTCTTTCTTTATAATTCACCCAACCTCCCTTCCTTCAACTCTTCCTCCTTTCCTCTATCCTATCCCTCCCTCCCTCCCTCCTTCACTCAGCCTTCAGGCGTGAGAAGCAGACCTTATGATACGGGAGGGAGGGAGGGCGTAGGGGAAGAGGAGGGGAGGGGAAGGAAGAGGGGAGGGGGGAAAAGGAGTAAGGAGGGAGGAGGGGAGGGAGGTAAGGGAAGGATAACTGAGGGGGAGATAGGAGAAGGGGAAGGAGAATAAGGAAGAGGAAAGGGGAATTGGGGAAAGGGAGGGGTGAGGACAAGGATGGATAGGTGGGGAAGAGTTGAGGAACCAGGGAATAAGAGGGGAAAGACAAAAGGATAGAAAAACAGAAACAGCGATATGGAATTGGAGGCAGAGAGAGAGAGAGAGAGAGAGAGAGAGAGAAGGGAGGAAGGGAGGAAAGCCAGCGAGGGTTGAGGGGAGGAGACAGGAGAGGTATGGAAGATTGAGGAGAAGGATGGGGAGATAGGAGGGAAGGGGAGGGGAGAAAGGGGAAGTATCATGCAACATATAATAGCGGTAGGCTCTGTCCACACAAACTGCTCTCTCTCTCTCTCTCTCTCTCTCTCTCTCTCTCACACACACACACACACACACACACACACACACACACACACACACACACACACAATCATTTTCCGTCTTTTTCCAAAGCACACTTCCACACATCACACACACACACACACACACACACACACACACACAAATCTGCCGCCAGATTACACAACATCCCCCCACAAGACATACGGCTGCACTAAACAGCCTCGTATTCAGACACGGTATGTAAGGCGCTCTTGAGGCCCTTATGTTACGCTGGAATGGAAACGGTACGACATTCGGATTTGGTGCTCCTTATTAGCTCTCTCTCTCTGTTGCCGTGTATAGCACCATAAAACACACACACACACACACACACACACACACACACACACACACAATCACCCAATGCACAAGACCTTGGACAAAACCAGTGTACCCATCCACCCAGGCAGACTATGCAAAGTTGAGATGGTCCCCCCGGCATCACAGCTTCGTGGTAAACATTGGAGACACGATAAATTGCACGTCAAACTTATAATCAGATTGTGGGCAGGCTGAGTGGCAAGGTAGATTAGGGGAGCTTTGGCTGAGTGGGGGATGGATAAGTTAGGAGAGAGGAGGTTAGTAGGAGTTGGGTTAGA
>NC_137017.1:8295309-8367809 GCF_032717465.1 Coenobita brevimanus | reverse complement strand
TCTTTTCTATCGCTACTTTAATGGTCACTGCTCCTCTGAACTGTCTGCTTGCATTCCTCCACCTCTAAGACGGGCGCGTAGCACCCGTCTGGCAGCAAACTCTCATCCCTTTTCTGTCCAACTCTCTAATGCAAGAGTTAACCGTTACTCCCAGTCTTTCATTTATGCAACAGGTCAATTCTGGAACTGTCTCCCTCTGTCTGTATTTCCTGCTGCCTATGATCTCCAGTCTTTCAAACGCAATGTGTCCAGGCATCTCAAAATGATCGGATCTTGAATTTGGCTCTCTATTGTATTTTGTTTTTCTCTTGGAGGGAACTGTTACTGCGGGCTCATGGCCTTTAGTTCCTTCTTCCTCGCATAAAAAAAAAAAAAAAATGGTTTGGGTCCCAGATGGACGTCAAAAGCTGCGTCTCCAGGATGCACAGTGCCACCACGTGTAGGCTCCTCGTCAGGTAAAAACTGCTGAGTGGTAACACAAATAAATCATCAAGGTCGTCATCGCACCGGAAGTGTTGAGTTACGGTAGATATATAACACGTGTCCTCAAGAGTTTTGCGACCATATCAATAAAACTTCTTGCCCTCCATTTCTCAGAGGGACCATAAAATGGGATGCTGGGAGCCAAGAGGGTGGTAAAGTCTTCACCAAGATTTATAGCCAGGGAGAATGACTTTTTTTTTTTAACTTTAGTACCGGGGGTTTTCAGCTGAATAAAATCGTCTGACGGTGGCAAGAATGTAATATGTGTGGTTTTTATTGTCGCCAGAGGGTTGAGTGGATGGTGATTTTTTCCCCCCAAGAATTGCAGTATCTGAACTATGGTTATCATTACGGCAGACATGATATTTATTTTCATTCTGTTGGTGCTCAAAAGTTTATCTCGTGTTCCTCTCTCTCATCCTCCCTCCCTCCCTCCCTTCCCCCCCTCTCTCTCTCTCTCTCTCTCTCTCTCTCTCTCTCTCTCTCTCTCTCTCTCTCTCTCTCTCTCTCTCTCCATCTCGCTGAGCCACTATTTACTTTAACTTGCCTCTGTGTTTCCTCTTTTGATGTACTTTCATCGGAGTTAAATTACGTCATCCTCATCCCTGGAGGGAAAACGCAAGCAATTTTCACTGTAATTTTTTCTTTAATTTTCTTTCTAATCACGGTAAAATGAAGAAAAACAAACACATGAGGGTGAATACTTAACCTGTCTTAATCTTCGATGGTAATCCACCAAACACACACACACACACACACACACACACACACACACACACACACACACACACACACACACACACACACACACCACGTACCTCCATCAAAGCACACTAGACCGGTAGTAAGAACCAAGAGCACCTCAGAACCAAGAGTGGTGTTGTCGGCAGGGTGGTGGGCGAAGGAGAAGGTACATTAAAGAGAGGGGTAGGAAGACGGGTGGGGAAGAGGAAATATTTAAGAGAGGAAAGAGGGGAAAAGGGGGGAAACTGAGAAGGGGATGGGAAGGAGGTGTTATATATTAGGGGAGGGTGGGCAAGGAGAGGGGGAAGTGGTTGGGCTAGAGAGAGTAGGGGAGGACGGCACAGAAAGGAAGGGGGAGCTGTAGAGTGGGAAGTAAGGAAGGAAAGGGGAAGCAGGTTATATGGGACACAATGGAGGGAGAAGGGCAAGGAAAGAAATGGAAAGGCGGTAAGATTGGAGCGAGTGGCGGTAGCGGGGGTGAGGAAGTAAAGGGGAATGAGAATACATGAAACAGGGGTGGTGGGGGTAGTAAGGACGGGGTTGAAGGCAAGGGTGTCTGGTGGGTGGGTGGTTTATGGTCGATAGTGGGTTCTGGCCGGAATGGAGAAGTGTAGTTCGGTGAGAGTTAACATGGGAGGGAGGCCAAGTGGGAGAAGGCGTACTGGCGAGAGTGGGAGAAGGGAAAACTTGAGGAGAGAGGGAAGGAAAACCATGGGTGGAGTGGGAAAGGACGGCTGCAAAGGGGAATGGAGGGAGTGCTGGTGAAGGGAGGGGAAGAGGGGGGGGATGGGGAAAACGGGAGGAAGGGAGATTCTGGAGAGAGAATGTGGAGGAAGAGCTTAGGGAGAGAAGCAAAAAAGGGAGAGCTAGTAACAAGGGAGGGGAGAGAGAATTGGGGAGACAGGAAGGAAGAAAGAAAGATGGGGATAGTGGGAATGAAAGGGAGAGATAAAGAAAGGAAGGAAGAGAGGGAAAGATAAGGAAGGGGAGGAAAGCGAGAGATGAGGTGAGGGGAAGGGGAGGGGAGGTGAGGGGATGGGAAGTAGGTTAAAGGGGAGGGAAAGAAGAGTTGTAAGCAAGGAAGAAAGGAGAAAAGAATATACGTGAGAATAAAGAATGCAGGAAATAAGGGATATGTGAGAAAAGGATGAAGGATAAGGGAGAAATGGAATATAAGGGAAAGTGGAGAGGTGATAGAAGAATTGGTGTGATAGGATAAAATGTGGATGAGAAAGGAAAAGTGGAGAGGTAAGGAAAAGTAGAGGAGAGAGGGAAAGTGTAGGAGGGAAAGAAGAGGCAATAAAATGTGAAAGAGCGAAAGGAAAGTGGATGAGATGAGGTAAGGCTTTGGAAAGGAGGAAGTTGAAATGTAGGTAGGCAGAAATGGTGGGTTGCAAGATGTGAGGGACAGGGTGTGTGTGTGTGTGTGTGTGTGTGTGTGTGTGTGTGTGTGTGTGTGTGTGTGTGTGTGTGTGTGTGTGTGTGTGTGTGTACGTGAGAATAAAGAATGCAGGAAATAAGGGATATGTGAGAAAAGGATGAAGGATAAGGGAGAAATGGAATATAAGGGAAAGTGGAGAGGTGATAGAAGAATTGGTGTGATAGGATAAAATGTGGATGGGAAAGGAAAAGTGGAGAGGTAAGGAAAAGTAGAGGAGAGAGGGAAAGTGTAGGAGGGAAAGAAGAGGCAATAAAATGTGAAAGAGCGAAAGGAAAGTGGATGAGATGAGGTAAGGCTTTGGAAAGGAGGAAGTTGAAATGTAGGTAGGCAGAAATGGTGGGTTGCAAGATGTGAGGGACAGGGTGTGTGTGTGTGTGTGTGTGTGTGTGTGTGTGTGTGTGTGTGTGTGTGTGTGTGTGTGTGTGTGTGTGTGTGTGTGTGTGTGTGTGTGTGTGTGTGTGTGTGTGTGCGTGCGTGCGTGCGTGCGTGCGTGCGTGCGTGCGTGCGTGTGTGTGTGTGTGTGTGTGTGTGTAGGAGGAATACACGATTGTACAAGCAAGGTGTGGGAAGTAAAACTAGAGTGTGGGCCAGGTATGTGGGTCATAAGTTAAAGTAAACACATGTACCTTGAAGTGGGATGTGGAGGAAGGCGCCACTAATATTTTCCGGCTTATAAATCTGTGTGGTTTACTGTATAAGAAACATTACTGCCCTGTCGGTGGTATTACATGTATGAACCGATGGGAACTGAGGTGAGGAAATTGCCAAATCAAATACTGAAATTTGCTGAATATCTTTATCGTATTTTTCTGACAAACTATATGATTTTTGTGACGACAACGACGACGATGATGATGACGACGATGACGATGACGAAGAAGAAGAAGAAAAAGAAGATGATGATGATGATGATAATGATGATGATAAAAATGATGACAATGACGATGACGAAGTTGCAACGAAGTCTAAATCCTCAGAGTTTAACCCTGATCAGCCTCTAATACAGAACTCAGATCCAGTACGCAGTTCAATCTGTTCCAAGCGTCTTAAGCCAGCATAGTAGGGCAGGCAGGCAAGAAAATACGGAAGCAAAGCACAGAGGAGTAGGCAGGGAGGGAAGAGTGTGTGAGGAGTAGGTAGGGAGGGGAGAGTGTGAAAGGGGTAGGTAGGGAGGGGAGAGTGTGAAAGGGGTAGGTAGGGAGGGGAGGGTGTGAAAGGGGTAGGTAGGGAGGGGAGAGTGTGTGTGGAGTCGGCAGGGAGGGGAGAGTATGTGCGGGGTAGGCAGGGAGAGGAGTGTGTATGGGGGATGGCTAGGGAGGAGAGTATGTGAGGAGTAGGCAGAGAGGGGAGAATACGTGAGGGATAGGCAGGGAGAGGACAGTGTGTGAGGGGTAGGCAGGGAGGGGAGAGTGTGTGAAAAGTGGGCTGACTTGTGAGGTATTTAGCAGATGTGGGAAGATACAGACACAGGTAAAGGGTTAGGTGTGAGAGTGGTGAGGTTGGGTAGGTTACCTGGAGAAGGCGAGGGTGAGGTGAGGGAAGTATTCGAGTAGAGGTTGCATATGTATTTTTCTGTGAATCTCTCTCTCTCTCTCTCTCTCTCTCTCTCTCTCTCTCTCTCTCTCTCTCTCTATCTATCTATCTATCTATCTATCTATCTATCTATCAACCTATCTAGAATTTTCGTCGACAAGGAAAAAATCTGGTGGACATACTCTCCCACCTTAGTCCGCAAGCACGATAAGAAAAATGACTTTGTCAATCTGCCAGACAGGTTAAGCCGTCAACATGCACGCGCACACACCCACATACACACACACACACACACAAAAGGATTAACACAAACACACACACACACACACACACACACACACACACACACACACACAAACACACACACACACACACACACACACACACACACACACACACACACACACACACACAATCCCTCACATAACAGAGCCAAACTACAGGCCTTTGGCTCGTACAAGGAAAATAAGGAGAGAAAGACTGAGAACGCGGTGAATGATGGATGTGCGGAGGGGGACCTGAGGAAGGGTGACTTGCAGAGGGGGGAGGGGGAGAGCAATATGAGTGAGTGTGGTGGTGCGGAAGTGATTTCTTTTGGGGATGGGGTGCGGGTGGGTTCATGACAACCCTGGATTCACTTAGGGACTGAGAGTTGACTGGTAAACAGATAAACAAATAGCTTGGAGACACAGAGAAACCAGAAGAACAAATATATATGGTAGACAGACAGAACAGGAGACACAACAGATTGATAGACAGACAGACAGACAGAGATAAATAAAAGGCAGACACACAGACAAACAGAGGAGAATAGAAAAAAGACAGACAGAAAGGCAAACAAAGGGGGAAACATACAAAGAGACATAAAAATAAATGCCAAACATAAACACAGACAAAATCTTTTCAAAGGGCTAACAAGCAATTTAAACCATAATTCCTTCGGGTCATGGAATACGAATAAAAAAAAAAAAGCGCACTTTTAAAGACAAGTGCGCCAACCATTTATCCACATATTAAAACAACATATATTTTTTTCGCTTTCTGTGGCATTTTTCTTTTTTCCTAGGTGAGCCATTAACCCTCACAATAAAAAACTAACATACTTTTCTCCGCTACTAGTTGCATGTCTTTTTTCTATCCCGTCCGTTGCATGCTCTCGAGGTCAGTGAGTTAATTAAAGGAGCTGGAGCAGTAAGTAAAGGTAACAGAACGTGTTAAACAATTATTTAGGCATTCAGGAAAGGTTGATTTAATGCAAGTACTGGGGACTGTCATTAAGTATACAGAACCCCCCCTTCCTCCCTCTCTCTCTCTCTCTCTCTCTCTCTCTCTCTCTCTCTCTCTCTCTCTTTCTGCAGGTGCGTCGTCCGAAGATGAGTTTACTTGGTGCCATGACATCTTACTACTACCAGAAGATATTATTTAGCTTATATGAGATCATCCGTACTGAAGGGGTTAGAGATGATGTGTATTCACCTATTCGGATATAATTATGCCACAGCCAAAAAAATTTCACCCAGTTAAATATAGTGTTCCGGCTCTTTTTTTTTTTTTTTTTTTTTTTTTTTTTTGTGGCTGTGTAAACGGACAAAACCCGTTCACTATGGCCTTTGTACCCTACCCTGGCCCAAAGTTCCAGCCTTCTGCAGCTTCTTTTACATAATTCAATGGCAGAATAAGACAATACTGTGCCTCCACATCCTTTTCAATGCAGATCGTTGTGCCTAACATCGTAATCTAGTGTTAATAGTTTGTTACAACTCAGAATTCAAGGTGTACAGGTGGAGATTTTAGGCCATGTTAGAGTAAAAAGGGTAGCATTATTTTCCCCAGCTCAGCAAAGCAGTGTCGTATCAGCCTAAAAGAAGCTTAAGTTTATCGACTGCTGCAAAAGAGTTAAGGGTCAATGCAACTTTTATCTTTCATCATAAAAATTCGACAAGCAACGATAAACCGTGGTATCGTAAGTTTTCTACAATCGCTTCTGCCGCTACGATATCGACGATCCAACCAACATTCCAGTACCTCGCCTGGATGTACAGTGAGTCGTCATGCGATCTTAGTTATGTGATAGGTGGAATTATTTAGGGCATGTGGTAGTTAAGATTGGCAAACGCATATTCAATGATGCCAAGACAGAGACAAAAAAATACATGGACACATACGAAAATACTCATCACACACACACACACACACACACACACACACACACACACACGGCCACGAGCATAATACGTCTCAAAACCTTTGTATAGTCCCCAATTCTACCACAAGAGTCCTTCTACCATTCGAAAGCCCCTCTGCAAAGTAGCCCAAGTGCCCCTGTCAGACCAGAAAAGAATCGCTGTAAAGAATGATACCAAATAAAAGGCAGCCACGAAAAGTAACCCTAACCAGAACACATACAAGAGATCCCCTACAAACACAGAAATCTTGCAATATACTCGTATGACAAGGAGACCACTACAATATGAAAACCAAAATAAAGATACTCCTAAAAATGCGCGCGCACACACGCACACACACACACACACACACACACACACACACACACACACACACACACACACACACACACACACACACACACACACACACACACACACACACACACACACACACACACACACACACACACACACACACACACACACAGGAAAACGCATCCAACATGACTAAGGGCACTACGAATGAAGGCTGTCCTTCAAAATGCTTTTCGTATAAAATACACCCGCTTTACTTTAAGTCTGAAGGGGAGAATATCATACAGCTAAGTAATTTATTCTGGCTGGAACTAGACAAATTACTTCATAAGAGGGGAAACCAGTGCCCAACAAAGGGTTATGACGATACTCCCGTAAAAAAAAAGAAAAAAAAAAGATGAAACTCAGACTCCCTTCATGTTAAGGTATTCTAAGCAAATTAACTTTTGTGTAGGATTAAGCCCTACAGAATAGAACACATCAAAGGAGAGCCAATTACGCCACCTCTCCTACACTCCAGAAATCCTCCTACAAGAGTATTCTCTCTCTCTCTCTCTCTCTCTCTCTCTCTGTCTCTCTCTCTCTCTCTCTCTCTCTCTCTCTCTCTCTCTCTCTCTCTCTCTCTCTCTCACATACACACACACACACATACACAATTACACTTCCCCTATCACTTAACGTAACATTCTCTGTCTGTCTGTCTGTCTGTCTGTCTCTGTCTCTGTCTCTCTCTCTCTCTCTCTCTCTCTCTCTCACACACACACACACACACACAATTACACTTCCCCTATCACTTAACGTAACATTCACTTACTCTCTCTCTCTCTCTCTCTCTCTCTCTCTCTCTCTCTCTCTCTCTCTCTCTCTCTCTCACACACACACACACACAATTACACTTCCCCTATCACTTAACGTAACATTCACTTACTCTCTCTCTCTCTCTCTCTCTCTCTCTCTCCCAGACCCAACCAACCACCATCCCTTACACAACTTTCCCCCCTAAAATTTTTCCATGTCGAGGGGTCGCTCCCGTCGGAACTTATCCTCGCTAACTCACTAAGAGGATCAGTCTTGGAGCTTGACGAGTTCCAGAGGTCCTGTTTGCGTTTTTATGATGTCGAGTGAAGGGGATGAGGTTGGGGAGGAGGTGAGTCGTGGTGGGGAACATGGGGGGTGTGGGCTGGATGTAAAGAAGTGGGAGGAAAGTAAATTGTAGGTGGAAGAAAATTTGGATATGTATGTGGGTGAGATTTAAAGAAGTGGGGGTGAAGTACATTTTAACATTGTAAGTGGAAGAAGATGTGGGTGTATATGTGGGTGGGATGTTAAGAAATGGGTGGGTTGTATGCAAACACGGATGAAAATGTAGGTGTGTATGTGGGTGGGATGTAAAGAAGTGGATGAGAATTTGATGGAGGAATCTGCATGGCGTCCGAACTAGTTTATTCTTGCTGCTACAACGCGATCATTATTAAGATTAAGAAAACCCTCTAGCAGCGAATGAGCTGATGAAGCAAACATCCGACACCCAAATCTGAAGAATGTAAGTAAACCAGACTACAGTGGCCAAAGCGTGAGTATTGCGGAGTGAAAAGTCTACGGTGTTTGCTACCCACGTTTCACTTACTGTTAACTTTTTGATAGCACCACAATGATTATTATGGATTTTCTCTCTCTCTCTCTCTCTCTCTCTCTCTCTCTCTCTCTCTCTCTCTCTCTCTCTCTCTCTCTCTGGGTCAAAGAACTGGGTCGTAGGGGCAAGGAGGAGACACCTGTATAGTGCGGTACAATGGGATCCTGATTCCCTATTAAGAAAGGATCCGCTGGGACAATGGCACTATTATGGGTCCGTTCGTGAGGGGAGAAAGGAGGAGAGAGAGAGGAAAGAGAGGAGAAAAGGAGGAGGAGGGGGAGGAAGGAAGAGGAACTGAGAATCAAGACGAAGGTGAAGAGGATGGGTAGAAAGAGAGGGAAAAGAGGAGACTGAGATGAAAGAAGAGGAAGTAGGTAAGAGACGTGATGGTGAGGGTGATGGAGTGCGAGAGAGGAAATGGAGAGACAGACAGAAAGGCAGCAATAAATCAGTAGGCAGATAAATATATAGACATAGGGTTAGTTAAACAGTCTGATACACACACACACACACACACACACACACACACACACACACACACACACACACACACACACACACACACACACACACACAGAATGCGCAGGGAGGGGAAAATAGAAATGACGAAGAAAGTTAAGAAAGTTTCGCACGACATTCTCAGGTGGAGATCCCAAGCAAAGTTAAGAGAAAGAGAGTGAGTGAGGGACATTACCAGGAAGAGTGAGAGAGTGAGGAAGTGAGTGATTGATAACAAGGGGAAGAGAGAGGCTGAGAGAGTGAAAGAGACATTAGCCGGGAAGAGTGAGAGAGTGAGGAAGGGAGTGACTGACAACACGGAGAATAGAGAGACAGAGAGAATGAGAGAGTGAAAGAGACATTATCCAGGAAGAGTGGAAGTCAGACAATGACACGGAATGACACAAAATAGGGAGAGAGAGTAAGACGAAGTGCTTCTTAAAGAGAAAAGTGAAGCCAAAAAAAGAAAACATGAACAAAAGAGAAGATGGGCAACAGACAGATAGACAGAGATGGACAGACAGACAAACAGATAGATAGACAGATTGATAAACAGACAGACAGACAGACAGACAAGGCAAAGTATAGGCAGACACAGACAAACAGAAAGAGAAAAAGAGGAAGGGAGAGAGATAGAGACAGAGAATGATGACCAGAAAGCCACATCCAACAACAAAACAAGGATCAAACAATATCCATCCACACACAAAGCCCAAAAATACCCGCATCCACAAAACTGTAGCACAATAGAACAACAGCTTTTATATACGTAACTCTCTCTCTCTCTCTCTCTCTCTCTCTCTCTCTCTCTCTCTCTCTCTCTCTCTCTCTCTCTCTCTCTCTCTCTCTCTCTCTCAGAAAAAGTTATATATGAAAAAGTTATAGTTATTTTCAAGTTATAAGTGGTTCCCTTTGTGAAGTTAGGGAGGAGGGAGAGGGGCTACATGGGTGATGGGAGAAGGGTAGGGAAATCAGTGTTATCATCATTTTCACCACAGTTATCATTATTATCGTTATCAGCACCGTCATCATCATCATCATCATCATCATCATCATCATCATCATCATCATCCCTATTTTCCAGGTAAGATATAGCTTGATATATACGGTGACAGAAGGAAATTAGAAAACACTCAGAGAGCGTATACCTCCGCCTATGCCACTGTCATTAAATAGGATCTGGATCTGGATCCGTGGAGATATTGTGTGGAATACATAGGATCCGGATCCGCCCACAAATTTAATCAATTGTTCTTTGACCCAAGGCTCACTCTGCCAAAAAAAAAAAAAAAAATACTGACATTCACTAAGAACTTTTGGAGATATCATACACAGGATCCGGATCCGAATCCGGATCCGTCCCAAACTTAATTTATTCTGTCTTAGCCCATGGCCCCCCCTTCTACCAAGTTTCATTGAAATTCACTGAGAACTTTTGGAGACATCGTCTGAACAAACAGACAAACATAGGTGAATACCTAACCTCCTTCAACTTCGTTGGTGGAGGTAATAAAAAATTTACCTGTCTATGACTCTCTGTCTATGGATTTATCTACCTACTTACAGATGTCGAAATGTCTCACTTATGGCGACTTTCCAGTACAGTATGCTTACTACTTCGCGGCCTCCCCCCGACTCTCTCTCTCTCTCTCTCTCTCTCTCTCTCTGTCACCAGCGGTCCAGAGTGATTTACTGCCTATCTGATTAAAAGCCCTTTGTAATCGGCTCCTGCTCCCTTTATCCCTTTCCTCTCCCTCTCCCTCTCCCCTTCCCCTCTCCTCCCTCTCCCCTCTTCCAGCTATTCTCCTCTCTTTCCTTCCCACCTCCCTCCCCTTTCCCCTCTTCTTCCTTCCCTTTTTCTTTTCATCTAATATTATCTCCTCGCTTCTTTCTCTTCCCTCTTTTTTTCTCCCTTCTGTCCCTTCCTCTCGCCCTCTTTTCTCATTCTCCCTACCCACCTTTCTCTACCCTTTCCCCTTCTTACCCAAATTTCTCAGCTCTGTTCACTCCATTTCTCATCCTCTTCATCTTCCTATTTTATCTCCTCTCCTCTCCTGTCTCTCCACTGCCTCTTGACTTCCCCTTCCTCCCTTATCCCTCTCCCCCACCTCTCCTTCCCTTCCATCATCCCCTCACCTCCTTTCCCCTCTTCTCTCACTTCTTCCCCTTTATTCCCTCTCCTTCTCCCTCTTTCTCCCTTCCCGTCTCTCTCTCTTCTTTCTTTTATCCATTCCCTCCTCTCCTCTCCTCTCCTCCCCTCTCCTCTCCTTCCCCTTTAATCCTCTCCCTCTCTCTAAATCCACCAGGCTTTTGGGAAGTGGATGGATGGATGGATGGAAGGATGAACTCGACAGATGTGGATGGATGGATGGATGAACTCGACAGATGGATGGATGAGTGAAGGGAGGGAGAGATAGACAGTTAGAAAAGACTGACAGATACAACCAATGAGCAGACAGATGGACATAAAACAAAAATACAAGAGACACAGACACACACACACACAAACACATAGATACAGAAAGATTAGAAAGACAGACAAGATAAAAACAGACGGACAGAGACAGATAGACAGCTTTATTGTTTTATATACATATACTGGGAAGACAGACAGATGGAAATAGAACAAGAAAGAGAGAATGGCAGACCGAGTGAGCGAGTGAGAGAGAACGAGCAAATAAAAGAGAGAAGTACTGAACAATGGCGGGGAGAAATTGCTCTTGATGGGAAAACTAGAGACGCGGAGAGAGAGAGAGAGAGAGAGAGGGGGGGGGGGTAACTGATACACAGAGAAAACAGAGACAGAGATATTTTAAGTGAGAGAGGGAGGGGGAGAAAGAGAGAGAGAGATAGAGGAAGAAGTGAAGACAGGCACTTAGAGAAGGGATGGCGGGAAAGAGAAAGAGTTTAGGAGCAAGGGAGAGTGAGTGAGAGGGTGAAAAGTAATAAAAACTGTGTGTGTGTGTGTGTGTGTGTGTGTGTGTGTGTGTGTGTGTGTGTGTGTGTGTGTGTGTGTGTGTGTGTGTGTGTGTGAGAGAGAGAGAGAGAGAGAGAGAGAGAGAGAGAGAGAGAGTCAGTATTAGTATATAAAAACGAACCAGTGAGTAAGAATCAATGTATAATATAAGGAATTTAAAAAGCGAATGAATGAGACAATGTGTGAAAGTGAATAAATGAATGAATGGCTGAATGAACGAGTACGGCTACCTCCAAACTAAGTCATTTCAGGCTAAAGGCAGACCTCTTGCAGTGAGCTCATAAAAAAAAGAAAACACGATATTCAAAGAAAAAAGAGCAGAGAAACACACGATCACAAAACGACAATCCAATCCAACTGACCTTTTCAAAATTAAGCCAAGTCCCCCATTAACTATAACCATGAAAAGGTCACAAAAAAATAAATAAAAAACCTGGAAAAAAACATGAAAACAAAAACCGTAAAATCTGAAAATCACCACCACCACCATTATCATCACCATCATCAACATCATCACCATTACCATCATCATCCACGATAAAAATGGTGGGATATCGAGAAGAAAATATGAAGAAAAATGTCTTCTCCTCAATCTGTTGTTTTTGCACATAATCACTAACCGTCTGTCCTCACGGTTGATGCCATCACGAGAGACAAGGCTTTTGGTAAGCTTCTGGGAGTCAGTTTATTTCTCCATATTGAAGTCTTATATTCTGTTTATGTATCATTATTTAAAGTCTTGACGAGTTTATGGATGATTTATGTTACAAAATACTTAAGTTCAGCACACACACACACACACACACACACACACACACACACACACACACACACACACACACACACACACACACACACACACACACACACACATTCAAGACACAAAACACTCTCTCTCTCTCTCTCTCTCTCTCTCCCAACACAGCCGGGTACGCAATAATGGAGTGGTCAAAAACGTTTCAGGCAAAATGTTTTCCTCTCCAGCAGGGAAACTTGAGTCTGCCTGGAGCCTATTATTCTTAGGAGTGGCTGATGAAAACATACTCTGGCAAACGTTTCTCGTCCAGTGCTTACAAACGTTTCTCGTCCATTGATTACAAACGTTTCTCATCCAGTGATTACAAACATTTCTCGTCCAATACTTACAAACGTTTCTCATCCAGTACTTACAAACGTTTCCCATCCACTACTTACAAACGTTTCTCATTCAGTGATTACAAACGTTTTTCATTCGGTCATTTCAAACATTTCTCATTCGGTCATTACAAACGTTTCTCGTCCAGTGATTACAAACGTTTCTCATCCAATGCTTACAAACGTTTCTCATTCAGTCAATTACATTTTCTGGGATTTGTTTCTTATCCAGTAAATAACACATACTGACGTTTCTTATCCTGTGCATGTACAACACTGACAAAATACTATGAATTACTTTTCCTATACAAGACATAAGCACCACTCAAACGTTCCTGATCCACAAAGCAATGCACAAACTTTTATTTTAACACAGAAAATAAACAACACTGAAGCGAAAGGTTATAAAAGTCCATGTTGTATTAGCCCAGGGCAGACAAAACACACACACACACACACACACACACACTCACGAAGACAAGCCTGAGGGGAATATGATGGAAGACGGGGGGAAAATGCAATGAAAAGCAGCAATTGATGGAGATAAAGTTGCAAGGAGATCTATATGTCTGTGTAGCTCTGAGTAAACTCTGGGATTAGGCGTGTGGCGATAGATGGATACACAGATAGATAGATAAGACAGAGATAGACAGACAGATAGACGGATGGACAGATATAGGTAGACAGACAGAAAGACATAAAGACAGGCAGACAGACACACACAAATAAGTGGACAGACATGCGGATATAATTAGATGAAATAAGTAAATAGAGCGATGAACAGCTATGTATGCATTATGTATTGTATATACATGTTTGAATATATAATGTATTTATTAGGTAGGTGGGTAGGTAGGTAGGTATGAAGGTCGATAAGTAGGCAGGTAGGCAAGTTGACAAGCAGGTAGGTAGATACGTAGGTAGGTAGGTAGGTAGGTAGGCAGGTAGGTAGGTAGGTAGGAATGTATAGCGTGCCTGATGGAGTAAATAAGTCAACAAAATGATGTAGACAAATTAAATACAACCCCATCCTCGCCAACTCAGTAGAAAGAAAATGTGATTCGACGGCACTGCATTTTTATGAGCATCCTCTTCCTCCATCCTCCCTTCTCTTCCCTTCCTCCCTCTTTCACTTTTATCCTCTCTTCCCTCTTTTCCTCTACCTGAGTTCTAATTTCCCTTGCTCTCCTCCTACCTTCCTCTCCCTCCTCCCCTTCTCTTACCTCATTTCCTCTCTTCCTCTTCCCCACTTGTCCTCTCTTCCTCTTCCTTTTTTTCGTCTCTCTCTCTCTCTCTCTCTCTCTCTCTCTCTCTCTCTCTCTCTCTCTCTCTCTCTCTAAGCCCTCCAGCGAGAAACATTAGCATAAGAGGCGGGCCCTGAGTGAGAAAGAAAGATGAAAGCGACAACACGACAAATCAAAGGTGTCAACTCACTACACGTACACTTCACACACACACACACACACACACACACACACACACACACACACACACACACACACACACACACACACACACACACTACAAATCAAGCGGGCTAATTAGCATCACACAATTTTTCTTTCATACACACAGACAATTTTTCTTTTATACACACGCACACGCGAACACACATACAGACACAAACACGTACATACACATAAACCCATACACACAAGGATACACACACACACACATACACACACACACACACATACATAACCCACCCACTTCCTCCACACACACCCATCCCACCAACCGCTCCCACACCCACATTCCATCCCCTCCACAAACCAACCACTCTTCAGCCAAGTAATTACAGAAAACCCCGTAACTCCCACAAGCCCACAATTATTTGAGCATAACGCAGCAAGTTGGAGGGGTAACTCAATTGTGTTCCTCTCATTATGCAAATTATCGCCGAAATTTACAGGTGGGTGAAGTCTGGTGGCACGCTGTGACTTTGTGCCGTGGGTGGATGGATGGAGAGGTGGGTAGACAGTCAGATAAATAGACAGAGATTGAAAGATACAGACCGGCAGATAGGTAGAGACAAAGATCAACAGACTGGAAGGCATATACAAGCATACATATAAAAACTGAATGACTGACAAATAAATAGACATAGATAGATAGCTGGATAGACAGACAGATAGTCGTAGATAAATAGATAGGTAGATAAAGATACAGACAGACAGGTAAACAGACTATTACACAGACAGACAAAGAACGTTGCAGGTTAATCTCGAAAACAGGCACTACCAAAACTGCAGACCCAGGCATTCAATAAAATTAGCAAAAATTGTCACTGTTATCATTCCAGCGTGCCAGACCTGCTAGTGCGGACGTAGGCTGGCATTCTGGTGTGGTTGGTATTCTGGTGTGGGTGTGTGCTAGGGAGATGATTACACACACACACACACACACACACACACACACACACACACACACACACACTAACCTCCTGAGACCTCTTCACTCTGGCAAAAAGTTAGCCAACCATCTCGAGAGGGTGTCAGAGGACGATGCGGTAAGGGGCTGAGAGGTGTGATGAAGTGTGATGATGAGGTGTATGTGATGAGAGGTGGCTAACTGTGAAAGAAAAAGTGGTGAAATACTGAGAATGCAGTGACGTGATGACATACAGTAAAGGGTAATGAACTATAATGTGGTGAGGTGTGCTGATGCGGGGAAATGTGAGGTGCGGTAAAGAGTAGATGAGAGTGTGGTGAATAACTGGGAGTGTTGGAATTGTGTTGGTGTGTGGTGATGAGCTGCGCTGGGATGTGATGATGGGTGGTGATGTGTGAAGGGAAGTGGAATAATGCCGGAGATGTGATACAGTGATATTTTAGGTGTGGAAATGTGGTATATTAAGGGGTGTGTTGTTTGAGGAGCAGTGTAGAAGGTTCAATACGAGTGTCACAGAGCCTGAAGGAGGGATGGAAGGGGAGGTGCCCGAAGAGGTTTTAGATAATGCAATCAGTACGCGGGGGGGCTTATATAACACCTTCAATCAGATAATCCATTTTTTTTTTTTTATTCATGGTACCTGCTGGCGACTTTCCTAAGCTTAAAATTTTTCGAAGAGGAAAGGTTAGATAAAGCCATCATTTACCCATTAAGTAAAAAAAAAAAAAATGTTCCTGAATTTAATAAATCGTCAGGAGACAGCAATAATAAAATTCAGAAATACATTTGAAAGACCTAAATTTTTGCTACTAACCATTCTTTTAGTTTCCATTCAACATATTTCCATCATAAAAAAAAACTACTAAGTGAAGAATATATATGATAATAAATAATACCTCCATTGTCCTCATGCATCTTAATAATTACCTGTACGTAAGAAGGAAATGAACACAACAGAATATAAAAACACAGGTTGCTGTTGAATGACATAACCTTTAATGCTGGTTATCTGGGTCAAGGGTGAGAAGTGGCTGGGGTGAGTGAGAGAGGACAATATCGGTGGTCGTGTGTGGTGAGGGTGTAGGGGGGTGTGGGGAGTGCGTGTGGGGAGTGGGTGTTGTGGGTGGGGTGCCGTGGTGTGGATGGATGATAGTTTGGTGTGGGTGTATGCGGTGCGGTGGTGTGAGTGGGATAAGAGAATGAGGAAACGTCGGTGCTGGTGTGTGGGTGCGCGTGTGAGTGTGGATGAGGTAGGTGTGAATGAAGCACAGCGTGAGGGGCAAAAGAGTGGGGAGAATGTCAGTGGTTGTGTGGTGGGTGGGATGGTGTATGTGTAGGTGGGATGCTTCATTAAGAGATAGTATAAGAAGCTTTGTGTCTGGGGTAGAGTGGGTGGGTGTTGGATATTGTGAGCGTGTGGATGGGACAGTTGCTGCAGTAATGGGATGGTGTAAGGGAAGCGGTGCAGGTGGAAGGGATGGTGTGGAGGTAGGAGATGGTGTGGGTGTGAGTGTGGGTGGAGTGGGAGTAGAAGATAGTGTGTGTGATCGTGAGGTGGAGTAAATGAAAGAGTATTGGTGGTTGTGAAAGAAAGGGAAAGTGAGTCTGGTGCGAACGAGAGGACGGGGGTAAACAACTGACAGACATGAAAAAAACATATGTGTAAGAAACACAAGAGAAATGAGTAAGATATGAAGGAAGAAACAGGAAAGTAAAACGAGGAACGAATATAGTGTGAATGAGAGGTCGGATATGAGTCAGTGAGAGGACGGAGATGAGCGTGTGGGAAGCAATAAGACACGAAGTTGGGGGCAAGAGGAAGATGTGTACAGAAAAGTGAGAGAAAAGACGAGAAAGTAAGAAAGTGAGTGAGAGCAAACAGCGAGCGAGGTGCAAAGGAGAAGACTGAGATGAAAGAGTGAGAACCAAAAAGGAGAGCAAGTGATGGACAACTTAATTAATATTACGCAGTTCATTTTACGGTCTTCTTTCCTTTTGATGTGTGTGTGTGTGTGTGTGTGTGTGTGTGTGTGTGTGTGTGTGTGTGTGTGTGTGTGTGTGTGTGTGTGTGTGTGTGTGTGTGTGTGTGTGTGTGTGTGTGTGTGTGTGTGTGTGTGTGTGTGTGTGTGTGTGTGTGTGTGTGTGTGTGTGTGTGTGTGTGTGGTTTGTTTTTGTGTTTGTCTTTACGTTGTCTGTGTCGTATTGAGTCTCTTGTAAACCCTGGGGTCACGCTTCAAACTCTCTCCTTCTCCCGCCTCTCTTCTCCTCATCCCCTCTGCTCCCACTCACCCTTGTTACAGTGTTACCAGTGATGTCACTCTTTATTATACTGCTCTTCTCTCTCTCTCTCTCTCTCTCTCTCTCTCTCTCTCTCTCTCTCTCTCTCTCTCTCTCTCGCAACGGTACTGTCACATTATCTATTTTCTGTTATCGGTATTTTTCATTGTTGGTATAAATCACTTTTGTCCTCGGCCTAATTATGTAAAATCCTCTTATTTCCGAACTCAACTTGATTTTAGACCCTTTTTGTTGGCTACTTTACAGGATACAACTAAAGTGAGTTTACAGATTAGAGATCACCTTTGTGTGTAAAAAAAATAATAACTCTATCGCACCTCACTCTCCTCAGTAGTATCCCCTTCTGTCACACCATCATGAATTACTGCCCCATACCCGATGCCATAACCTTACCACCCATCACAGCAACCACCATTGCGTACATAACAGCACTAGCCGCTCACTACACGCACACACACACACACACACACACACACACACACACACACACACACACACACACACACACACACACACACACACACACACACACACACACACACACATACACACACACACACCCACCCCACACACCCACATACACATTCTATCTCCCATACTGCCACTACTAATCTCATCCTATCTGCTTCCCCTCCCCCCCCCACACACACACATTCTATCTCCCATATTGCCACTACTAATCCCATCCCACTTGCCGCACACACACACACACACACACACACACACACACACACACACACACACACACACACACACACGCACACACACTGCCAGCACCATCACCACTACCCGTCACCCAACCACCACTAAACGACACTCCAATTACAGCATCTGTCACTCCACGCCCAGTTTCCCACACACCCCCTACCGTCATTACCACCACCGTCACCCCCCCTCCCCAATCTGTCTGTCTCTCAACCTATCATCCCTCCCTCCCCCACCATCACCACAACTACCACCACTACCAGAATCATAACCATTACCCCCATAACCACAGCCCTCACCACTACTACCACCACCATCGCCACCAGCTCTGCCGCCAAAACTACTACCAACACGTACGAGCACAGTTACCACCATCACAACTACCACCACCGCCATTTATCATCGCCACCACCATGACTACCATGACCACCACTACCACTACAACCACCACTAGCGCAATCACTATCGCTATTACCACTACCAGCTCCACTACCACTACCACCATCACCACTAACCGTCAAGCCCCGTCTGTTTGTCTCCCTTCCCTGCAAACCTCCCCCTATATCTTGTTTCTATGGCGCCCACTCGAGCATCGTCTCTCTCTCTCTCTCTCTCTCTCTCTCTCTCCACCACCCAGTTCCTCAGCAGTAACCCTCCGCGCTACAAAAGACGAGGTAATACTTCAGTACTTTTCTTCTTCATCTTCGTCTTTTTCTTCTTCTTGTTCTCCTTCTTAATTTTTTCTTACAGAATTTGATTTTCGCTCTCTGCACCTTTTCATAATGCAAAAAACAGGAAAACAAAACCTCAAACTATCAAAAATCGTCCTTCCAAAATAAAACAACACTAACACTACAATAATTCAATCTACAGTATTTACACAATATTTGACGCTGCATATTGTAGAAGTAGTAGAAGTAATAATAACAGAAGTAGTAGTGGTAGTAGTAGTAGTAGTAGTAGTAGTAGTAGTAGTAGTAGTAGTAGTAGTAGTAGTAGTAGTAGTTGTGGTAGTAGTAGTAGTGGTAGTAATATTGGTAGTTGTAGGAGTTATAGTTGCAATTCCAACCTTATCTAGACGTGGACCAAGAGCTGCCGGCCGAAGTTTTTTTTTTTTTTTCAGTCCACCATCCTCCTTTCGGGGAACAGGGACGGGACTATGGGACGTTTATACACCGGGGTAGCGCCACCGCCCGGTCATATCGGTGCCACCAACTGAAGGCGTCCCTCTCCATCACCTGCTTCTTGTGAGGGGTGGCCTCGACAAAAGGGACCCAAAGTAGTTCCGTCCCTTTCCACTAATGACCTTTCCTCTCAAAACATACCACCCTTTCTCCTGCCATCCCCTTTGTCCCTCTCCTTTTTCTTTCGTCTTCTTCGACAAAGAGACCTCAAAGTTCATTCTGTCCCTAATCAGTAACGAACCTTCCTCCTCCTACGGTTCATCATCCTCTCACACATGCTCTCCAGCCTCCTTGGTAAATCTCGACTAAAAGACCTACAGGCACTTGTATCCCTACTCATTAACGAACATCTTTACTCCTCTAATGATACATGATACACTCTTCTCTTTTTTCTCCTCTACCTTGTTCTTGGTACACACACACACACACACACACACACACACACACACACACACACACACACACACACACAAACCAGGCATATCTGTACACTGTTTCATTAATCCCTTTAGGCCGAGGACGTCATTTCTAGTTCCTTTAAACGTGAACCCAGTGGACTGCAGGCTGAAACTGTACTTTCTTGCAGGCCATCATTATCCTTTTTTTTTGGGGGGGAGAAATGGAGTGAGTTAAACGTTTGTATAACCGGGCGGGAGAGTTACCCTATTACACCGGCGCCATCACATGGAGGCGTCTCTCCCCCTCACCATTTTATAATATACTGCTGCCTGAATACTATTGTGTTAAGCTTTAGAGATGCCTTGTGTAGTGAAGTAGTTAGAGGCAGTCTCCTTAAAAGAGTAGTCACCATCAAAAACTCAGAAAAAGAAAAAGAGAAAAAGAAAGAAAAAAGAAGAAAAGAAAAAGTCGAAAAGTAAATAAGAAAAAACTTGCATGTGGACAAAGCTTGAGGTCCATAAATAAAGCGGTAATTATGGCCTTGTGTGTTACTTTATCTTCTTTACACCGTCACTTATCAGTCTGGTCTATTATTACACCCCAGTATATTACAACGGAGTGAGAGAGAGCTTGAGAGAAAGACGGAGATAGACAGAAAAGAAGGACATCTGAAAAAAGAAAGAAAGATTGAAAGAAAAAGAGAAAAGATATGGAAAACTGAAAATGTAAAATCCCAGTAAATAAAAAAAAAGTGGGAGAATCCAAAGGAAAAAAGTCAGCGTAAAATGTGTAAATGTGCCAAAATTAGTACAACAGGTAAATAAAGGTATGCGTATGGTTACCTGTGTTGTCATTTCCTCGTCAACTGGCAGTCGAGCCTATTATTACGCTCATAACACTAACGCCGTTTCCTTAATCTGACAGTCTTAGCCTCTCCTTGGTTATGACCGAGCTAGACAGACAGATAGACAGACCGTCAGACAGACAGATTAACAGATAGACAGATAGATAGATAGACAGACAGACAGGTGAAGAGAGACAAGGGTGTGATTAATAGTCCCTGTGCCTCTATATTTTCATTACCTAGTCGCCTCATGGTCATAAAATTTGGCCTGTCTCCTTAACGAAATGATCTTAGTCTCTCCACGGTTATGACTGAGTGAGACAGACGGATAGAAGATTGGAGGGCAAACAGAGATATTTATACGGATGGATAGACAGACAGATAAACAGACAGACAGATGCCCATAGGATAAAATAAGAGGCAGAGTCACCGTAATAAATAGATAAATAAATAAATAATGTGTCCTACCTGTAAATAAATAAAAAAAGGAAAATGTCATAAATACAGGTGTGACTGTAGGTACCTCCGCCACTTCATCTTCATTACCTCGTCACCTGGCAGTCAGCTCAATCATTACGCTCATAACGCTAATGTTGTCTCCTTACTCTGACCGTCTTAGTCTCTCCTTGGCTATGAGTGAGATAGATGCATAGAAAATGGAGGGATAGACAGGAATAGATAAATATACGGATGGATAGACATACAGATAAACACACAGAGATGTCAGCAGGATGATATAAAAAGAACACTTGCCATAATAACAAAATAAACAAATAAACGTAAAATGCAGTATATACGGCACACTAGACAGCACTAGCGTGGCACACTAGAGATGGTGGGTATTGTTGTCCAAGTGTCTGGTGACGTTTGAGGGCTGCCGAGGATAAGAGATTTGTTGGTGTGTCGTCGGTGAAATATTTAAGGAACGGGCCTCCTAGTCTATGTCCAGAGTCGGATGCAGAATGAAAGGTCGACATTTAGACAGTGTGTGTGTGTGTGTGTGTGTGTGTGTGTGTGTGTGTGTGTGTGTGTGTGTGTGTGTGTGTGTGTGTGTGTGTGAGAGAGAGAGAGAGAGAGAGAGAGAGAGAGAGAGAGAGAGAGAGAGAGAGAGAGAGAGAGAGAGAGAGAGAGACGATGTAGTTGACGGGGGAGGGCGGGGAGGAGGTAGGGAAGGGAAGTGAGGGCTAAAGGTGGGATGGGGGGGAGGAAAGGAGAAGGAAACATTACGACAGGAGGGGTAGGGTGGCTGGGCTGGGCAGAGTGGTGGTGAAGCAGGGTGAGGCAGGACAGGCAGTGGTGAGGCAGCAGTGGAGGCAGGAGGTTGTGTGCCCCTGTTCGCGTGCGTGTGGTTGGCGTGACTCTCTCTCGCTAAACTTCCCGCGAACCAAAGAAAAAGTTGTCGCAGCCTGACAGAGTTGGAGACGCTTTGAGGTAGCTGTCCCCAGTACGTATATTATCAAAAGTAGTTACATTTTACCAATTTTATCAGAGTGGTCGAGAAAAATAATCGGCTACCAACTTTTTGCAACTACTGTCATTTCTGAAACTTGGGGTACTACTGTAATTTCTTAAAGTATCTTATATATTTTAAGATGTGATTAGGAATAGTATCTTTAAAATAAATAATGACATAAATACTTACAGTCCGATTACTGAAAATTTATCGGTGGTCGAGATAAATAATCGGCTATCAAGTTTTCGTAATTATGGTCATTATTAAATCTTGGGGTATTAATTTATGAAACGATCACTTACTTAGTAGTAGTATCTATATAATGACACCCGACTACTTTAAGGGAAGCTTCGACATCAACACTCATCAACCAACACTTCGCAACTCTTTGATGACTGAGTACAATATTCTAAGTTTTGCATCAACGTGTGGCAAATTAAAATCTAATCTATTAACCACCACCAGCACTTACAACCTACAATTTCAACTGATGATCGACAAATTATCACCGACCACAATCAACTTTCCCTAACTATATAATGACGAGAGTTACCTTCTCAGAATCATGGCACATATTTGAGAGTGGCTGTCCTAACCACGTCTGTTGTTAAGACTACTCAGGCTACATACAATCCAACAATCCCACCTGAGAATTCGACACAGTAACTAATAAACCTTTCGCCATTACTAAATCTTGAGGGTAATTTTTAAAACTATATAATCCAGGGTATGATTAAGAACGGCATCGGTATCTATAATTTCAAACGAACATTCTGCCCCACAATTTCAGCTGTGGACTCGAAAAATTATCATGGCCCACAACCAACTCTTCATAAACAATCGAATGCTGACAGACGCATTACCCAAAACTAAATCCCTTATCAGAGTGTGTTTGGGTAAAAAAAAAAAAAAAAAAGCGAGGGGTTGATTGCATACCCAAGCCTACGTCCAGTTCAGCAATTATAACAAGTAAAAAAAAATAATTTCCAACTAAATATAATCATTTACCCTTTCGTACCGTAACTATTTAATGTACAAGCGTAATTTTCACAACCGTATATACTAGAGTGTACTTAAGTCTCGTATTTAATTTCACGAGTACTTTCAGCCTCACAAAACTTCTCGGAGGAAAAAAGTTTGTGGTAGTTTGCGAGTTGGAGAGCCTGGGTGGAGAGCAGCGAGTCCTAGAGTAGCTGCCTGGAGAACGTATATTATCATTAGTTATTATAATACGATAATTTTAACGAAGTAACTTAGAAAATTAATTGTGTATATTATCATTAGTTATTATAGGTTGATAATTTTAACGAAGTAACTGAGAAATTAATCGCCAAGCCAATTTTCGTAACTACTAACCGTAAGTAGAAGAACCCGCTTCCCCAGATTAGTTACTCCCCAAACTTCAACCTACAGCAGTTCAAGTCCACTGTTACATTTTTTTTGTTTAATGAACAGAGGACACCTGTAATTTTGCGTATGGGTTTTCTTTTTATTTATTCATTTATCTTTTCCTTCCTCCGTTCATCTTCTGTTTAAAAAGAAATTATTATGCATCCGCGTATTCTTCGGCATCGTGAAGCAGAGTACATTAGTTCTAAACTGGTATATCCAACAGGGAATTTGAAGGAAAAAATAAAATCGCCAGTCTACGTGTGGTAAAATACAGTATGTCAATCACCAAGAATACACCCACACCCAATACTGCATCTGACAGCTCGAAAGTCAAATTACGGCCAACCAACGCATCGCTTCTGTTAAACGATTCACAGGGGAAAGGCCGAAGGGTAAATTTACAGACCTTTTCTTTTTTCTTTTTTTCTTTTTTTTTTTTTACAGAAGATAAACAGAGGGAGGAAAACCATATCGTGAAAAAATCCAAAACTAAAATAGTTATGTCTGTAATCTATTATTCATGAGATAAGAACGACCAAAAGACAGCAAAAAGAAATAAAAGAAAGCACACCCGTGAATCATCTCAGTACGTACTCTCAAAGCGAACCAATAGCTAAAAATTTTATGAACTATCAATGCCATCGTTTAGATATTTTTATTGTATTCCTGCTAAAGACAGAATACGTAAATAGGTAGGTAGGTAGGTAGGTTGGTAGGTAGGTTTGTGGGTAGTAGGTAGACTGAGACAGCTAGACAGATGGACAGATAAAAAGATACAGACATATACACAGACAAATCACCCAAACGCGGGACGAATGACCTCGGGAAAAACGTCCTCGCCCATGACATTCAGCACACCATTGACATATCAGCGGGTCGGAAAAATGTACCTGCAGTCCCGGGATGACTTATTACTCGGCCAAGGACTTCCCGGAACTATGCTGTACTGTCCCCCTCCCTGTAGCAGCAACCCCCTGGCGTGCTGAGTTATGGCCTCGCGGTCTATTTTTGGAACCGGAAAAAAAAAATCACCATCCAAACCTCCTTTCCCACTTGAAGATGGAGTGAGGTAGGGTCTAGAAAGCAAGGAAAGACCTGATAGAAAGAGAAGCTAAATAGATAAAAAGACTATACAACAAAATGAGCCACACTCTCATTTACTCATACTTTACGCCCTCGAAAGCCTGACTGCTCCTTACAAGCTTAAAACAGCCACACTTACGTACTTCCTACCACCGATCAGCTTGACATATTCCGACGACTATCACCTCACCGTGAAAACACAGGTGTGCCAAACATTTATCATACAATCCTCCTTGATTTTCTATTACTGTTTACTCGAGTTCTGGCTAGGCTAAATTTCCAACTAATTTTCCGTGACTATGATAAGCTTGGTTTTGCGTCAGTTTTCGTCTTTAACTTTACCTGCTATATTGGTTAAATCATTATGGCTTCTCTTTCAAGTAAAATACAGCCACATCGAAGAATAACCTCATCTTGTACTACAGTGAAAGGTCAAACAGGAATATCTGAGTGAGCTTGACCCTCATACCACTGATTTAAATCCCTGTCCAACATCAAATAAAACAGCCAACCCAGTTAACTTGCCAAATCAACCAACCACTTCCTTGTAAACCTAATCAACCCATCACTTCCTTGTAAACTTAATCAACCATCAATTTCCTTGTAAAGTTAGTCTACTGAATCTTGGCCGTCTTAACCATATGTGTAAAGACAGTTACTTTTCACGCAATTGCTCACTTTTTAAACGACTGTGACTCAATATTATCTGGAAATACACTAACAAAATTCTATGCTTTTTCATGTGGGCTAAAGTGTCCATCATCCATTTTTATCGTACTGTATAGTTCGTATTTTTACTAATCCCCTAACGCAGCGCAGGGTACACACACACACATACACACACACACACACACACACACACACACACACACACACACACACACACACACACACACACACACACAAATCCAGGCTATCACCACATAAAAACTGTCCACCTCCCCAGTATAAGCCCTTTCCTTTCCTAAGCCCGCACCGTAACTCAGGGTAGAAATACGCACACACAACTCCAAGCTAAGTGCCGTATATATATTTTTTCGTTTTTTTTTTTTTTTTGAGGAATTATTTCGTTCTGAGCTCAAAACGCAAACATAAACAGACATATGCAAAAAAAAAAAAAAATCTAGGCAAGTACCATGTATAACCAGTCTAACTTTTTCGCACAGACCTTTTTTTAATGCTTTTTTCAAGTGGTAAATTATCCTACTTTCTCCTATGTTTTTTTCTCGTACGGTAGTGAGAGAACCAGAGAGGACATTCGCAGCTAAGTGTATAAATAATCACACAAAATTACACCAAATTTTATACAGAAGAACTACTGTGTTTTTACGCTTTCTGACAGGTGCTAAATCATCCTCCACTCCTCATACCATTTTTTTTTTATTTCGCGTAATGTTCTGACGTTGCTCTGGCTTTGGAGAATTTTACGCATATGATGGTACAAAGGAGTATATCAGCGGAAGAAATTGAAGTTACGCGATTACCCTTACGTGGTGAATTATCCTGCCTTCTCCTAATATCCCTCTCTTCTCGCAAGGCCTTGACGTACATAACTCAGCAATAACACATAAGCAACCTTCCACGGGGTCATTGAACGAACGCAATAGTGGAGAAAACTTCCTTTTTTCTTAGGGGAGACTCGCTAATCCCGTCTTCTTCGTAACCTCGTCTACCTCGCAGGTCTCTTCGTAAGTCCTGTTTTTCTCGTATGATCCGTCTTTCCCGTAAGCCCCGTCTTTCTTATGTCTCATCTTCTCTCGTAAGCCCCTTCTTTCTTGTAAATCCTTCTTTCTTGCAAATCCCTGCACTAATCCTACCACCAGTCCTTCATGAGACAATCCCAGCATGTATTCAGCGCGGAGGATGGGCATAAATGTTTAGGTGGCAACATGTATAGGTAGCCAAAGACATCTGTTGCGTGGAGGACAACCGGTACTACTGAGCTCGACCCATCCTCTCTACGTTCAGTGGTGGGACAAAGTTGGCTATTACTGGTGCAAGTTGGTCTGCCCCGATGCTAATACCACGGCTTAATATCGGGTGTAATACGGACACAATATCGGGCTTAATACGGGAATATTATCGGCAACACTATCGGGCTTAATACGGATACACAGGGCGAGTTTGGTTCAGGTTTATTATTATCATTATTATTATTATTATTATTATTATTATTATTATTATTATTATTACTATTAACCGTTCTATTTGGCAACGATTTAATAACATATGAAACTTAGTTATTACCCTGACACCTTTTTATTTCTCAAAATTATCAACGTTACCATCATAATACCTATGGAGATGACCAATACCATGAGCATGAATATTAAGTATCATCACCACCATCATAATCATCACCATCATCATCATCACCATCCTACTCTTAACACTAATAGAACGGAAATAAACCAGAAACACGAAGAAATAAAGAAGAAATGTAGGAGAGATAACATCAAAGTGTCCGGTTTATCACAGATGCGTTTCCCGGATTGTTTATGGGGTCGATGGCACTTGGGGGCTGTGTGCTGGTGTCAAGAGAAGCCCCATGACACCTCCTCTTACTAATTTATTTTCTAGTATGACACACGTAAATATTCTCTTGTCGGTTATAGTGTTGGTGTCAAAAGGAAGCCCCATGACACATCCTCCTCTATGACACAGCCCCATGACACATCCTCCTCTATGACACAGCCCCATGACACATCCTCCTCTATGACACAGCCCCATGACACATCCTCCTCTATGACACAGCCCCATGACACATCCTCCTCTATGACACAGCCCCATGACACATCCTCCTCTATGACACAGCCCCATGACACATCCTCCTCTATGACACAGCCCCATGACACATCCTCCTCTATGACACAGCCCCATGACACATCCTCCTCTATGACACAGCCCCATGACACATCCTCCTCTATGACACAGCCCCATGACACATCCTCCTCCATGACACAGCCCCATGATACATCCTCCTCTATGACACAGCCCGATGACACATCCTTCTCTATGACACAGTCCCTTGACACATCCTCCTCTATGACACGTCCCCCACTTACCAATTTATTTTATCTTATGACACAAATATTCTCCTCTCGGTTATATATACAAACTATGACACGGATGGAAAGAATATAGAAGGGAATACTCACTTGTTTACTACGAGAATATTCCCCCCGAGCAAGATCTGAAGAAAGATCACAAGAATAGAATATAAATAGACTCGTTTTTTTTTTTTTTTTTTTTTTTTTTGAGGGATTACGAGATATCTCCCTTGGCCTGGGAAAAATAACCTGGCCGTAGCGGAATCAAAGTGAAATTGATTTAAAAAAAAAGAGCACCAAGGCACTAAATGGCCTAAGGCGTAATACGGAAAATAAATCACAAAGGTATAAGCAACACGTAGCCTAGCAAGAGAAAGAGAGAGAGAGAATGGAGGTCAGGGGGAACATATCGTGCGTCAAACGTCTCACCACACTCAGCGTAAGCATGAATTATTCCCTTAACATTTCTTCGTAAGCGTGAATTATTAGTCTTAACATCTCTTCGTAAGCGTGAATTGTCTACGTAAACCTTCTTCGTAACAACAAATTACCCGCGTCACACTCCTTAAGCGTGTATAACTCTCTTTAAAACACTCTCTCACCACGCTAATACCAATACACCTGTCCTGTATGAGACAACCCTAGCATTTATTTAGTATGGACGGTGTGTGTTAGCGCTGAAGTGTTGACATGCTGAGGTGCACGGTATGTATGAGTTTTGCTGGTCCTCGGTGAACAGGCTGTTAATACTATGCCCAGAGTCTTGCACATAAAAATAAAGCACTCTCATAACCTAAATAAATTCCCGTATCGTCAGCATGAATACACCAGAATGCCAATCGTCCGCCTAGGCTACATTTTCTTTCGTTTCCAGTAACCTTGATATTTCACCCTTGACCTTCATCTTGAATACCACCTGAATACGTTCAATAGCTACTAGCCGAAAAAAAATTGAGGTTTGTAGGTAACTGATTTAAAAAGTTAGGCTCGAACAGATGAATACACACACACACACACACACACACACACACACACACACACACACACACACACACACACACACACACACACACACACACACACACACACACACACACACACACACACACACACACACACACACACACACACACACACACACCACCACCACTACCACCACCACAATACAAACACAATCAACGACAACCTACCCTATACGTGGGCTATTAAAATCATGTCATAAAAGTATACAGGCTGAGTGAGATTGCTCTGGACTCTTTTACCTCAAGCAGACACTCCTAAGCTGAATAAAATCGCTTATCAGTAACAGGAATACAGGTTTTAAAAGATGCTGTCGTACTGAAGCATTTTACCCTTTTTCTAGTATACCTAGTAGCAACTTAACTCGCTTCCTCTTCCATTTTACCTCTTCTTCCTCCTCTTCCTTTTCCTCCCCCTTATCCCCTGCTACTCATCTTTCTCCTCCATTTTCTTCTTCCTCCTCAGTTTCTATGCCTCCAAATCCCTCATTAAATCCTGTCAATACGTTTTGCTGTCGTTCTTCACAAGCCCTATCTAACGAGGATTTTAATTGCATGTGTCCTGATAGCAGCGTCATTTTCTATTACATGAGCCACATGCAGTGTTATAAATGATGTCACATTACACTACTTGTAGAAAAAAAAGTATTGTACAGTAGATGGTATGTCAACACCTCACACTTCCATCTCACACTGCAGCACATCAAACTGTTAGACTTCACACTGCCACACCTCACATCACACATATCATACTCATACGTTACACATACTTCATACTACAATACACTCTCGCCTCACACTATCACACCTTTCACTGTAACCACTACACTGCCTAACCTCACACTGCCACACTAAATACTGCCATCCTAACTCTACCACAGATCTTACTCTGCCTCACCACATTGTCACACGTTACACTGTCACAAACTTCACACTGCCACACCTTTTAGTGCCAAGCTTCACACTGTCACATCTCCCAGTCACACCGCACACAATCATGCAACAAACTGCCTCGCTACCCGATTCCAATTGCACAACGGTTATTCCAACACCCTCTTCATAAAAGAACAAAAAAAAGCATGAAAACTCTCGCAACAGAAAGAGATACAGATAGGCCAAGTTTTCACCTCTTTCTATATTTCTTTTTCCAGCGATGGTTTGTGTATTTTTTAACGTGTGGACCTGCAGTAGTCGTGATACAAGTAATGGTCATAATCATTAGTGTCTAGTAAGTTAGATGAATACAGGTTTATGCCAGGGATCACGATATGTAGTCGGGGAAACAACTATCTCCCAGTTTTGTGTGAAGTACATTTAAAACTAGCCAAGCATATATCCAAAGTCTTAACTGAACTAATTCGCTTTTAGATTAACTCGACTTTTCTGCTAGATATATTAACCATGATTTAAGAAGATAAGCATTTCCCTCACAGCATATTCCCTTCAAAAACTTTCTTTACCCAGACGATCGACGGAGTCAAAATGTACGCAGTTACTGTTACCACTTTTTATTTATTTACTTTTTTTTTTGTCAGGCAAATTCTTCAAAATGTTCTGTGTACTTTATATATTACACAAAGTTTCTCAGTTCAGGCAATCAGTCTCTCAGTTTCTGAAATCAACCCCCTCAGTTTCAACGTTTAATCTCCCAGTTTCAACCATCAATCCCTCAGTCAGTTGCTCAGTTTTTTTGTGTCGTAAATTCTCCAACCTCTTTCAGTAATGCCCTCGCTTGCCCCATAAATAAATCCAGCCTTACGTCCACAGTGATTATGGTGGTGGCCAAGGCCAGTGGGGCTCTTTGAAGTTTGCTTGTGTGTGTGTGTGTGTGTGTGTGTGTGTGTGTGTAAGGTTATTGGCCACTGTGTTTCAGCCCAGCCACAGAATGTCACAGCAACACAGCACTCTAAAGCACCACACAGCACGAGACAGCATAACACTGAAATACAAAGAATTGAACCATGACACAGCATCGCGACACACCCTACCATACCACCACAACACATCACCCCACAGCGCAGCTCAAAACAGCACCACAGAAGATCACCGTAGTACTTCATCATACCACAGCACACTACCACACCACTCATCACAAAGCAGCGCAAGACCACACCACACAACCAAAGAACCACTCCACAACATCCTACATTACCACACCTCTCCACGTCACCCTACATCACAGCACAACCATATCTCACCACAGCATCCCACAACACCACACCTCTCCATATCGCACCACATCCCTGTCGCACCACATCACTATCAACCCACAGCACAGCACAGCACAGTGGGTGATGACCTTGAGGCTAAGGATGTTTATAGAGCACAGTCACGCCCCAAACCCCTCACACCACCTGAAGCCACGCCTCACTGACAGATAGATAGATAGACAGATAGGTAGACAGGTAGACGGATAGAGAGACGGACAGACAGACAAAGTAAGAAAGAATGAAAGAGGAAGATAGATCGATAAATAAAGAGACACACAGACACACAGAAATAGATACATAAAGAGACACACAGAAATTAACAGATATTAACAGACTGATAATGACACACAGCTAGATAGACCGGTATATGGACAGACAGACAAATGTTCAAAGAATATAGTCAAGCCCCAATTCCTTCACACCCTCACTAACCAGACTTACCACGCTCATAAATATTACGGTAGAGAGAAATATAGACAGGTTCGACAAATTGACTGATAAAGAACTTGATAAAAATGGTAGAGAGAGAGAGAGAGAGAGAGAGAGAGAGAGAGAGAGAGATATACATGTTAACTTGATTCGGCAAAGTTAGACGCAGGGTTGATTTGGAGATTAATATTGGATGTTACATTCACACTGGTTTCACTTCGCTTGTACACCAATATATTTTTCGTACACACACACACACACACACACACACACACACACACACACACACACACACACACACAAACACAAACACACACACACACAAACACAAACACACACACACACACACACACACACACACACACCTAACTTGATTTTGGAATGAGAAAAAAATCGAATCTGGGTTTGTTTTTTAAAGCGTATTCTTCCGTACCTATTAACCATTTCATCATGATTTTTTCTTTTATTTTCTGGCGGCTAAATTGGCGTTTTTTTACAGTTTAGGAAAATCTCTTTCAAGCAAAGAAAGTACATGAAGATTATATCCATCCTCTTGCATTAGAAAAACTTCTACTAAGCTGAATATAAAATATCGCTGTGGGGTTGCAACAAATAAGTAAATAAATAATAAGTAAATACATCATCGTACTGAAGCGTTAAAATGAAGCCTCCATCTATATTCAGTTTATCGTAGACAGACTGACCTAATTCCATGTTGATTATTCCCTGTTTAATGATGAACATTGTTGTTAATCTGGCCAGGCTTGCCATCACAACAGTAACAAGAACAACACTAAGAGAGCTCATACCTCAGCCAATGCCACTCCCATTAAAAAGAATCCGGATCCGGATCCCTGGAGATATTGTAAGAAATTCATAGGATCCGGATCCGCCGCAAAATCTGATCAATTGTTCCTTGACCAATGGCCCACTCTACCACAAAACTGTATTGAAATTCATTGAGAACTTTTGGAAATATTAGACACAGGATCTGGATCCGCCCAAAAATTTCAAGGATTTTTTCATAGCACATGTCCACCTTTCCGTCAAACTTCATTGAAATTCATTGGGAACATTTGGAGATATCGTCTGGACAAACAAACATATATACAAACATAGGTGAATATATAACCTCCTCCAACTTCGTTGGCGGAGATAATTAAGAATCCTTCATTTGAACTCAGCATGTTGGAGAGAAGCAGACACATTTATGAACTGGTCTAAAAAATAATATGTTCGTTTCTTATTTCGCTGTAATCAGCATTTGTGTATTTACCAGGTGTGGCATGTGAAGGTGTGTGGCAAGTACTAGGACTGATGGGATTTAGGAAACGGGCTGTCTAGTCTATGCCCCGAGAAGGACACACAAAAATCAGAAGATGGCAAAACTCGATTGTATTAAAAATAAAATATGACAAAACTCGATCTGAACTTAATTTCTCGTCATCAGGCTGAGACACCAATGAATTCGAATAAAAACCTTGCCCATCTATCCCATTATCTATCCATCTGTTGCCTGACGCTGCATCCCGTAAGGCCCTTTTGTCGGTCACTACCAAAGGACGTGGTGTCAGATAGTAAACACACAAATAGACAGATATATAGATTGATTGATAGACAGACAGATAAACATAAAAAATTATCAGCTAAGACTGTCACTTAACTTGCATTACATTTAACCCTTCAAACTCAGGACGTGTTTTTTGTTGTTTTTATGGCCACTGGAAGATTTTATACAGCTTAGAAGAGCACCCCAGTAGTGAGGAGTTAATGAAAGTTACTGGTAATCCTTGCAGTTCGAAATGTCTCCCTTAGGCTGAAAAAAGTGGTCCGGAGGTAGCATGAGTAAAATTCAGAAGAGGTTATCAAAGTAAATTTATTGGGTATAAGAATATGAATAAGTTATTTTTGGCTTAGCATACACAACAGAGTCTATGCATAACTTCTGATAGCACAGAAACATTACATAACTTTTACCACGATTCACCAAATAATCATGTTCAAGATTTAAGTGTATGTTTATTCTGCAGAGCTCGGTGTATGTTTATTCCACACATACCATCCTTGAACGTAATCAAATCAGGTGCGCCAGAAACTTTTAAAGCCAGTTCCTGCACGCTTTACCAAACATCGCCACGGAAGGCCCAGTTAAGATTACTTACTGCCGTCCTTTACATGTGGGAAGAGTCAAACTTTTAATAGGATCTGAGGGGAATGTTGTGAGAGGGTTTGAGATCCGGCCCTGAATTTGACAAGTAAAAAAATAATCCTTCTATCCCTTCCTTTGCATACTGAATTAAAATATAGCCGTTCACTTAGGCACATACAAAAAAAAAGACATGACCGTAAATTTAACAAACAAACCCACAATTTTCATAGCTATTTCTTTACATATATATAAATATTCATATAATTTAACGTACAAAAAAGTCCTTTCATCTTTCTTTTGCAGATGAAAAATCATTTATTTCCAAACTGAACATGAAATAATTTCTTATAGGACGAATATGACATTAAAAAACTCCTACAGCCGTTCCTTTACACGTGGACATACGTTTCAAATAATTCCTTTGAGTGCAAAATGTTTGCATTTGATATTCATCCATATGTGAAAAAATTCTAAAAGTCGTTCCCTTACCTTCGGGAAAAAAACAAAAAAAAAATCTTATAATCTTGTCAATGAGGGTGAAATAAAATCCCTTCAAGGTTAAAATAATTCATGGCAATCTGTGCACCGCAATTTTTTCATGGCAATTTTTCCATGGCAATTTTCCATGGCAATCTTTTCATGGCAATTTTTCCATGGCAATTTTCCATGGCAATCTTTTCATGGCAATTTTTTTATGGCAATCCTTTCATGGCACTCTATTATGGCAATCTCTACATGGCAACACTTTCATGGCAATTTTTCCATGATAATCTCTTCATGGCAGCCTTTTACACGTTGAAACAGCTCACCTTTAATCAAGCACGTTTTGGGCCTCATTACTAAGCTAAATAAAACTCAACAGCAAATTAGATATAAAAAAAATCCTCAAGCTGGAAGGATGAGGGTTATCTCAAGCCATCCCTTACAACTGGAAACAGCCAAACTTTTAATAGGATGTGTCTGGGATGAAGAGCGTCAACTTGGTAGCAGACTCTCTCATAACCTGGCTGGTATGCAAATGAACCCACGCTCCTCTCCTTGCCGACGGGAATCATTGACCCCAGTTATGAAAACTGTCGCGAGAAAAAGCCGAGTCAACAGTGCCTTTTGATTAAATGCTAGTGATTTATATAGCATACATCGTGGAGGAACATCATACAGTTTTGCAATTTATATTTAAATGCATAATGAATGTATAATGAATCTTGCTTTGCCCTGTTTAATGTGATTCAACAGAGCACTTTATTATATATTAGTGGGTTATATAATACACAGTGTGAAGGAACATGTGCTATACAGCTGTGCAATACAACGTTTGTTTAATTCTATGGTAAATTCTGGATCACAATGGATAATGCTGAAGGTGTGTGCGACGTCTGCTTGAGGTCAGGAACCAGAGTCTGATCTACGACTGGAGTCAGATAAAAAAAAAAAAAAAAAACAGTATTAATTGCAGTACACTCCGTACAACACGATACACAGTAGATGTCGTCCTTGATGCTACTTAGTGATTGTGTGTGTGTGTGTGTGTGTGTGTGTGTGTGTGTGTGTGTGTGTGTGTGTGTGTGTGTGTGTGTGTGTGTGTGTGTGTGTGTGTGTGTGTGTGTGTGTGTGTGTGTGTGCAGGTACGAGTATATATGCTTATTTTCACTTTCACCCTCTCAATTCCCTTTCATATGGATCTATTGCAACGGTAACTATAATCTTTCACAATCAGACCCCGATGATAATTCCACAATCTTCCCCGACGGCAAGTAATTCATTCCCTCCTATATAACTTCCGTTTGTTCTTTCCCTACACACCTACCACTCTCCTAGGTGCTCTGGGCTCTATGATTCGGTATCTTTTTCACACCATCCTTCCACCTCCTCCTTGTCCCGCCTTACCCTCACCCCTTTCAATCTGTATATCCTCTTTATCCAGCTCTCATCACCCATTCTCCCACATGACCTTGCCACTTTAACACGCCCTTGCTAGCCCTTTCCGTCCTACTGCGTCTACTTACATTGTACCGACTCATTTTGTTGAACCATCTCGCCCTACACACAGCCCTGAGGCACTTCATTTCCGTCATTTTCACTTTTTTTTTCACTCAGTATCCTTCACACCCATGTCTCACATTCACACAATATGGCCTGTATCACTTGCATCTTCTACATACCTAGTACTCATTTTCGCTTGAACGTACACGGCTATACTTCTCCTGTATAGAACTGTATCACTCACACTGAAGCTACAGTAACTCATACATTGAACGATTTTTTTTTTTTTTTTTGAAGACACAACATATGGCCTTAAATATGCATACACATTAACACATTATATCCTTCCACATACATGTACCATCCATTCACCAGTCATCTTCCAAGGACACACATCTCCCTCCACCAGATTCCCCTCCACACAGCTTCATCTTTGTTTGACCTCGATCCACCATTCCTAACCAATATTCCTTCCTTTATCTTCTCCCTCGACTCAGTCTTACTCTGATTCATATGCATTTTTTCCTTTCATCCCTGCCGGTCTGCCTCATATTTTCGTCCATATCTTTTGTCTCAGATCATTTGTAGCCCTTCGTTCCATCCGTTTTCAAGATTCACTGCATACGGTGTTTCTTTGCACGTACACATACCACCTTTAAAACAGCCTAACTCCACACTGCTCTGGTTTTTTTTTTTTTTACATACACCTCCACACATCTTAGTCTTGATTCAATTTCAGTCCATCATTCCTTGCCAGTCTCATCCACATCACATATTCCCTCCACTCCATCTCACTTTGATTCATGTGCTGTCCTTCGGTGCATCCCAGTCAGGTCGCCTCCCACCTCATTTTTATAGACACGCAACCTTATCTACGAGCAGCCGTGATTTTACACTCCAATTGGCCTCAGGGAACTCGCCTGCTAACCTACATCCAAAGGTATGAGATAAAGCGTTAAGGATGACCTTGGAAGAAATGATAAACAAAGACGAATAGATAGTACTGAATATGGGAAAGATTAACAATGATAAGCCAACTGTTAGAAACGCAAAATGGAAAACAAATCTCTCTCTCTCTCTCTCTCTCTCTCTCTCTCTCTCTCTCTCTCTCTCTCTCTCTCTCTCTCTCTCTCTCTCTCTCTCTCTCTCTCTCTCTCTCTCTCTCTCTCTCTCTCTCTCTCTCTCTCCAGAATAGAGGAGGCAACAATGATGAAATGATGACCGTCTCAATCCTCATGCCAAAAGATTTGTCAGGGATTAAACTTGGCCTCTCGCTTGATTAGTGTCATACAGTCTCTCTCTCTCTCTCTCTCTCTCTCTCTCTCTCTCTCTCTCTCTCTCTCTCTCTCTCTCGTCGTCTTCGTCTCAATCGCAATGCACTTCAGTCCTTTACCGTCGCCAGCTCGTGAAAAGAAATCTGTATCGGGAGATGTGTGTGTATGTTCAATGAAGGTGGTCTGTGGGTGCGTGAGGGCTTGTGTGCTTGTGTGGGAGTGTGTGGGGTGTGAGTGCCTGTGTGGGTGTATGGTGGTTGTGAATGTGACAGCGTTAGTGTGGGTGGATGCGTGTGAGAATTTATGTGACGAGTGTGTGTATTTGTGTGTGTGTGTGTTTAAGGATTTGGGTGGGTGTGCTTAAGTATTTGTGTAAGGAGCGTGGGGATGACTTTGTGTATGTGTATGCTATTTTTTTTTTTTCTGTGTGGTGGTGTATTTCAGGATTTGTGTGGAAAGTGTGAGGGTGCCAGTAAGTGTGTAGGACTGGCAGCTGTTTAAGTCAGTGGGTGTATGAAAAGTATGGGTGTTGTGTATTCTTGAGGCATTTGTCATTTAGCTGGGAAGTGAGTGTGTGGGTGTGGGTGTGGTTGAAGTATTAGCGGGTATGTGGGTGTGGCTGTGAATGCTAGTGTGTGTGTGTGTGTGTGTGTGTGTGTGTGTGTGTGTGTGTGTGTGTGTGTGTGTGTGTGTGTGTGTGTGTGTGTGTGTGTGTGTGTGTGTGTGTGTGTGTGTGTTGTGGATGAATTTTTATATCAGCGCGTCTGTATGTAGGCGTGTGAATTACTGAATGTGAGCTTTAGTGTGATGGAAGGGTAAGTAAATGTGTGTGTGTGTGTGTGTGTGTGTGTGTGTGTGTGTGTGTGTGTGTGTGTGTGTGTGTGTGTGTGTGTGTGTGTGTGTGTGTGTGTGTGTGTGTGTGCAAGCAACTCGGCGAAGCATGCATGAGTGGCTGACGTTATGCGAATGATTGCATGTATGTGGCCTGGTTGAGTAGTGTGTGTGTGTGTGTGTGTGTGTGTGTGTGTGTGTGTGTGTGTGTGTGTGTGTGTGTGTGTGTGTGTGTGTGTGTGTGTGTGTGTGTGTGTGTGTGTGTGTGTGTGTGTGTGTGTGTGTGTGTGTGTGTGTGTGGTTGGTACACAAAGGGGTAACTGGACTGCGATTTATAGCGCTGTGAGGTGTCGCGAGGCGGGGCGGCTTGTTGATCACTGGAGGGGAAGGGGAGGGGGAAGAGCAAGGGGAACAATACGAGGGAGGGGAGAAAGACTGGGGAGGTTAGGGGAAGGGGCGAAGAGAAAGACTTTGGGATGGGGAGAAAGACTGGTGAGATCGGGGATGGTAAACTATTTGTAAAGAGAAAGAAGAGTAGATAGACTGCAGCCGTAGAGGAGAAAGACTATGGAAAGATGGAGAGAAAGATCTGGGGCGAAGGGAAAAAACTAGAGGTGTGGGAGGCAAGGGGCGGAAGTAGGAGAGTGAGAGGGGAAAAGACCAGGGAGACTGAGGAGGGGGAGCTGGAGGCAGGGGAAGAAGTGGGGAGGAGGGAGGGGGTAGTGATTTGAGAGGGAAGGAGGGAAAGAAGTGCCAGTTGTTCGAGAGGTTGGATGGAATGGACGTCGACTGATGGGAGTGCCTTGCGTGGAGAGGGTGTGAAGAGGGTTAAAGATGTGGAAGGGAGAAGAGGGCTTGGGTGAGAGGGTGGAGTGGGTGTGGATGGGAAGCTGGAGCGAGTGTGAATGAGAAAACGAAATGAATGTGGACTGACTCTGTGAATGGGCGGGCGGGCATGGAAGTGGTTGATAATGTGGGTGGGCGTGAGAGGATATAAGGGGAGGGCTATGGGCTGGAGGGGCTGTGAGGGCTGCTGGAGGGGGCTCAGAGGTCGTAAGGCGACTGTGGGGGGCTGACAAGGTCTATGTGGGCTAAAAGCTTCTGGGGTGTGAACCTGAAAGGAGTTTTTATGGCCTCTACTGGACTGCACAAAATTTTACGGGCTGGAGGGGATGTGAGGGCTGATGTAGTAGTCAGAGAGGGCTGGAGGGGGCTATGGCGGGGAAAGGGGCTGTGATGTGACGCCTGGGGAGGGATTTTATGGGGTGATGAGGGCTGGCTGGAATCTGACGCCTGGGGAGGGATTTTATGGGGTGATGAGGGCTGGCTGGAATCTTACGAGGTACAAGAGGCCGAAAGGACAATAAGGTAAGGTGAGTCTGGAACCAGGCGCACTTCGCAACTGTAACTCAAATGCTTCTTAACTTACACTGAATACAAGAAGATTACTGAAAGAAGTAAAGTATATTGTGAAGTCATCATTACCATCATCATCATCATTATAATCCTCATTCCCACGAATACATAGGGTGGAAGGGAGCTAAAAATAAGAACGAGAAAGAAGGAAAGCAGCAGAACTATCAGACAGAGTGCCCAGTAAAATGGATCATGCACTCATCATTCAAGCCACCGAGTTCCTTGTCAGCACCCCACAGGCCAAACGCATCTATCCTTGTCATATGATTACTCCGGCATATTTCATCCATCTTCATTTTTAACTGCATTTTTTCTCTCATTCCTCACCTTCCATGCTTCGCTTATTCATACAGAGTTACATTATTATTCAAATATTCTTGGCCCCTCGAGAAGCTTTAGAAACTGACTACAAAAGATACCTATATTCAAGAAAGGAGTAAAAATCTAGTTTCAAACTGTAAACTGACCGTCCAAATATTTCGCCACTAGCATAAAGACAATATGAATAAAAGAAAAAAATGAAAATAAATCAATAAACAAAGCCCTACAATAAACAGAGGAAAACAATACCGGTAATTATATAAAGCTGATATTGCAAGCCGATGAAAAATTTTCGATGCAGTTTTCATAAAAGCACAAAAACATGAATTCACATCCCCAGCTCTGCCACTGACCTTCAAAGGGCATCATATTGTGTAAAATTATTGGCAATGCTTCATAAACGTTTCGTATAATCCCGTGATAATTGCTGGCCTTGGGTTTTGTGATGCATATGAGAGAATTCTTTATATGTGAATTGCTATATTGACTCTGATGCTCGAGATTAAGCCTTGCCAATTAGATGGACTGATATGACTTTTTGAGTACTGTGTTTCTGCCATTCTATTTTCCTGTCTATCTTGCATTTGTATCTGTCTGTTAGTAAACCTATCTATCTAGCTATCTATATCTAAGAAATTTCGATTAATATTTTTGTGAGAATCTATGCAGGTTTTTGCTTTAATCTTTACCTTTTAGATACATGTGCCTTCATGTGTATACTCTTGCATCGACGTTATCTATCCAATTATCTATCATTTGTCTATCTATCCACCTATCTATCAACTTATATATCTTTCTATCTTCTTATCTATCTACCTATCTATCTACACGTGGATAATCTAAATGTCTAATCTACAAGTAGCCTCTAGTTCTAGCTGCAACGCTTGACACTACACCATGCCATTTAACTTGACAGATCTGCCTGATAGGGTTCTATCTACCACCACCACCACCACCACCACCACCACCAGGCTCTATCTACCACCACCACCACCAACACCATCATCACCATCATCATCATCATCATAATAAACCTTTCTTCTCCACATAAAGGAGGAATGAGGTAAGGTCCAGTAACAAGAGAAGAAAAATTATGTATAAAAGTGATATTGACAGACAGCTAGACACCTACACAGATACACAGACAGACAAATATATAGATCTATAGATAGACAGACTAAAAAATAAAAGAACATTTAGAACAGATAGATGGAGAGAGACCGAAAAATAAAACATCTCAAAAATCAAATAAAAACACCGAGACAATAACAAGATATGTTTACTCGGTCCAAGTTTCCGCTCTCAAGAGACCCCTTATCAAGTTTTATGTTTATGGCGGTGCAATATAACAGGTGCATTGTAAAATAACGCAAAGGGTACGCGCCATAAAGCTGTTTTAGCGAGGAAGGCACATATACACTCGTCAAATACAGCTTTCAGACGACGAGAGTGTACTAATAAGCAGAAAAAAATGACTCCTTGGTAGTAAAAATATATTACTTTAATGGTACGGCAGTAAAGGGGAAAAAAAGTTGATTTCTGTCTTCGTCACGGAGTTAAGGGGAATCATTTTTAACCCTCCAAAATGGAATAAAATCGTCTGAGGGTGGCAAGAATAAAGAGGTTATGATTTCCAAAACCCCCTGGGATGGTTACTGAAGACCATTTCCATCTTAGACGACGAAAAACCAATCCAAAGTTTTTAAAAAATCGTCTGGAAAAAAGAATAACACAAAAGCTAAGATTTCTAAAATTGATAAGGTTCCTGAAGAATATTTCTAACACTTGGACGACGAGATTCAAAAAGCCATAATTCTCCTAGGCAATTTCTGGGAGGTTATTTCTGAGGATGTCATTCAGTCTCGTGAGAAATCCGTCTTTACATAATGATCCGACACAGAATAGAGAAGGGAGTTTTTACACATTCTCTCTCTCTCTCTCTCTCTCTCACACACACACACACACACACACACACACACACACACACACACACACACACGAACGCGCGCGCGTGCCTATTTTTGTAAATAACTGTGCCTGTATCGGTCTGTTTCTATTCTTACACTCTCTTGCCCAAACTCCCAGTCTCACTCCTACATTTTCTCTATCACACTATCAGCTTGTGTGTGTGTGTGTGTGTGTGTGTGTGTGTGTGTGTGTGTGTGTGTGTGTGTGTGTGTGTGTGTGTGTGTGTGTGTGTGTGTGTGTGTGTGTGTGTGTGTGTGTGTGTGTGTGTGTGTGTGCGAACTGTCATTGTCTGACAATTGAAAGAGATAAATAATATAACTACATTCCTAGTCCAGGTTCCCCCTTCTCTCTCTCTCTCTCTCTCTCGTCTGATGGGCCTCCTCCCCGCCTCTGATGGTGTTTGTCTGGCCTGTTTTTCACCCACCCAAACATAACATCACTACGGTTGATCTCGCCCTACGCATAACACAGTCTAGTTACTGGAATGGAAATACCTTGTTTTTTCTCTTTTATGAGGGTGTGTCTCTTGTTTTTTAGGTTTTTGGGAGTTTTTCTTCGAGTTTAGTTTTTTTTGGACGTTTGGGGGTCTGCTTTGTGTTCTACTGTTTTTGTTATTAATGGTTTTATTTCGTCGATGTTAAGAACGAATTGCTGTTTTTTTCCTGTTGTTGGTTTGTCCTTCGTTTTTTTCTTTTTTTGGCAGATTTTGCCTTGCTTTAAGGTTTTTTGGTATTTTGGGTTTCTGCTTTGGGTTTCATAGTATTTCTTATTAAGGGTTTTATTCTGTGGTTGTGAAGGTGATAATGGCCTCGTTTTAGGGTGATATAAGTTTGTGCGTTGTGTTATTGTTTTTTAGGGTCTTTTCCTTTGAGTTCGTTTTTTTTTTTTTTTCGAGGTATTAGGGTTCTATTTTTTGTTCTAGCGTATGTTTGTAATGAGTTTCCATTTTGAGTCTGCTGAGAGGGAATTGCCATGTTTTTCGTCCTCTATGACTTTGTATTGCTTGTTGTGAGACACACACACACACACACACACACACACACACACACACACACACACACACACACACACACACAGACCAAATAAAAACATACACAGAGGCAAAGAATCAGAGAGAGACAAAACGAAAATAGATACAAAAAGGCAGACAAACTGACAGAAAAAAAATACCCCACCAAATCACCCTGTTGTTTGTGCTAATGCGTTGTGCCGAGGACATGATTGCACAGCTTAGCACAAACGGGTGAAATTCTCTTAACCAGGCCTATTGGCAGTAAAGTTTTCATGTCTAGTTATGGCTTATTATGTCTGTGTGTTTGGGAGGGAGTGTGGACGGTGTGGAGCGGAGAGGGGGATGGGGAGATAGGGGAAACAGAGAGGGAACTGGGGAGAAGAATAAAGGGTGGAAATGAGGAAGAAACTGGTGGTTTGGGTAGGAGGGAGGAGAGTTGTGTGTGGGGGGGAGAGGGATGGAGTGGGAAATGGGTGAAAAGGAAGGGGAAGTGGGGAAAGGGAAGGCATGGGGAAAGGGGAAAACTGGTAGAACAAGGGGAAGAAGCAATGAGGAGGATGAAGCAGAGAATGTGTGTGTGTGTGTGTGTGTGTGTGTGTGTGTGTGTGTGTGTGTGTGTGTGTGTGTGTGTGTGTGTGTGTGTGTGTGTGTGTGTGTGTGTGTGTGTGTGTGTGTGTGTGTGTGTGTGTGTGTATGTGTGTGTGTGCAGATATGTGTGAATGTAGGTAAACGAGACAGCAGAAAAAGTGGAAAAGTGCAAATGTTTCTGTGTGACTGTGAATGTATGTATTTATTCATGTATGTAAAAGAGAGAGGACAGTGAAGAGTATATATTTACATTTGTCTGTCTGTATGTATGCATGTGTGCGAGACAGAAACGGGATTTTGAAAGTGTGTGATACTTGTGTGCCTATGTAAGTGTGTGTGTGTGTGTGTGTGTGTGTGTGTGTGTGTGTGTGTGTGTGTGTGTGTGTGTGAGAAAGAGAGAGAGAGAGAGAGTTCGAACTGATATTTTGCCTTGCTTATGTAACCATGTATATCATCATCATCATCATCATCATCATCACCGTCCTCCTTACATCCTCATCACCACCACCATCACCACCAACCCTTCACCCACTATTACAAATGAGATAGGTCGGATCCAAAAACAAGAAAAAAACTGAAAATTACACAATGAGGGAGCTATTGTTAGAGTGCGAGGTCAAAAATGTGCCTCATCTCCATTTCCTCGTCATTCAAGTGCTGGATCAACAAAACAAGTATTGCTCCCAAGTGGTCGATGATCAGAAACTGAATGATGCTTCTCTATTTCATTCCGCCATGAGTAACGGACTGCAACCCATAATAGACATACATACATACATACATACATACATACACATAGAGAGAAAGAGAAAGAGACAGACAGACAGACAGATAGAGTTATATAGCACATACGAGTACTTACACAGACAGACAAATAGACAGAGGACTGATGTATAACCCAATACAACCAATACAATTTCTGCATATGGGTTTAACTTACCTATCCTATGTACATGTTAGGCCGTGGAGAGTGTATCGTGGAAACAAGGGTCGTTACTGAGTAGGGAAGAAAGGCCATCACCCTGTTTGTTTGTCTCATCACTCCTGTTTCTGCCATCGTGTCTTTTTGCCTACTGTTTGTGTTAATATTCCCTTGTATGTGTCATTTATATACTTCATGCGTCAAGTTCGTACCATACTGTTTGTTCCTTGTACCGCCACTACCCCTGTTTGTGCCACCTAGCCTATGTTTGTGCCACCTTGACTCTGTTTGTGCCAATGTGTCTCTGTTTGTGCCGCCATGTCTCTGTTTGTGCCATCTATTCCAGTTGTTTGCGCCTTCCTCTCGCTCTGTCCGACTAGGCTAAGTGATGGTATTTCTTATCTGAGGAAATGTTTGGTCTGTGTGTTTGGGATAGGGAAAGAGCTTTAGTGCGGGTAATGGTGCTTGAGCGAGCATTAGTAACCATACGCACACGCTCATGCACGAATTCTCTCTCTCCCGGACGCATACACACGGATTATCTCTCACGGACACACACACACACACACACACACACACACACACACACACACACACACACACACACACATCCTCAATCTAACCACACAGATACACATCAATCTATAAGCATTCCAGGAACACAAACACAGGTCACTCTCAATCAATCTGAAGCCAGGTTTTTCTACAGGTAAAGGACGTGATGAGAGGCAGCAGCTTTAATTCGTGTTCCTATCCCGTAAACTCCCGCCACAAATCCTCGCGGCCATTTTTCAAGCCGCTAATGCCTCCACAACGCTTCACGGATGATATATTCCTTGCTTTTCCTGTCCTCCCTCCGATGTTTCACCCATGTTTACAGAGACACACATGCACGGAATACACTAAGGGGGCCCTCATGGTAGGTAACAATAGGCAAAATGATTATTATTTACAGGGCCCTCATGGATTACAGTGTTATTTACAGGAACCCACGTAAAATACTCAAACAGAGGCCCTGATGTGAAAAACTAATGGGTAATATCACCATTATTTACAAAGGCGCCCATGATATAAGCTAACATGGGTCCTTATGGTCGCAGGAAATACCACTATTATTTTGAGATCGTAATGTAATTCAGTAAAAAGTTACATAATAATTATTTATAGGAGTCGTCATGGATTAAAATAATAGGCAATATAACCATTATTTACATGGGCACACTTGAAAAACACTTTATTAGGCCTTGATGATATACATTAATGGACAATATCACCATTACTTCTAGAGCCCGGATGGAGTATACTACCATTTACAGGGACCCTCATGGAATATTGCTATTATTAACTGGGGTCCTCGTGGAAAAACTAATAGCCAATATTACCATTAATAACAGACCCTTCACATCACACACAACAGGGCAATAGTATCTCATTCACTAGGCCCCTCACCGCTATTTAAAGGCACTCTCATGAAATATGCTAACAGGCAAGGCGCAGTTACCATACATGGAGCTAAAATTACCTATCAGTTTTATAACCAATGTGCAAAACGAACCAAACGTGAAAAGATACCTGAATTGAACACAAAATAATATTGCTTCATAATAGCCTGATATATAAAACAAAAAAAGTCATCGCTCTGAAGGGCTAATGGACTGGGAGCAAACACTATTTCTGGAGCTAGAAATATGATGTAGTTTTGTAACGAATGCGCAAAGCCGAACCTGATGGCTGATGCAACCAACACAAAATAAGCAACACTTCTGCATGACCAACTTTACGTGTTGACAGTCGGACCCCTGGAAATAAAATTCTGAAACGCTGCGTTGTGCGTCTGCTTGTGTATACACACACACACACACACACACACACACACACACACACACACACACACACACACACACAAACTATAAAGATATATATATATATATATATATATATATATATATATATATATATATATATATATATATATATATGGTATATACTCTTATAACAAGAACACAGTTTACTGTATACTTATCATAAACCAAACAGAGGAACAGGCTTCACCAAACTGTATTATTCTAACTACCAAGTGATACCGAATTCAGCCGAGAGAAACACTTGGCCAGTAAATAACAAAAAATATTATTCTTACCCCTTCATTTCTATGGAGTGTCTTGTTTTACTAATTCCTTTAATGCTAAAGGTCGCTAGTACTCTGAACAAAGTCACCTGATGTTAGGGAAAATAAAGTATAGAAGACGCCACTACAGGCAGGGAGTTAAGAGAACATAATATAAGCACTGTGTTACTGGGGTAAATGTTGCCAACTTATATAAAAATCCAACATATACGCATCCTTAGAATTTTTACAAACGCTAATGCAAGGAGGGGATTACGATGTTCCGAAGCACCTCCTATGAAACCATCTCGCTCCTCTGAACCATGTCTAATCCCATTTGAATTTCCCCTAATCCTTTTGTGAGAGCGCGTAGCAAGAGGGCGGTACGAATATATATTTTTTATGGATTTTTATTTCATTTTTCTTGGGATAATTGCCACTATAATTTAGCTCTTTCTTTGAGGTATCTTTTATCCTTATTGCCATCATTATAGAAATCTGGTGCTTCTGTACCGAACCTCTCTTCTCATTCTTTTTCTTCTTCGCATTTTTTACTACTGTTCTGTTTCTTTCCACTTTTCTTTCCTATTCTCTATACTCTGTTTTAGTTTTCATTTCCACTTTCTTTTTTTTTCTTCTAATTTGCCTCTTCTTTACTTTCTCCTCGCCGTATCCTTCTTACTCTTTTTATTCCTTTTCCTTTCCTCTTTTTTCTTTTTTTCTTCTTAGTCGTATCTATTAATATCAGCGAATCTTACCAGAACGAATTTGACTCCAGTTTGTCTACGTTCCTTATTTGTTTGCCGTTTCTTATTATCCTTATTTTTTCCTTTTTTCCTCCATTTGCAAATACGCAAATGCCAATCCGCCCACTGCATCTCCTGGGAATATTATAATGCTTTCTATCCTCCATCAAGCTATCCCATTCCCCTGAACTGTCACTAATCCCCCTGTGTGGGAGTACAGGAAGGAGGTGGAGAAGTGGAGGACGAGAGAGAGAAAGGGGAGATGAGGGAGAGAGGGAGAGGAAGGAGGGAGATGAGGGAGCCAGGGAAAGGAAGGAGGGAGATGAGGGAGAGAGGGTGAGGGTGGGGAGGGAAGGGAAACTGAGGAACGACGGGGTTGAGTGAGGGATATGGAAGGAAGGGAAGAGGGTTAAGGGTGAGGGAGGTGGGGAGGAATGGCTGGAAGGGCAAAAGGTAAGGAAGACAGGGAGGAGGGGAGGGGGAGTTACAGGTGAGGGAGAAGAGTTAAAAGTGAAAAGGGAGGGAAGTGTAGGAGTATAAGAAGTGGGGTTGGAGAGAAATGAGGATTGAAGGTGAGGGTGATTGGGGTAGATAGTGAAGGGCAGGGGTCGTGCTGGAATATTATGTCGTTTTTTATCTTGCATTGATTTCTTTTTTTCTTTTGATGATCGCTGACGGTGAAAATGTGACTTTCTTTAATGTAAGTTTTTCCTAGATATCGTTAATTGTTAAGGGCTTTTTTTTTTTTCTTGAATTATACTTGCTTTAAGGGTAATCAGTTTCTCTGTTTTCGATTTTTCCTTGAACTTCCCCATTTTCCTTGTCTTTTCTAATTCAATTCTCCTTTTTCTAGTTCTTCCTATCATCATGATCATCATCATCATCATCATCATCATCATCATCATCATCATCACCACCACCACCACCACCATTTAAGAGGCAGACAGAAATTAGAAACAGGAAAATATGAGAAAACACAAAAATAGTGCCACTATAATTAGAGCGTCCAGTAACAAAGGGGCGACACCTCCACTCTCTCTCTCTCTCTCTGTGTCACACATACACACACACACACACATGAACTTCCATTCACCCAACTCGTAGTACTGCGACCTTTTGTTGCATCTGACCTCTCTCTCTCTCTCTCTCTCTCTCTCTCTCTCACACACACACACACACACACACACCTGCGTTTGTCTTCTCAATGCCGCCAAAACTTCGCGGCCAAAACTTTTTTCGGACTCAGATATTTGGAAAAGCGAGGGGTAAGCCGCCGAAGCGTGGGATGGCAGCTGTGGCCAGGGCGGTGGAGGGGGACAGGTAGGGAAGGGAGGGAAAGGGGTTAAGTTAGATTAAATTAGGTTAAGTTAGGTTAAATTACGTTAACTTAGACTGGGTTAAGTTGGGTCAGATTAGGTTGTTAATTTATGTTAGGTTAAATCTGGTTAGATTTGTTTAAGTTAGGTTAGGTTAGGTTTGCAGAAAGGCGGGAGAGAGGTGAAGTTAGGTTAGATTACGATAGTCTGTTAGGGTTTGTTTAATCTGCAAGGGTTGGGTTTAATAAGGTTAGTTCTCCTGCTTTTGTGCTCTCATACTAAATAAAAAATACAATGAACAGTTTCTTCTGCATGGCCATTTAGAAGCAAGGCAGAGTCCATGATATAAATTCCATCTGACGCAGCCTCCTTTGCATAATTTAGATTTATATAAACAAAAAATTAAAAAAATTAAATTCATATACTAACCACAAACGGAAATCCGAAAATAAGTGCAACTGCCTCAGGCGTCCCAGAATGTTTCCATTCTTGCCGCGTTGTGTGGTGGAGAGGTGGAGGGGGGTCAGGAGTGGCTGGGGGCTTTGAGGGAGGGGGGAGATTTGGAGAGGGGGAGTAATGGGAGAGGAGGGTGAGGGGAGAGTTTTGGAGGTCTGGAGAGAAGGAAGAGGTGGAGGTGATGAGGAAAATGGGAATGGGTGGTGATGAGGAGGGAGGAAAGAGGTAGGGGTGAAGGGTAATGAATGAAGGTGTGACGAGGTCAGTGGGAAGGGGTGGGGTACTGAGATGAGTGGGAAGGGGTTGGCGTGGCGAGGGGATAATGAGTGAGGATGCTAAGAAGAGTAATGAGGAGAGTGGAAGGGGCTGAAGGTGCTGGGAGCTGGAGAGAGGGAATGATGGTATCTGGGAGATGGAGAGGGGCAGGGCGGGTGGGAGGAGGGAAGGCTGTAAACTGGTAAGGGGGATGGAAGCGGGGAACTGATCATGGAATGGGGAAGGGGATGTGGGGCTCTGAATTGGGAATGGTGTTTGAAGAGGCACTCGGAAGTGTTGGGAGGGATGTGAAAGGCTGAAAATAGGGGAGGGGGTTGAGGGCATCTGGTAAGTATGGAAGGAGGGGGGAAGGCAAGAAGGGGGAAGAGAAGTCTGCAACTGATAACGGCTGGAATGGCTAGTTCTGCTTTGGCGACAAGAACTCATGTATTCGTATTACTACACACACACACACACACACACACACACACACACACACACACACACACACACACACACATCTTTGCCCGGGCCGCTAACCATGTGACAGTAACTGGTGTGTGTGTGTGTGTGTACCCGCAAATGTTCTCTCTCTCTCTTTGGTACAGGTTTTGCGAGGTGTGTGTGTGTGTGTGTGTGTGTGTGTGTGTGTGTGTGTGTGTGTGTGTGTGTGTGTGTGTGTGTGTGTGTGTGTGTGTGTGTGTGTGTGTGTGTGTGTGTGTGTGTGTGTGTGTGTGTGTGTGTGTGTGTGTGTGTGTGTGTGTGTGTGTGTGTGTGGGAAAGGTCAGAGTGGAGAATCAACTGTGGGAGTGAGAAACAAAGTAAAAGGTTGTGTGAAAGAGTGGGAGGTATTCAGAGACATGGGCAGGTGTGTGAAAGTAAGAGACCTAGGAGCAAGGGGCGGTGAGGGTAAATGTGAATAGGAAAACTGATCAAACGTGAAAAAAGATGCTGAGTAAAGGATTAGTACTGGATTATGGATGGGATGTGTGTGGAAACAGGCGCTCCGCGGGGTAAGAAATGTCTCAATAAATGGACATATGGAGTAAAGGAGAGGACACTGATAGGACGTGGTGGAGGAGAGGAGTGTTGGAAAGGACACTGATCGAAGGACGTGTTGAGGTACTGGGGTGAGTGTCTGTTATGAATTATGGATAACAGTAGCGATTGTAATGGTGATGGCGATAAGGGAAGGCAAAAAGTTGGAGAAAGTACAGTACTGTGAATGGCATCTGGTGACATGTGTGAGGCGAGAAAGTGTATAAGAGGAGAGAAGTGTGGATGGTGGTGAAGTGTGAGGGGAAATGCTGTGAGGAAGGTGGCACCGTAGATGTAAGCGGAAGTATTCAGGAAAGGCTTAGGTATGGAAATGATGGAGATGAAAAATGTAGAAGGGGAAGCATAGATGAAGGGGGAATGAAAAATGTAGAAAGGGAAGTGTAGATGGAGGGGATGGGAGTCGAAGTAGGGGAAGAGGAAGAGTGGAATATGTGAGAGGGTTGAGGGGCTGAGGGCAAAGTGTGCGTGTGAAGGTAAGAATTGTGGCTGTGTACAGGTAGGGAAGGTGATTGATGGGCAGAAGAGGTAGGAGGGGGAGAATGTCGTGCGGTGTGGGATAGGGGAGTGTGGGTTGGGTGACAGGAGAGTGTGGGAAGGGAAGATGTGAAAAGTATGAAAGGGAGAGAGGAAGCTTGGGAAGGGGAGAGGGGATGCGTGGAAGAGGGAAAAGTGTGAGAAGAGAAGTAAACTGTGGGAAGAAGAGAAGGCACCTGTGGGAGAAGGGGAGATGTGGAGTGAAGTGTGGAAGAAGGGGGAGCAGAATATTGCTAGGCTTGGGGAAAGTATGGCGTGCGTAATGGAAGGGCGGAGTGAAATGACAGTGCATAAAGGGAGCGGTGAATAAATAAATACCCGTAAGTGGTCGTGATGTCTGGGGAGAGGGGAATATTTTCTGGGGGAGAACTGTGGTGGGGTGTAAAGATTTGTGGACAAGTGTAGGAGCTGGAGTGTTGGGTCGTTGAATTTGTTAGGTTGTGGTGAAGAGAAAGAGGAGGAGGGGGAGAAGATGTGTGTGTGTGTGTGTGTGTGTGTGTGTGTGTGTGTGTGTGTGTGTGTGTGTGTGTGTGTGTGTGTGTGTGTGTGTGTGTGTGTGTGTGTTTTATATTTAATATCTCCTAGCCGCCTCAAGACGATTTAATTCAAGGAGTTTTTGTTACAGACGGGTTTAATGGAGACCGTTTCGAACTGTCACTAGAACAGTCTTCCCCAAACTGTATAATATCTTCAGGTGCAACAAAACACAAAATGAACACGGCAGCACAGAAGTGAAACAAGGAAGATGTTATTAAAGCAGGTTTTAAGAGAGGAAACGCTGTATGTTAAATGGCGCAAAAACAACAGCCTATGCATTGGGTTTCAGAATATCTCAAATCACCAGGGATTCGCGTCTATACCCTAAGCAGCTTATGAGCCACAAACCATTATAGAATCGTAGATATTAAAGTCAGACCCACACAGTCCATTGCCAAAGAATTGACAGTAAAGCTGAATTATTTAGCGGCTTTAATATGTAGAAACACAAGACGAATCACAGTTGACAAGAGCATATTAATCCCTTCAGACCCAGTATCAGTGTATTAGTTTACTGAATTATCGTTGCTACTTACAGAAGCATGTCACGAAGTATGTGAATGCCTCTCGTACTGAAGCCATTACGTGAAGGATATTTCTAGTCCAAACATTTCGAAAGTCGTTCCTAACCAGAATAAAATCGTCTAGGCACAGAAATAATGTAGTCAGAAATACTTCGCTGGACTGAGAAGGTTAATGAAGACTCTGTAAGGCTGTCAATGGAAAGGATAATTTATAAATATTTTATGTATAATGAAAGACAATACATTCCTCAGTAAAGTAACGGCTCATACATTATATATCTTTTATCCTCCAGGCGATTATATTCAGCAGAGGAAAAACATTTCGATTTGGCGGTTTTAGATGCTGCGTACATAATCCCATAATTAAGAAAGATATTTAACTAATCTGAATCAAATCACCTGAATTTATTAGGAACGTATTTCAAAAAGTCGTCATCGTAGTGAAGGCATTGGATGCAGTCATTTATGTTATACAAACTATAATATGAAACTGAGATTAAAGTGTCTTCCGGTTACGAATATAATCTGTTAAGCTTTTCCGTAGCAACGTCGTTGGCAGAAACAATTTGCAAGGAATAAGATGTAATATTTTCCTCGAATTTTGTTCTGGGAAATAACAAGCGAAAAATCTTAGAAAGGTAGAAAGGAAGTGGGGTAAGGGCATTACAGTTTCTTTAAATTAAATTTTCTTCTTCTTCTTCTTCTTCTTCGTCTCCTTCTTCTTCTCCTGCTCTTTCTTCACCTGCTCCTTCTTCTTCTTCTTCTTCTTCTTCTTCTTCTTCTACTACTACTTCTTCTTCTTCTTCTTCTTCTTCTTCTTCTCCTTCATCTTCTTCTTCTCTTTTTCTTCTTCTTCTTCTTCTTCTTCTTCCTCCACCTCCTCTTCATCTTCTTCTTCATCTTCTTGTTTATCATTCACAGCAACCACAATTTCACTATGTGGGCATAGTTCTTCCATTAAAACACAGAGATTGCTTTATTTTAGACTGGAAATATTTAATACCGCTGGTAAAGAAAAGAAGGAAATCGTACATAATCTATTTAGGTATATCATTTATATAAAAAAATGTAACTTATTTTGCACATAATAACAGCAAATGCTACACACGAATTAATACTGGTACAGGAGGGGACGCTCTGACTTATTGTATTTACCATAACAAAATTTACAGCAGTAAAACCAAGAGACTGGAAACAGAATTTGATGTAAGCTCTGTGAATACACGTTGCAATACCCACAACAGACGAGAGAAAAAAAAATACTACACTAGCTTAACAAGGAGCCATACGGGCGGCGTGTGGGCGAACCAAACCCTACGGTCTCGCCTACCCACGTTTCACTTACTTTTCTTTAATATTGTAATGGTGTTTTACTTGAAAGACATAAGGACAAAATTTTGAAGCTGTCAGTTATATTACCACTCATTTTGCACCTTTTAATGCCTACCCTTACCCTCATATAACCCTTAGTCTTTTTTCTCTCATCTGACTCTACTGCAATAACTTTCCAATAGAGTACCTTATATAAATTAAATTATTTTCAGCCTTTGTTACTTGTACGAGTATGTTACAGCTGACCGTGGAAATTCACTTCAACCATTTCTGTATGATCAGCTAAGTGGAAGGATATTATTCTAAGCCTGTCAATAAATAACAACTGTACAACTTACTGTAGGCTCACCCATCAACGCTTTGCCATTGAGTGTTGCCAACGGTCAGACTTATCATACTAAGTTTAAGTGAATTTCTGTTTTCGACTATACGTGGAATATTTGTAATGATGATGCAGAGATAATTGTACCAACCCCTAAGAATTCACGGCATCATTTATCAACGCCCGTATCATACAAGTTAAACCTATTCATAGATATCGATATAGTGTATTATAAGCAGGCATAAAATATTCTATGCTACAGGGCATGTCGAAATATCTGTGGTCTACTATAAGCATAAAAACGGAAAAACATGAGCTTGTTTCGCTACCCTTCCATAAACACAACAGAATGGAGCATCAATGTCATGTTAACGCCGCATCAGGCTGGGGTAAAGCCACCACAACACTAGAGGTAAAAATGTGTATGTGTTGGTGTTGACACAGACGCGTGGGTTGTGTGCAAATCAACCATGCCTGGATGTCTGGCCGAGAACGTCTCTTATATATAGTTCTTCCTGGTGTTAGACGACTCTATTATTTTCGGGAGAGCTCTATCAGTGAATGTATCAATGAAGTATATATCTAATTCCTCCATATCGAAGTCTGTATCTTGGAAATCACAGTAAATCTATGTGAAGACAGCAGGAATAAAATGAAAGAACATATTATACATAGCATCGGATTGAAGAGGAAGTACGACCACAAACACCAAGTAAAAAGATAAGGACGTTTTGGTGGTGCGATAAAGACGTGTGGGTGTCGTATGAGTTAACCATTTCAGAGCGAAGACTTCTGTAATATTTCGTTTTTGCTGGTTCCAGATGATTTTATTCAGCTTAGGAGAGCACAGTAATCGTGAAGGGAGTTAAAGAAGGCTACATCTAACTCCTCCATTCTGAAACGTCTCGCACCCTGTCTGTTCGAACCGGTCAAATAAAGACTCTGAAAAATACAGACACAGCTAAAACAACTCCACATTAACATATACCGCTCTTACTAAAGACAGTCCTTCCTTATCCGTACTTGGGTAGCATATAGAACGGCTATTTTTTTACTTAATGGTTTAGCTGCAACTTCTTTACTTTCTATTACATATCGGCCAACGTCTGACGATCGTACTGCGCTCAGGTGAAAGAAACATACTGTATAAAAGATCCCAAAATCTACAACAGTCTTGCGATTGCACTGTACTCAAGAGAAAAATATGGTACACGAGATGCCAAAACCTTCACAACGAATACTCTGGCTTTGAATACAGAATTTTATATTATACTTCGGCTTACAACAGACAATGTAATTTGCTCACAGAAACTCACAGCAGCGGAAGGATTAAACTTTCCTCTGAGGGGAAGGTCCTGTCCAGCAGTTTATCTCATTCACATACAAATAATAATAATAATAATAATAATAATAATAATAATAATAATAATAATCTAAACTGGTCGGGAAATCATCCAGGTCAATCAGTACAGGTTAAAAGTCCAACTTCACCTTTACTGGGCAGGAAATGAACCGCCGCCTCTAAAAACTCATATATTTTCCCACCTCTGAAGCGGAAGGCAATCAACTAGGCGGAGAAACAACCGAGTGATAGAGAAGGCAATCAGGTGACGGAGGGCGACGCCATTACTATCATTTATCGCAGCGTCTCTCTCTCTCTCTCTCTCTCTCTCTCTCTCTCTCTCTCTCGCTCGCTCTCTCTCTCTCTCTCTCTCTCTCTCTCTCTCTCCATCTATCTTCCTATCTATATCTATCAATCTATTTATCTATCTATCTGTACACATCTATCTAGTTTTATATATCTATCTGTCTATATTTATCTATATCTCTATTCCTGCATTTTTTTTTTTTTTTTGTAATAGCTTTAAATTTTCTTGCTGAAAGTTGAAAAAGAGCTGAAAAGCATTAAATCACTGAGCAAAACCAAGACTTGAAAAAGCACATGCAAAATTATTCATACTTACGTGATTAAATTTCCGTGTCAAATATTATACATGTTCACATAAATATTAATATTGCTGAGACCAACAGGATGCGTTGGAGACCCAGATTAACAGATTCTGCAATGTGACCCAGATTGCAAAGATAATTAAAGGGATGAGAGTTAATTTCAAGCTTATTTGAAGTTGATTAATTAACTGAGTATGGAACGTAAAAGAAAATATTTTACGGAAGCCACATTTCGAGTTTATAAACAGTTTACGTCCGAAGAGCAGTATATACGTACCTAAACAACATTATTCTTACTTTAAATTTAGCATAGTTACCAACACAGCTCTTCGCTATGCCAAGTCTTCTGTGCCTATCTTCAGCCAAATACAAAAAAAATCTTCGTCTATTACCACATTAACTCCTTTAGTACGATAAAGTATAATCTGTTATATTTTTTGCTATTTTTCCAATCACTGTATTCAGCTACGGACACAATTCCCGAAAAGGAAGGGTTACTATATCAATCATCGAGTGTTCAAGTACGTGTGACATTTCCATATTTCTTTGCCATGTTTATGGAGGCAGTGGGAATTTAAAAAAAAATACTAAAAAAATATAATGAAAATATGCCGTAGATGTGAGAAGATTATAGGTATTTTAAACTGAAAAGAAAAATAAAAGAAGAGGAGGAAGACTGCAAGTAAGCGTTATCAATACATGGAAAGCTCTCAGAGTGGGCTTCAATATATCGCCTCCCGCCCTCCATTTATATGCAAAACCTCGCAAGACTTTTATTTAATAGAAATCGCTATCCTTTTCATATCATAATACTACGTTTGATGGTATATGAACACGTACAATAATATAATCGTCACTTTGTTTGGAAAGTACATTATTACCTCTATTACTGACAACATGATGATGAATTGGTTTGATGTTGATACTGATAACACAAACTGACAGGAAGGTCTGATGCGCAAAATCTCTCCTCTCTCTCTCTCTCTCTCTCTCTCTCTCTCTCTCTCTCTCTCTCTCTCTCTCTCTCACACACACACACACACACACACACACACACACACACACACACACACACACACACGAGTAAACTAACTGAATCGAGCAATTACAGAGTTTAGCTATAAATTAAGTGACTCATATTCCTCGTTATTAATTTTTTGTGGCTGGGGAGGGAAGGCAGTAAGAGGATGGTGCTTACTGGTGTGTATAAATACAAGGCAATATTAGAGCACCGTCCCCTTCTCAGATCTGAATGATTAACTTGTTATCATATCGTTACGCACACACACACACACACACACACACACACACACACACACACACACACACACACATAGACAAAAAACAGAAACTCGTATAACTGACGAACCTCGTGATCGTAATTAATAATAATAATGATAATAATAATAATAATAATAATAATAATAATAAAAACAATAATAATAATTTGGTGGAAGGAAAAGTATGATGTAGATGACGATTTTCTGAATTATCTGAAATCACGATAAACAGAGAGAGGCTTGTCATGGTGTACCCGGGCGTCATGCACGATAAACAAATGGATAAAAATAATAAACAAACAAGCTGCAGTTCAGGGAGTAATTGCAGTGCAGATTAATTACCGTTATCTAATATTTGCTCGTCCATTAAGCATCGTGTAATCAGTGACTGCACCGGTGAGATGGAAAGGGATGCTGATGAAACAATGCTGGAAAAGATAGTTACATAGATGGACAAACACGTAACAAACGTAGTGGAAGCCTGTGAGGGGGGGAAACAAGGCTACAGCGTAATTTTCGCCCCTAACAAAGATTCCCATTCCAGCTCAGATGATGGATAACTGGCGCATCTTAGTGGGTCAGTTCGATTAGGAACCAAGGAGTTTCATTCCACCGCCATAACAAAATGATGACTGCCTGACACTGGATAAGCCTTAGTTCCGTCAGGCAGAAATAAATCGTCAACAGTAACCAAGGAGATTCATTCCTACCTCATCGTTCTCTTCGAATTTAATTCATCGATATACTTAATTTCTAAGAGTAGCCCAGTTCCGCCACGTGTACACGGACAGATAACACTGCGCCGAGAACCCGAGGAGAAAAATCAACGGTGTTTGCTACCCACGCTTCACTTACTTTTACCAATTAAGATCCATTGTTTGCCTATCAAGCTATAGCCTATCAAGCTAGTTTCGCTCTATTACCCCATTTATCCGCTTGACTTCCAGACTCGTTTAAGTCTTGCATGTACAACAAGACGTAATTAGGCTTAAGAAAACCCTCTAGCAGTGAATAGGTTAGAGGATATACCCAAGCCCCATATTCGAAAAATGTAATGGAGACCGAACAACAGCGGGCCGAGTGAACAGCCCGAGGGGAGAAAAGTCTACGGTGTTTGCTCTCTCTCTCTCTCTCTCTCTCTCTCTCTCTCTCTCTCTCTCTCTCTCTCTCTCTACTGTTAGTGGACTTCGTTATTTTATTCAGTTTAACGCCAGACGATTTTCCTTAGCTGGGAGGAGTCCTGGCAATCAAAAATTATCTTTCAAAACTCCTTAAAAAATAGTCTTAAATAACTGTAATGCTTCCACTGGTGATTTACGAATTTTGTTTATATTAACACTAAGTTGTTTTACTTCGCTAAGAGATATCGTAGTTCTTAGAGGGTTAAATTGATAATACCTGGCCTCCTCCAGTACAAATATTGCTTTCAGTCTAATCTGTGTTTATCTTTTCATAGCCTCGAAGTATCTAGGGTAAAATCCTTAGAATTTATGGGCGATTAACTCCCCAAAAATGCGGCGAGCGGAGAGCGAATTACAGCAGAGGTGAAAGAGAAAGTACATGAGTCACTGGATTTTTCAGTACGTAATTATCCCTAACAGAGATCTTCATTCATTCATGATTTCTTTTCATTTATTTTTGCATTCTGAAAGTGCTTGGGATTCCTAGCACAAAAGCACGGTCACTAAATAACATCAGGAAAGTGCATCAGTAAATATAATGGAAGACCACTATTCACTTAAATTACAATTATTTCAGCTAGATACACACTTAAGGTAAAGCAGCCTAAGTAATATATATACCTTTCACATACTATATACCCAAAGTAACACAAGACACACATACAGTACAGAGTCTGGTGCGTACTAAGTTAAAAAACATTACGGCAAACACACTCACTGAGATGAAAAAAAATCTAGTTATAAAAAGAATAAGATAAAGATACAAAGAGGTAATGATCTTAATACTAACAATAGTAAAAATAAAGCACGAAAAACAAAGAACAATAGAAAACCAAGACGTGTATAACATCAATGACACACGAAACAACTGAGCATTACATGTAGTAGTAATCCCTTGAATTTTCTTGAGAATTCCAGTCAGGATGATGAACATGAACTTTATCAAATGGTCTAGTGGGTCAGGTGCAGAAGCCTAAGTGACGACCAACTGTTATAAGGAGGCTGAATCCTTAGAAAGACTACGGGATGTTTCTCAATCAAGTAATGCCGTGAGGGGGTCTGACACTTACCCTTAGATGCGCTTGAGTGCAGTAGCCTCATCTCGATGGATACAATACAGGACTGGCTGTTACTCTTACCTGTAAAAAAGAAAAGAATTTGTTAACATCACTACTGGAGGTCATGCCTGAGCTTAGATTAAGTGGGTATTTCTTGGAAGAATAAGATATATAGTAAAGATGTTGATGAAGGATGATCTTAGTAAATTTATGAAACGGCCATCTTGAGCTGTATATCATCCGAAGACAGCCAAATGAAATAAATAAGAGAGACAGTGTGTTAAATGGATTAATTAATTTACGGAGATATGTCGTGGTATCCCAACAAAAAATACAGAAAATAAATAAACTCTGTAACAAAGCTAAACATACACACCAAAGCAGGGAAACAGGGTAACATTTAACACAGATGAAACAATAGCTTCAAAAACAGGCCACAAAATATAATTCTTCTGACTCTGTGACGAGGAAGGCAATAGAGAGGGTGTAGAAACAATCCAGTCAATCAGGTGACGAAGGGTGTGATCGCCTGACAAAGGAGTGAACCCTCTCTCTTTTAATTTACTCTCTCTCTCTCTCTCTCTCTCTCTCTCTCTCTCTCTCTCTCTCTCTCTCTCTCTCTCTCTCTCTCTCTCTCTCTCTCTCTCTCTCTCTCTCTCACACACACACACACACACACATACACACACACGATTCTCTAAATATAATCTGGGAATACTGGGTATGTTTTAGAAAATATTTGCTTTACGTATTAAGGTTAAACATCAGCATATACAATGATAAAATAGATAAATGGACAGACAAACAGCCAGACAGATAGGTAGATAGATAAGTGGATAGATAAACATATACTGTACACAGAGAAATATAAATACAAATATTTTCATGGCCGGGCTGCATATCAAGGCCAACTGATTACATTCCTAATAAGAATAAAGCCTCACAAATTACAGAACAATATATACAGGAATTACCAATGGAATTACAAGCCTCAACTGGTAAATATCTATCGTGTAATAAGCCTTGTTCAAATTAATAATGTTGTAGTTAATTAGAAAGATAGCCTCCGTTGTCAAAATACATTGGGAGTGTCGTTGTTGTTGTTGTCAGTGTTGGTTGTGATGGTGTTTTATCATTATTATCATCATCATCATCATTACTACTACTACTACTACTAGTACTACTACTACTACTACCACTACTACTACTATTATTGCTTCGATTGTTCTTCTTGTCACTCCTAGTTAATTAGACTGTCAACCCAACGACCTGCAGGCATAATACCACTTCAACTGGTTGCTCCCTGGGATATAGTATGGATGGTATGTTGTATTATAATCTAAGCTAGGAGAGTGAGATGCATGAGGTGAATCAGTGTATTGTAGTGCGAAAATTGGCACTACAGAGAGAGCAAAGTGGATTGTGTGCAATTTGCATTCACAGTAGCAGAGAAGAGCGAGTTGGGATGAAATAATTCTACGGACAATGTTACCCGCGTTTCACTTACTATTTTAGTATTTCGCTGGATATTTTTATGCATGCAGTATTTTCCTTTCTCTTTTTCTTTTGCTCTAAATATGTCAGTATTACCAATACCACAATGAATTTCTATATAAAGAGGCAATTATTACCTTTGGTCTCGAAGCTGCAGACGGTATTTTTTTACTTTTGTGAGCACGTACGTATTCTTCCAATTAACCCCATTAATGGGTGAGTTGGGGGGAGGGGAGTCAAATGGTGGGTGACAGAGTGACTTGGAGGCGTTTTGTCTGCGGCCACCCTTTGCGGGATTAGGGCGTCGGGCTATAGATAGATAGATAGAATGTGTTATTTAGTTTTACTCTGCAGTGAAAAGAATAAACATTCAGACAACGGATTAACAAACACTAATTTATAACCTTCCCGGTGTAATTTGTTCATGTCGACAGAGTTACCTCCTTGAAAATAATGACGTATTTTTTGTATATTATTGGTATGGCCAGTCAATGATATGCACCTACGGAAAGATATCTCATACAGGAACGGTTATGGATGGCTATAACTAACTATTACAATGAGATGTGTCTTAATCTAATTAAAATCGTCTACAGATACTAAAATGAAAAAAAGATGCACAAGATTTTAGAAACATATCGCAAAAATCGTCCCAGTCAAGAAAAATCGTCTTAGCTTTTAATGTTTTGATTCTGATTTTGGTGGGTTGGCATCCTGGCCGCTAATGTTCGCCTTTGCTGGAGAGGATATGAGATGCCTGGGTCCTTCGCAATTATGCAGTCCAATTATACTGCTCTCTCTCTCTCTCTCTCTCTCTCTCTCTCTCTCTCTCTCTCTCTCTCTCTCTCTCTCTCTCTCTCTCAATCCAGCGTTATTAGTATATGCTGGATTACCTCGTGCTTAGTTGTGAGTGGGTGGGTGCGTATATACGTGTTTGTACATACAGGTATGTATGTATGTAGGTAGGTATGTAGGTAGGTAGGCAGGTAGGTGGGTAGGTAGGTAGGTGGGTAGGTAGGTAGGTGGGTAGGTAGGTAGGTAGGTAGGTAAGTAGGTAGGTAAGTAGGCAGCTAGGTACGTATGTAGGAAGGCAGGCATGTGCAGTATGAAAAATGAAACGTTAGGACAGGGGTCTCTTAAGATAAATAAAATTGCCTTGGTGAGCTAAAAAAAAAAAAAAAAAAAAAACAAGATGTAAACTTCATTCACAATGCCACGAATACATACATAAATACGAATACCAGCCTGGGTGGTTGAAAACGATGCTCAAATACATGTAAATTTACAGGAGAGAGAGAGAGAGAGAGAGAGAGAGAGAGAGAGAGAGATGTGCATTAACTAACGATATTACCTGGAATAGTGTTTAAAGCAGAATGTACCTCCATACACGCGATTTAATTACAAATACTGAAGACCTGCGTAAATGTTCAAAAGGTTGAAAGAAATATTAAGTGCGTTTGTGGCTGACAGGTGTGAAAGGATGGCTGTTGTTGTTGTTCTTGTTGTTGTTTTTGATGTTGTTGTTGTTGTTGTTGTTGTGGTGGTGGTGGTGGTGGTGGTGATGGTGGTGATTCTGAGATGGTGATGGTTGTGGTTTTGTGATGGTAGGTGGTAATGATGGTGGTGGTGGTTTTGTGGTGGTAGTGGTTTTGTGATGGTGGTGGTGGGAAGGTAACCGCTGCAACAATCTCAACAATCGCAACAATCCAGCCATCAGTTGTGTACTGCGCCTCCCCTCACTCCCCTCCCTTCACACCTCCCCACCCCACTTTGCAACACAATACACAAATCAACACGCCTGCAATCACACCTCCATAACCCTCTTTGCAACACAATAACATAAATCAATACCGCTGCAAGTGATATGTTGCTTCAGTCGACAGAATTATGTTTCAAGTGATACTCAAAGAAAATGATACTCCATTCTCTCTAATAATTCTATATAATTCCACTTTACACCACTGTAACGCAAATCAACATTCCTGCTACTGATACGTTGATTCAGTAGACAAAACTGTGCTGAAAGTTATGCTCCATGTAAAGCAGACGCCATTCACTCACTGGAATTTTATGCACTTCCTCTCTTAACCATAATAACAGAAATCAACACGCCTGGAATATGCTGGTTCGCTACATTGACTTACGTAGTAGTTTTGTGAGTCATGAAGAAACTTTAACCTTTTCAGTACAATGGCCTCTTCTTTAAACTTATGATTTCATTCAGTCTGGGAGGATATCATGTAGTGAAAGGGTTATCGAAGGAAAACTCTATCCTCTTCGTGCGAAGTCTCCCATATGCTGAGGGAAATCGTCTGAAAATGGTGAGAATAATATAAAATGACGTCCCGGTATGGAATGGTTGACAGAGTTCCCCTGTTACCCAGAAAATTTTAATCATATCCAGTTACCCAGCTAATAATACGCACACGGTTACCAAGCTTCCGGGAACATTTCGATACAGGACGGTATTTTTAGGTTGGAGAATCTGACTACACTCGCCTTCTCTAAATTGGACATGTTTTGCAGCTTTTATGAGACGTCGCTTGGCTGAACCTTGCACGCACGCACACACACACACACACACACACACACACACACACACACACACACACACACACACACACACACACACACACACAAACCCCTTCGCCAATTTGCATTCCATACGTGCAATCTTGACACCGTGGATATTTGAGGGAAGAAATTCTGGCCAGGAGGGGAGGAGAGAAGTGTCGCGAAGTGCTAGGAAGGGGGAGACAGGCAGGCAGGCAAGAGGAAGAGAAGGAAGGGAGAAAGAGGAGAAACAGGGAAACACAGGTGGGAGAAAAGATAGCAAGAGAGGCATGAATGAATACAGATGATATGGGGAAAAGAAGGGAGGGAGAGAGAAATGGGAAATATTAGTTGAGTAAAGAAAGGGACAAAAAAAAAAAAAAAACAAGTAATCAATACTACTGAAATGGAGAAAGAATAGCGGCAGAAAAGAGGTAGGATAAGGGTGCAAAGAAAAAAATGAAGCGACAGAGAAATGGCAGATGAAAAATTTTGCTGAAATGGAGAAAAGTATGTTAAAGATAAGTAAAATAAGATGACTGACAAAAATTATATAAAGAAGAGGAAGCAAGAAAATTGAATAGAAGGTATGAGTGGAAAAGAAGAAAAAGGAAATAGGAGTTATAAAAGGGATGATAAAAGAAATATCTAAAAAAGAAGAAGAAAATGTGGGTGAAAGAAAAAGAAGAATGATACAGAGAATTGGCAAAACTATAAGAGAGAAAATATGGAAGGAAAAAGAAAAGGGTGATCCAGAGCAATGGAGACAAAGAGGTGATACAGCCATGGGAAATATAACTAAATGGAAAAAGACAAGCGCAGGAGAAAAAACGAGAAATGGAAGAGAAGGAATGGAAAATATGCATGAAACAGAGATAAGGAAGCGAAGAGGAAGAGAGAGAGGAGAAAACAGGAAGCAACAAAGAAATGGTGAAGGGGAAACTGGAGACATAACCGAGGTGCGGAAAAGAAAAAATTAATATGAGAAAAAAATAAAACAAGATAAATAATAAAATACTCATGAAATACACAATATGGGAGAAACTGGGAAAAATGGAAGTAATGAAAAGCAAGTGATGGAGATATGGGAAAAGAGAAATAGTGGACATGATAATTACCAGAGAGAGAGAGAGAGATAGATAGATAGAGAGAGAGAGAGAGAGAGACAGAGAGACAGACAGACAGACAGACAGACAGACAGAGACAGAGACAGAGAGAGAGATCACTAATGAGGAAGGTGTGGAGAGTGTGACAAAGTGAGAAGATAAAGATAAATTAACTAGACAGTGAAAGGGAAAGAGATGATAAGAGATTGATGAGATAAGAGATTTGTGGTGTAAGTGTGATAATGGCGCAATTATAGTGGTAGTTTTGATACAGGATGAGACAGTGCCCGAAATTATATCACCCACAACACCAACACATCACACAACACACCGCACCATCATACCTAAGTTCCATACCACACCACATTACACTAAACCATATCACACTGCCACCACCAACACGCCAAACATCACCATCATACCATCACACCACACCGCACCACACCACACCACACCACACCATACCAAACCACACCACACCACAGAACACCACGTCACACGAACGGGAGCATAAAGGCGGGCAGGTAGGCATACGAAGTAGGGGAGGGGGGAGGTAAGCCGAGAGGCAGAGAATTTAGTACGACAGGTAAAGAAGCATGTATAAAGACAGAAAGGAAGGTAGGTTGGTAGGTACGTAGGAAGGCATGTGAGAAGGCAGGTAGGAAGGTAGGTATGCATAAGAAAAAGCGATAGATATGAAAGAAAATATCGGAACAGGTAGACTTGTAAAGAGATAGGTAGACAGAGGATGTAGGCATATCAGGGTAGATAGGTAGGGGGGTGAGAGGGCGGCCAGGAATGTAACAGACAGAAAAGTAGATAAGAAGGTAGGTTGGCAAGCAGGGCAGTTATGCAGGATGGAAAGGAGAAAGGGAGGCAGGTAAGCTGGCAGGCAGGCAGACAAGTTGGTAGACAGGTAGATAATCAGACAAGAGAGTTAGATAAAAAGACAAATAAACAGGTGGACAGACAGACAAAGACGCATCAAAATAAACAGAGATTCCCGCCCTGTCAGTTAAGCCCTCCCCTACACCATCCCTTTCCCTCGTTCCTCCGTCACGTTTCGCCTTGTTAGTCTTCCCCTTTGTGCTGGAGACTGCATTACGCCGCCCCTATACTCATTCCAAACAATTCTCTGCTTTATTCTCCCTCAGCTGCTTTATTGTCTTATATATGGTTTTCTTATCCTTCATTCCTTTATTTTTCTAGTTCGCCAGTGCGCTATCCCTCTTACCTATTTATTTTTCCTTTTATTTTTTAGTTTACTTCTTCACTTCCACCAACTCTGCTTTACCATCATTTTTCTCCACTGAAATGGTTTATTGTCTTTCTCGGCTTTCCTATCTTTATTTTTCCTTTATTTTTCTCTTTCGTCAGTGTGCTATACCTTTCATCTATATTTTTGCTTTTATTCTTTCCTTTACTTCGTCAGCTCCACCAACTTTATTGTCAACTTTCTTTCCTCTGAGCGAATTTACCTTCCGCTTTGTCTGTATATCCTCTTTCGTTTGCTTCCGTCCTTCACTTTTCCGTCACTTTTGTCTTCTTTGAGCAGGTATATTTTTGCTTGTCCACATCATGACTCTCTACAATCTTTTTATCATTATCATTATTTATCATTATTTTATTATTATTATTATTATTATTATTATTATTATTATTATTATTATTATTATTATTATTATTATTATTATTATTATCCTCATTTATGCTCTGTTCTCCGATTCGGTTTATTGTTTGTTTTCAGTATTTCTCTCCACCTCACCCTTCCAACTCATCCTCTCTCTCTCTCTCTCTCTCTCTCTCTCTCTCTCTCTCTCTCTCTCTCTTTACTTATCACTCATCCTTTCTCGTTTCTCACTCACTTCTTGGCCATTCTGTTTACTTCTCTAAATGTCCACTGAAAAAAAAAAAATCTACGTGGAAAATACAGGGTAGTCCGTAAATAGCGTTCCACTAGAAACTCAAGTGGTAAGATCCAATATGGTGTGGTGACGGCTTAGTCTGCTGGTGTGGGCGTGGGTGTGCCAGTGGGAGTAGGAAATAATGATGCAGGGTAGACACTGATAACGCTAAGACGTCTCTGCAACCCACTCTGTATTTTCATCTGCCCTTGTGGGTGTTTCTCTGCTACATCGGGGGTTGGGCCTGTGTCATTCCCAACCAGTCATCTTTTGTTCCCCGGCCCTGTCCAGTTCGTCAGTCGCTGGCTCTATCAATCATCCCTCTGTCCGGACTCGATTTTTATTGCTCTTCCACGTTCATTTTTATTTGGTCTTTGCGATTTCTTTTTTTTATTTGTTTGCGATTTCTTTGCTTTTACTTTTTTTTCATAACCTCAGACTGTCATTTTTTAGAACATCATGTGTTTTTGTTTTTCCTTTCGTTCTCTCAATCTTCACTTTCTGATTTTATCATACACTTTCTAGTGTTCACATTTTATTTCCTATATTCCCAGACTTATCATTCTCCTGTCTGTAATTTCATTCCTTATTCCGTTATCTCCAGATGTTAATTTTTCTCAATTCCTTTTGTAATCCGATGTCTTCTGTTTTCCCTTTCGGTAATCATCCTTATCGTTTCGTCTTTATAATGTTCCTTATTACGTCTCTTTTATCACTCCAGACCATCCTGTTATCTCTTCATGTCTCTCGTTTGTTCTTAAATCTCTAATTCTCTCCAGATTTATCCCTTCTTACTCTTGTTCAAATTTATACTTCATTGTTCCACTGTTTGGCATTTCGTTCTCCTCTCCTCTTCCATCTCTTCAAACCATTCTATCTCTTCGTTTCTCCCCCTTTATCATCCATCTCTCATTCTCCCCACATATATCTTTTGTTCCTCTATTCTTACTTATTTATTCTTCTTAGAACCATCCCATGATCTCCCTGTTTCTCCCTCCTTACCCTCCAAATCTCATTCTCCTCATATTCGTCCTTCTTCATCTCCATTAGTCTTCATCTCTAGTATTTATTATCTGTTCCTTTACTCATCTTCACCATTTCAAGTCACTCTTTTTTTTTATTTCTTTATTTCTCTCGCTGTATCTTGTCTCTCTCCTGCTCCTCCTCCTCATATTTATTATCAGTGTCCCCTCCCGACTCACACTTAATTCCCGAAGGATTTGTCCCTCCGTCACACTAATCCCCGCTCGTTATTGTCCTCTCTTTCCTCACCACTCCAGTCTTCGCCTCATTCCTCCATTTCTCTCTCTTTTCCACTCTTTCCTCCATGTCTCTTTCTTTTCCTCTCGTCGTCATCATCATCATCGTCGTCGTCGTCATCATCGTCGTCATCATCATCAGCAGCAGCATCACCATCTAAACACTATTAATCTCCCAGACTCTCTTCACAATAACTTTGCCATCTCTCCATGCTGAATGCTAACTTGTAATAACTGACTAACGCTACACTATGATTCTATTCAAGGGCAAGTGCTATGAAAAGGATTGTTTTAATGTGCCACTGAGCTACATAGAATCATGTGAAAAATTACGAAAAATCAATGCGACGTTAAGATGAAAGAACTATACTTGTACTAAATCAAGCGGGAGGGATTCAAGAACGATAAAGCACAAGAGAAATACACACACACACACACACACACACACACACACACACACACACACACACACACACACACACACACACAAAGCAGGTCAACTTCACAATTAATTTTTGTCTTGTCTAAATTCATTCTAACTTTCATTTCCCTTTATGTCATTTCTCTCTCTCTCTCTCTCTCTCTCTCTCTCTCTCTCTCTCTCTCTCTCTCTCCAGTCCTATCGCGTTTCACAATCAGCGTCCGACTCGTCTAAGTGTATTCGAAATAATCCTCTTTTATTAAGTTTTTTTCGTTCTCAAGTTAAGCGTTTTCTGTTGTTCTCATTTAATTACATTCTTTTTTCTGTCCTTATTTCTAGTCCGGTAAGCAATCATTTTGTTTCCTTCGAATTCTTTCCATAATTAAACGATTCCCGGGTGTGCTCTAATTTTTTTCTAAATATTTCAATTTCACCTTTCCTGATTCCCATTCCATTCCAATTTCTACGATATCTGTACATAGATAGTTAGATGGACAGATAGATAGATATTTAAACAGACTGATACTCCTCATTCCAAACATTCCAGCATCCTTTGTTTCCCTGCATTCTCTCACTCTTAAATCATTCTCTCAACAGTGACTCCTCATTTTTACTTCCAAACATTTAACTACTTTATTATTTTTACTCTCATGTTCGCCATTACCTCTGCTGTTGCATTCTCTCTCTCTCTCTCTCTCTCTCTCTCTCTCTCTCTCTCTCTCTCTCTCTCTCTCTCTCTCTCTCTTTTCTGTGGTCAAACATTTGAGTTTCTTTCTGTTTTCCTCTCTTGGTTTCATTTTCTCACTTTTTTCAATCGCTCGTGTTTACATTCTTCTCTCTCTCTTATTTTATTTTCCCTTCTTCTATTCACTCCTCTCTGCTCTTTTCTTTCCCTCCTCATTCCACTCTGCTCCTCTCTTCTCACCTTCATTTCCTTGCCCTCCTTTCCTCTCCCCTCCTCTGCTCTCCTCTCCCTTCTAATGCCTTGGCGTCTGTTCTCTTATCTCCTTTTCTCTTCTCTTCTATTACTGTTTTCATCTTGTATACATGTTCAATTTTTTACTTAATTTCCATCACCTTCCTTGTATACTCTATTCATTTCACTTCCATCATTTTATACCCCGTGTGAATTCCAATTCTGATTGATCTGTTCCCAAATTAAAGCTACATCTATCCTTGTTACGATTTTCCAGTCCAAATAGTACTCTGTTTTAAATCCAGTTTTCATTTAAAATTCTCATATTTACACTCGGGATGAGGCCACGGCGCACCTGGCTTTTGATTGGCCTCTTGTCTCTGATTGGGGCAAAAGAACCGCAAAAAAGCAATTCATCAATCTTATTTTTCAATTCGGCAAAATATTTCAAAAACGTATCTCCTCGATCATACCTCTGACTGGGGTAAAAGAACAGCAAAAACCTGAACTTTATTTCTGACCGGATCGAAAGAAACCTCATATATAATTCCCTAATCTAATTTCGAACTGGAACACAAGAAACCGCAGAAAAAAAAAAATCTTTACTTCAGACTGAAAAAAAAAAAAAAGGGCAATTTCTCAGTTGTTTCTGATGGGGCCAAAAGAAATCTAAAAAAAAGTAACTCCTCGACCATTCTTCCACTGGGACCACAAAAATAAATAAATAAATCAATAAATAACAATAAGACCTAATTCCTGTCTTATTTCGATTTGTGACATAACCTCGAAAATGCAATTCCTCAATCTTATTTCTGACTGAGGCAAAAGAAACCTCAAACACGCCATTCTTTCATGTTTCACTTCGCCAAAATCTCCCATACGACTATCCTCTTAACCTTGAACAACACAAGACTCAATTTTTCTTTATCACCTAATCATTCCAACTACCTGCGACATCCTGTATTTTAAACGGAATGTGTCCAGGCATCTCGAATTTCTGGAAAAATATGGAACGTTGTCAGTCGTTGGCTTTCATTTTATATCAAATAATAATCTATGTTTCCTTCTTAATCTTTATTTTCCATATTACACTTTTTAACAAATATTGCACTGTCATCTGTATATTTTCTTACTAGTGTCAATTTTCCACTCCTGATATCGTTTTTTTTTTTTTTATTTCCTTCTCGGTTTCCATTTTCAGTACCAAATACTGCATTTTTTTCATATTTCCTTACTACTCTCGGTTTTCCACCCCAGCTACTCCAATCTTTTTTTCCTTCATAGTTTCGATTCTCTGCCCCAAATACTTTTTTTTTTTATCCCACTTTTGATATTTCCGTTTCTATGGCTTATTTTAATTTTAGTTTTGATTGTCTATAGCAAAAATTACTCAGGTTCATTCCAATTTTGCTGTCGCTTCTAATAGTATATTTTACTCTTACTGTCGATTTTCCCGCCCAAAAAATATGACACTGTTTTTATTCCACTTTTGATATTTCAGTTTCCATATAATTCCGCTCCGTCGCCTCGTCACAGTGGCCTTAATCTGGAGTCGGTTCGAACAGTGGAACAATCCCTCTGACCTCTGACTTTCAGGCGGGAGGCAGAGGGACCGAGATGCAGGCCATGCGTATCAATTTTCCCTTTTCATTGTACCTCTGGCCATGGGGAAATAAAAATGGACGTGGGTGGGTTGGAGGGTATGATTGAGGAGTGGAGTTGGTTAGGTTGTGTCAATATTTCCTTCATTTTCCCTTTTCATTGTTGATTTAGCCTTGTCAATATTCAATACTTCCTTTACTTTAGTATCTCGACCAATATTACCCCCCTTGAGCGACGGGAGGGTAGATTACCAGTACAACCCCCTGGTGGCACCGCATGATCGGAAAACGTCTTCTTACCCCTTGGAGAGTCGAACCTATGTCAGCAGGATACACGACCGATCCTCCTACCGATGCCTTAACATACTTAAATCTGTAACTTATTTCTCTCCTTTTAATCAGACTTCTACCAGACGATTTACTGAAAGACTAGATACCACTACAATATTGAGGGGGTTTAACAAGTCGATATCTGACTCCAAAAGGTGAATAAAATCGTCTGGAAACAGCAAGAATGATGCAGAAAAAATGCCGTCGGGTGGAAGATGTCAAAAGCGATAGAAACTGAGCCAAATAAAACAAAAACACATACAATATCCAGCCTGGGATTAAAGGTCACTAAATAACAAGGACACATGAAAATGACAACGCATGGGAGTCAAAAGAAAAAAAAAAATGCTCCTAAATCCGATTAAATTTTACCAAGCTGTTCGGTAGCATTAAAACGAGTTGGAATTTCGCTTCATTTGCCGAAACCACGGAAGTGCTGAGGAATTTTTCGACCATGACCTACATAATCAAAAGAGTTGGGGTGGCATTCTATTAGCTCTGGTCCCTAGGTATATTAGGGGTTTTTCACCATATCTGTATTCCACTGTGACTTCGGGGGAGGAGAAAAATGTGGCTGGTTCATAATGGTTCTTAAAGAATGTCCAAAATTGAACTCTTCTTGCGATAGCCAGGCATTAGTAGTAGTAGTAGTAGTAGTAGTAGTATTACTAGCCTTGTAGTGATTTATCGTTCTGAAAAGGTTGAGTCTCCATTAGCCCTTACAGGACGTGAAATACTGCCTATTTTAATCCTGCTAACTCCACATGATTTTATTCAGCTTAATAGTGGTTTCCTTTCCTCTCAGACGTAGCTGGGTGGCCATCCCAAATATCCAGCGCAATACCCCCAACCCCCCTGCTCAGCTCTTCAAGGATGACCCAGTAATAAAGTTTGGCCATCCCTTAGCCACCCCATTTATATAATCCTATCCATGCACCTGAGTTAAACTTCGTTCTTACTTACAGGAATTAATGTTTGTATACTTCCTACCGAAACAGTACGATCATGATACTTTTAATATTTACCTTATGTACAAAGAGACAATAAAGTGATTAATTTATGATTTACTGGCAGCTAATGGAATTTTTCCTTATCCTTACAGGAGAAGTAGAAGACAATGAGAAGCAGCTCTAAGCATCCCCACTGGTATTCAGGAAGTCAGTAAGAAACGAAACTGTAAACCAAAGTGTGCTATGTCATTCTCAAGTGAACGATTTATTAAAGGTGCTCAAGTATAAACAAAATCTATTGAACATTCCGTGTAGTCTTCCTATTCCTGAAGTGGACGATTAAAAAAAAAAAAAGTGCTCGTGATAAAAAGAGGCCATACTGGACATTACTTTTGCTTTTCCATTTCTTTATGAGGACAGTTTTTTAAGGACTTGAAGTGACGCCATTTTAAAAACACTGTCATGCATCAGCTTATTCTCCCATTTCCTTAAGACACTCTATTTTGAAAAGTGTGAAGCTACAAGAAAAAATCCTGTAGACATTAAGTGCATCCTTCCTCTCCTTGCAACAGACGATGTAGGAAAAAAAAAAGAGAGAGAGAGAGACGGCTACAAAAAGATTAATGAGCCTGTGGATCTCTGAAGACTGTTAAAAATCGGTCAAAAAGTGAAAAAGAAAGGAACTTAAAACCAACCTCTACCTGCAAAAAAAAATCCACCTTCCATTTTACCAGTGCTGCCCTTCCCTTTGGCTGAGGAGGAACGAGGAAACGTCAATCAAAACACAATGGACGTGAAGCCTTAAGTTTTGTTTACACCGGAGCCATGACGTGTTCGACCTCAGCCCACACGCCACAGGAGGACTCGGCCACACTCCGATGAGCCGAGATGGGATTCAGGAGGTAAGATTTTTAAAACTAAGTAATGTCTTGACGTGATTAAGTTACGTTACGTTAGGTTAAGTTCGGTAGGGTTAGGTTAGGTTAGGTTAGGTTAGGTTAGGTTAGGTTTCACTGGTTAGGTTAGTTTAAGTTAGGTTTGACTGGTTAGGTTAATGTTTAAGTTCAGTGAGGTTAAGGTCAGGTTGGCCCACTACTCTCATCATCATCATCGTCATTATCATGATCAACATCATCATCATCATCATCATCATCATCCTGTCTCCCACTATTATTCTTGGGCGAAACAAGTGAACATAATATTCACCATTTGCATTTCTCCAGGAGGTAATTTCTCAAGGGTACTCTAAATTTCTCATAAGATGTATGTTTTTATAATTTTTTCTCTCTTTTTTTTTCTTTTTTGTCACTTGGGTACGGCCTTTTTAAAGCTGCAAGTTTATGCATAGAAATTGCCTCATAAGTTTTTGCATATTCGCTTTTCTGTTTTACTCCTCCCATTCCTTTTTTCATGTCAGTTTCCATTTACTTTTGGGCTCTTCCAGTTCAGGACACCTACCTCA
>NC_137017.1:8247809-8290309 GCF_032717465.1 Coenobita brevimanus | reverse complement strand
AAAATACGGTAGCAATTACACAGGGTTATGAATCCAAACTGGCCAGGCATCTGAATTACAGAGGCCAGCATCCAGCCTACCCTCCTCTGATTTTTGGAAACTACGGACCACCTGACAAAAAAACAAATTTTTTTTTTTTTTTTTTTTTTTTTTTTTTACGGAAACCAGCATATTAAATTTTAAAGTAGAATGAAACAGATTTTCTTCTCTGGATATAGGTACTGATTTTATTTTTTTACTGAAGCAGATTTAATACGTTTACTACAGAAAATCTAATTTACATTTTTGGATATAAATACTGACCATTATTAACTGAAAGAGATTTAATATTTTTGTTATGGACCGAATGGGATTTAAAACTCTGGGTATAAACAGATAGATAATCACACGGAAATACAAATATCATGTGTGTGTGTACTGAGTGGTGGTTAATGTGTTACAGTTTTATTTGCTTATTTTTTCCGCGGCATCAACTGACACTTCAAAATTATGCATGACGGTAAAAAACATGATTAAAGAATTAGATAATATTTTGACGGACAGGTAAGATGTGCTACGATATATATTTTTTCCCCGGTCACACTCTTCCCGGACAGTAAATGACAGCCACCAGTATTATGCATGATGCTGTATTCTGGGAACAATAAAACATAAATGAATAAATAAATGGAAGGTCCTGTGTATATGCTGACGAGTTATATGTGTTATGACTTTTTCTTGTTTATTTTTCATCTTCTCATTTTCTTCTTAGACACAAAATGACACTGTTAAGTACTATGCATGTCCATACGATATAATACCATAAAATATTAAAGCATATTGAAAACTCTGTGTAGTTTGGAGAATAATTAAATTACGTAATATTTTTTGTCTTCCTCGACAATAAATGAAAGGTTTAAAAATTTCTGGATGACACAAAACTTTCAAAACAATAACCACACTGAAATGCAAATATCCAAAGTATTTTCAGAAACAGTGGATAATTCGATACTTTTTTCTTTTCTTCTCTACGGTTCTTGTTCTTCCTGTTCGTGCCATGACAGGTGTGTGCATTATGCATGAGACAACACTATCTATACACCTGGCCCACACAGGTAAGGTCAGGGAGCATACGTAGAAGCTCTCTTGTATTTACCTGCTTTTTGACGGGGTAGTGGCTCAAGGGTCCATAATCTCGTCGGTAAGTAAGCACCCTAACACCTCTACCTTAGCGATTTATTTCTGGATATGTCTGGTTAATGTCCTTTTCCACGCTATTTATGGAGAGTATGGTGATGTTTGAAGGATTAATGGAATCCAGAAGACAGTAAGGTGTAATAAGCAAAAATAAATTGCTAAGGAAAGGGTGTTAGGGAGCTGCCTTAAACGACGAGGGCGTCAGATGAGGCAATGGTAAGGTAATCCCCATTTATCCTCTTCCCCTTCTTAAGTAACTTCTGATGAATTTTTGCAGCTCCCCTTTAATCGATACAATTAACTCATGACCATATTCGTTTTATAATATGACAAAAAATACATAAAACAGAAAGAAATATAAAACTAACGAAATAAAAAGAAAATGAAAAACCAAACCGGAAAAAAATATTACTCGACAAAAAATCTAGTTGTTCCACCTTGCTCGCACTCTGCATTTTATTTTCCGTGTACTGAGAAAAAATCTAGTTCTTCCACCTCGCTCTCACTCCGCATTTTTTTTTACGTGTACAAACTGATGGCTTGCCATTTAAGTCAGTAAAGTTCAGTCTTCAGCGTTACAGTAAAATCCCCCAAGTTAACATCTCCATTTATTCTCTTCCTCTTCTTACCTATTTTAATTTCACATTTGCGGGTCCAGTTAATCCCTTCACTAAATACAACATTGAATTGAAGGTGATAAGTAGTAAAGTTCACTCACGAGTGTATTCTTTTTTATATATTTGTACACACACACACACACACACACACACACACACACACACACACACACACACACATACACAAAAGCATGAATCTCTATCAAGTTTACACATCTTGTCCCTCCAATTTCCTACCTGCACAATACTTACACTTGCTCAATTATTTTTATGTAGTTACATATATATTTACCTATTTTTCGTCAGGATGTAAAAACAGCTAGTAATTTTCTTAATCAAAAACCAATTCCCTTACCAATCTCGCAAAAACATGTTAAAATTTGTGTTCCTCAGAGAGAGAGAGAGAGAGAGAGAGATTTAACACTTGACTTCTTACAATTCGCCACACAGCATCGGCAGTTTCACTACTATCTTGTTTTATTTGTTTTTTATTTTTTTTTAAGTCCGTAAAAGAACATGAAAAACGCATCACCCACTACAACACTCCCCCATCTTGTCTCTCAACCCTTCTCTCACTCGACGAATTTCATTTTTCACACGGACGTAAAAACTTCAGGTATTTCACTTCAACCAACACGATTCTGTTTTCACGGCAGGGGTAAGATCTGAACCTGACATTGCCCTATATATACAATTGATTTTATTATTTGATTTTTTACACAGCGTTCCTTATATACACAGCTTTACTTGACCATGGCATTACTTAGGGAGAAAATTTCCTTATTACTTTACTTTTAATGAGGTTTTTCCTACGTAAGCAATTCCTTTTATTATCCGACTGTAAAGTGATACCTTATTTGCAGTCCCCCTTTAACCCCATTTTTATTACTATTATTTTCCCCGTGTATGTAAAGAATGGTTGCTTTTTTTTTAATTCATTACAGATCATTCCTTATATACACTGCTCCTTATCTGACATTTACCATGGCTAATTTCAATCACTTCAGTTCGAAAAATCTCCCTCGTGTTGTGTAAAAAAACATGTAAGTGATATATATTTGTTACCACGTCCTCGTTCTGAAAGTTATAGAATACTGTTTCAAAACCCTTCAGTGGGATGGATTTTTATTAAGTTGAATAGAACAGTTTGAACGAAGTAAGAACGATTTTAAAAAACTGTTGTGCTGTCAGTCGTTTCCTTCCCAACGATGCAACAGAGGGAGAGAGAGAGAGAGAGAGAGAGAGAGAGAGAGAGAGAGAGAGAGAGAATCTCAACACCGACAATGACAATTTTTCTTTTTTTGATGGTAAAAACAATATCCTCATAAAATTTCAACACTGACTGCTACGACCATTTCTTTTATTTACTTAATTATTTGTTATTATTATTATCGCTATTATTATTATTATTATTATTATTATTATTATTATTATTATTAATTATCTTTATTATTCTGACGGTGAAATCATTACTACGATGCAATTTTAAAACTAACCAAGACAACATAATTTCTTAAATACTTTTCACCTGCAATCTCCACGTTATTATAATCAACTTAGTTGCAGCCTTAATGGGGATTGTCTCTAATGGGGACTAATACAGACATCTTCATTATGACACACACACACACACACACACACACAGCTGTAGCCAACACAAAACCGCTGACAGTATTCTCACAATCAGCACTGCCCGTAACACCAGGTAAGTTGCGACGTCCACAAATATCCCTAAGTTACACCCTCATAACACACCTTACGTTGCGTCGCCCTTAAAACTTCCGCAGCTATAACACACAAACATTACTTAGCTCTCTCATGGCCGGGAGTGAGTCATAGGAGCCTGAATGTGAGAAAGCGAAGAGCACATAACACACACACACACACACACACACACACACACACACACACACACACACACACACACACACACACTTTCCGAGCTGCTGCATCGCCCATAATATTTCGTAAGTTCTATTCCCCGTAAATTTTCACAACGTGTCTTGCCCATAAATCGTCTTAGGTTTGCTCGTCCTTAACATTCCCAATACTGTTTTATGCATGACATTTCCTTGGCTGAATTATACATACATACATTTCACATACATCTCATACATTTCATATACTTATTTACCCACTGCATTTCCTTTGCTGAATAATATATACATTTTATATACACGCATTTCATATACATTCCATATTTTTCTTCATCTATGACATTGCCTTGGATGAATCATACATACATACACACACACATACAGTACATACATACATACACACATACATTCATACAAAATATACATACATACATACACAGATTCATACATACATACCTAAATACATACACATACAGTTATATAAGCATGTACACATACATACATACATACATAACGTACATATATTTCATTCATATACATTTCCTATACATACATATCTTGCTTCACCCATGACATTTCCTTGGTTAAATCTTACAGACAGTTTTTTTTAATTATCAAGGCATAAACCAGCCTCGTCTTGCCATTTCAGGTACCAAGGCTCTAATTTACGAAGGTGTGCCACGAATTTATATATACTACACACATGTCTTAAGTGTCTCACCTGTCATTAACTCTTTACCGCCCACGTAAAGGAGAGGTTATGTTTATGATCGTGCGTGTGTGTGTGTGTGTGTGTGTGTGTGTGTGTGTGTGTGTGTGTGTGTGTGTGTGTGTGTGTGTGTGTGTGTGTGTGTGTGTGTGTGTGTGTGTGTGTGTGTGTGTGTGTGTGTGTGTGTGTGTGTGTGTGTGTGTGTGTGTGTGTGTGTGTGTGTGTGTGTGTGTGTGTGTGTGTGTGTGTGCGCCTGTCTTTGTCTAAATGTCTATCTATGTATTTCTGTATGTCTTTATGTGTGTGTCTGTCTGTCTTGCTGTCTGTTTGTGCAACTATGTGTATGTCTACTGAATGTGTTTATGTTTTTGTGACTGTCTTTATCTGTGTGTTACCCGTCTGGTGTCTGTTTTTCTGTCTCTTTTTCTGCTCGGTCTCAAACTCCTAAAAACCTTAATCTAGAAACCGGCTGCCATCAAACGTATCTAGATCAAGTTCGCATGCTAAGGTCAAAGGTCAAGGCCATGGGAGTGACAAGAAATACACCAAGGAGTGGGTGGTTATCTCCTACCTCCGGGTCAGTCCACTTAACCCTTTCAGTACGACGACACTGTTTACTTACACTAAGGCGAGACTGTTTAGTTAATGTACGGGAGGCCAGTCCAGAAGAAGGGGTCAATATGGGCAATACCTAACCCCTCCAGTTTCTGAAGTCTTATATATTGCATAAAAACTCCCTGGCAGTAGCAAGAATGTTATATGTCATAGAAGTAAATGGAAAAAAAAATCTTGTCTTAAATTTAACATCTTGCAATGTATTTTAACCAAACATGAAAACAATCTTTTACTGGCAAGCTGTAAACCAGTCCCTGTACTGCTTTCACGTCAGTACAGTTTGACTGTGACTTTATTTTTATTTTACTATCTTTGTCTTATTCTGGTCGTTTCGTCACACTCTTGTAGGAGCTGCCCAGCATAGGTCAACTGGCTTACTGTAGTTATCCTTTTTCTTATGTCCTTTTCTCTATAATGTCACTGCTATACACTTCATACAACCTCGTAAGAAAATCCACACAAGTGTCTTCCATCACCTACATCAATTTGCTTTGGTAATCACCCTCCAAGATATAGATTATTATTTATTTCAACGTAAAAATCAATGGAATGAAGAGTATCCAAATTCTTTTCTTAACCGGTTCTGTTTAATTATTCGGCCCTGACACACACCCAAAATGCGCTTTAGCAATCCATATATTTTTTTTATTTAGGCGTAAAACCTTATACATTCTTTGCAACCAAGATTTTTCTCGTTACCTTTTCAGCGCGAGGATGTAATTACTAGCTTATGATTCCTAACTTCCGGTAATTTTATTGAAGTTACGAGTCATCTGGTAGTCAAAGGGTTAAAGAAGGTGATAATTAACAAACGCAGTTGAAAAGGTCCCTCCCAAGTTGAAAATACTCATCGTAAAATAACAAGAACACACACACACACACACACACACACACACACACACACAACACAAAGACGTTACTGCAGTGAGGGGCTAAAGGACCCTGTGTCTATACCCGTACATTACCTACGCCTCCCTTTAACTGAATAATATTGCGCTAGATATACTAAAAGGAAGAAAAGAGCATCAAACTGAAGGAGTTAAAAATTGTTGGACTGAGTGATGAGGAAGTGGTGATTGTGTTTGAGAGGAGCTAGAAGGAGAAAAAGAAAGGGAGCCAGAGAAAGGAAGGAGGAGAGGCGGGAGGAATAAGGAGGGAAGGAGACAGGAATTTAGAGAGAAATGGGAAGAGAATGGAGGGGGAGAGAGACTGTAGGAGGGAGGAGGGAGGAAAAGAAGGGAAGGGAGCAGGGGGAGAGAGAGGAGGAGAGGGATAGGCTACTGGTAAGGGGGGGGGGGTGGAGGGGAATAGGAAGATGTGGAGAGGAAGAGATGGGAAGAAGGGTAAAGTAGGAAGAGAGAGGGGGGGGCGGATAGACAGGGGGTGGAGTATATGGAAAGCAGGATAGACGGGGATAAAAGAAGGGGGAAAGAACTAAGACACTGATGGAGGTGGAAGAGAACAGAGAGGTGAGTGGAAGAGAAAAGAGAGAGAAATGGGAACGAATAGAGAGGGACGAGGGGAAAGGAGAGAGGGTGGTGAAGGGGGGATAGCTAGAGGGGAGTGGGAGAGAATAGAGAGGGAAGCGGAAGAGAAGAGAGAGGGATGAGGAGAGAGAAGAGAGGGAGAGAGAGGATAGTGGTCAGTGTTTGCATACAGAGGATAAAGGGGGGGGGGATCTAGCTCAACCCAGATCTCTGTGTTTATCTTCCCGGAGCAAACCATCCGCTATCTCCCTCACACATGTATCTATAATCTATCTATCTATCTGTCAATCTATCTATCTGTCTGTCTGTCTATGTGAACACTGCCTATTGCTATTTCACCCTCACATGTCCCTCTCTATCTCTCCGCCTCTCTAATCTAGCTGTGTATTATCTTTCACTGTATCTCCTTCAGACGTTCCTCTCATCATCATCTATCAGTCTACAGTCTATCGCTCTACCTTTCCCACAGGATCCTCTGTATCGTCATTTATAATCTATCCATCTATCGTCAATATCTGTATTTTCCTCACACACACCTCTATCTACCTTTGATCTATATATCTAATGCGTATCACCGTTTTTTCCTTACACTCACCTTTCTATCAATCCACCGCAATCTGTCTATCTACCGTCAGTCCTGGAATCTATCTATCACCCCTAACACCTACTGATCTCTGTCACGTCTGTCCACTTTCTTATTTAAGAGAGACCTGTTTGATAGTCATATAATATATATATATATATATATATATATATATATATATATATATATATATATATATATATATATATATATATATATATATATATATATATATGTGTGTGTGTGTGTGTGTGTGTGTGTGTGTGAATATATATACCGTATTACAGTAAATCAATGTAACTATTAGGACAAGTGTCATTACGTTACTCTCTCTCTCTCTCTCTCTCTCTCTCTCTCAGACGGTTTTCGTCAGCCTCCCACTGCCCTCTTCCCGTCCCAAAGGCAAAGCGTAGTTCTATTAAAGACTCCTGCTGCCATATGCCCTTTAACCCCGTCCTGCCTCAGTGCCGATACTTCATTCAATCATAATCCTCAAAGCATCTAGATAATACACTGATAACCATAAAACCAGCCACGTGTAAGCCTTATCGTAACAGTAATAACCATGGTGATGATGATGGTGATGGTGGTGGTGGTTTTAATAATGATGATGATGATGATGATGATGATGATGATGATAATTATAATAGTAATAATAATAATAATAATATTAACAATAATAATAATAATAATAATAATAATAATAATAATAATAATAATAATAATGACAACAATTATAACAACAACAACAACAATAACAACAATAATAATAATAATAATAATAATAATAATAATAATAATAATAAAAATAATAATAATAATAATAATGGTCATGACGATAAAAATGATGATATGATACGCTAACTTCACTCATTTCTTACAGCAGCCAGGCAATTCTGAACGTACAACCAAATACCTTTCCCTGTAATACCAAACACTACCAAAAGCAACAGTAGAGAAAAAAATATGCTACCCAACTGCGATATTCAGGCTGGGGTGCGGAGTTCCAGGAAGCTTATATTTTCACCCACCATGTCACTCAGCTGCCATCCCTCATTAATCTTTATCCTCCAGGCATGCAGGTATTACAGAATAACTATCTCATGCTCGGACAAAAATAATACACAAAACTATTATAACTGAGAGCACTGTTCACTTAACCCAGGAAGCTTCAGGGAATCTTATGATTTTCACTCTAATCTCACTCAACTGCAATCTCTCGTTAATCTTAATGTGTCTGTCATGCATTTAAGACAGAAATAATTGTCAAACCCAGCAAGTTAAAGATGAGTAATAGTAACAGTAGCAGTAGTAGTAGTAGTAGCAGTAGTAGTAGTAGCAGTAGTAGTAGTAGTAATAGTGGTGGTGGTAGCAGTAGCAGTAGCAGTGGTCGTAGTAGTAACAGAGTATAATTATATTCACTTGTACCATTCTCTAAATTTTTGGATAACGTACACTCACCTAAACAGATGCATACCATTTAGTCTCATCCTTACACACTTATACACCTACCCTTACCAAAACACAGATACTTTAGCTTTGTATGCTCTAACCGCGCGGCTTGTGGGATTACCTCAGCATCAAGGTAAACACACACACACACACACACACACACACACACACACACACACACACACACACACACACACACACACACACACACACACACACACACACACACACACACACACACACACACACACGGGAAGTTTGTGGGAACAGGAAAAAGTCCCATCCCAATCCCTCACACGCTCTGAACACATGATTGAAAAATAACAAAGACCCGGCTCACACACGCTTCCCTTGCCTCCACCCGGCTGTAAACACACAAACAGACGCGCAAACACACACACACACACACACACACACACATAAAGATCACACGCTCATACATTTATACTGTACATACACACAAGCACACATACATATAAATAAATGCCCTCTGTCTTTCACAGATATACGCACAAATTCTGTCCACACACACACACACACACACACACACACACACACACACACACACACACACACACACACACACACACACATACACACACACACACGTAAACACAGTGGCTAGCTATCATCAGGCCTCATCCAGCCGTGAGGAAGACAAACAAGTCTCTCTCTCTCTCTCTCTCTCTCTCTCTCTCTCTCTCTCTCTCTCTCTCTCTCTCTCTCTCTCTCTCTCTCTCTCTCTCTCTCTCTCTCTCTCTCTCTCTCCCTCAAAATAAATAAGAACAACAACACAGTATTGAACTTTAATGAAAATACTGTTCCCAAAGTCGAGCAAGAAGAGCAACGCAAACTTCATAATTTAACATCTTGAATTTCCTCTCCACGATGACGCTATTTAATAGACTTTTACTCCCACCTAATGATTTTATTAAACTTTGTAATGGCCTCTTACAGTAAAGGAAATAATAACCATCTCAATAATACAGCTAAATCACGACGCATTATTATTTTCTTCGCTTTACTTCATCCATCCGAAGATTTCACTGAACCTACTGAAGATCTCTCGTAGGGATGATAGTACCGGTAAAGTCAGCCAACCCTTTTCATAATAACGCCTTACTTCCACTGTTCTTGCTACTACCCCATCATTTTATATCTCTAAAGGATGACCATTTGTAGTAATAGTAGTGATTCTCCACAGCATGACACCTTCTTTACTTTCTTGTTCCCCTAAATAATTATTTTTATTTCTTCCAGGGCATGTAGCAAAGAGCAAAGGGTTAACAAGCAGTTTGCATACACTTCGCCGACTGTCTCACTCAGTCCTGCCTAACATACACTGCCCCAATTCCCTTCTGTCTCGCCAAATAGCGCTTCACTCAACCTGGTCTTACCATTCCTGCCTCACCATTCCTGCCTTAACCCAATCCGCCCTAACTAGCACTGCCTTACCCTACCCAAGTAAATAGTGCCTCAACTCACCCTGCCTCAATAAACACTGCCGCGCCCTCTCCTGCCTCACACAACCCTGCATCATAAAACCCTGTCTCACCCAACCCTGCCTTACTTTGTCCTCCTATACCCCATCCTGCCTCAATAAACACTGCCTAACTTTGCCCTGCCTCACCCAACCTTGCCTTAACTTGTCCACCCCAACCTGCCTCAATACACACTGCCTCTCCCTATCCTACCTCACCCAACCCTGCCTTGCCTTGTCCTGCCTCAGCCATCACTGTGTCACCAATACCCCGGTTCCATTGAAGCGAAGGGCAAAAATTTCGTTTTATTTTGCTTTTATTTGAAAAGTTACGCCCTGTGCCCTATACGTCGACGCCTGAACCCATCTACAGGAATTAATCTAAGCTAATCTAACCTAATCTAATTTCACCTAACCCAACCTAACCTAGCTTTATATATATATATATATATATATATATATATATATATATATATATATATATATATATATATATATATATATCCTACTCTGATCACAGGCTATGACTTTATGGCGTTTGATAACCAGCAGGGCACTTACGACACAACAACAAAGTATTGGTCAGTGCAGCCCTCACACGTTTCCATGGCACTCCAGAATTAATATCACCATTTGTTTCGTAATACGCTGGTGACATCACATTTAGATCAAGCACTAATCTTTTTTTATTACGTGTCGGTGGGGTCATTTGTTGGAGCACTAAACACGCTGAGATAGATTTCGTGGCCTTATTTCAGGTCAATTTGGATTTCGTAACGTCTCTGCCTCGGTGATTTACTGTGCTTATTTAATTTTTTTATAATTACTTGTCGATACTCAATATAAATAACATAAAAGAGAAATCTGAAATGCAAGGAATAGGTGTTAGGATCTCCCTAAGCCTATTCAGACTCCAAACCTGTTCCTTCGAGGGCTCAGATCAAACCCACTACCTCGTTATCCACTCCTCCATCCTCTCCCCACTAACCCAGCCTAACTAACCATGCCTCTCCCTCTTCTCCCCAGGCCGCGTCCCTGGTGGTGGCGGGGCTGTGTGGGTGGCGGCTTATGGTCAACGCCAGACACCCACATCACCTTCAGGATGTCTATTACGGTGAGTCGTGCGTTTATTATTTCCCTCTAATGTATTTTCTTCCTATGCCCTCTTTAGTTTTCCATGTCTCTAGCTTTTCTTCCTTATGCCTACTTTGTTGAACTGATCTCTTGCATTTCTTTCTGATTACTTTCTTTAAATCCCTCAGGTTTATCCAGCTTTTTTGTACGTCACTTCCTCGTTCTATTGTGTTATTTTTTCTGCTCATCTTCCGTACGACCTCTTTCATATTTTTCATTCTTCCTCTTTTGTCCACCTTCACCATTCTTCTTTATTACATTTCGTCTCTCTCTCTCTCTCTCTCTCTCTCTCTCTCTCTCTCTCTCTCTCTCTCTCTTTCTCTTATTATTAACTTCCCCTTTCTGGACCCTCTTTGACATTTTTTCTCGTCTCTTTCTTCTTTTCCTTCCTGTTTCCTAATATCCTACGCTTTTATAAACTAGTATAATTCAACTTTTGCTTTGCCAATTAGTAAGAATGTTTTTGCCAACATGAAAAAGTCCTTTCTTAAACTTTGGCTATCTTTGGAATGAAATATGTCATCAGTAATAATAATCGTTCTTTAACAACAATCTAAGAAAAAAGCACAGCAACAAAACTAAAATTTACATAATAACTAAAATGTATCGTGAATTCCATCATGACTGGCCCTTCTAAAATGCATAATTCATGACAGTCCTTCAAAATGTATAACTAACTTAACAAAATCTTAAAAATAAAATGCAAAATCTATTGTTTACCTCCATGGGAATTCCTGTTAGCTGTGTGTTTGTTGGGTTCTGTATTTGTTATTTTCTCTATTGTTTGAACTTTGTACTGTATGTGCTCTGTTTGTTTCAATTTTGTAATATCTGAATTCTGTATTGGGAAAGCTCTGATTTTTTTTTTTTACTTTTTTGCTAATAGGCACTTCTACTTTTATCTCCGAATTTAGTCATGTATTGTATGAACTTACTATGCATATTTTCAGGTTTGTTATTTTGGAAGTGTATTGTTTTATCTCCATATGAACTTGTCCCCCAATGGAACCATATTACTCAAATCAACGTCGTCAAAAATTACATCAATAATTACAAAAAAAATTAATAAGCCGTTGGCCATGAAAAAATAATATTCAAATCACACGGACATATCAGAAATCTAAACCAAGAATTCGATAACTCTATCCATTAAATAAGCATACAAATCACACAAAAATCCCTCTAAACTCAGATACAAATTTGGAATCGCGCCAAACTCAAAAATAAAGTTGAAATTTTTGCGGTATTTCAGGCGTGCAGATCTCCTACGTGTCAACCCTCTGTACCCACGTCACCCTCATCGTCCTCAGTACCTTCCTCATCCTCGGCGTCTACAAGGTTAGTCATCATCATCATCATCATCATCATCATCGCAACCACCGTAATTGTCAACGTAAACGTCAGCCATCATCATCATCACTCTCATCAACCAAAGTGTCATCATCCTCATCATCATCATCATCATTATCATCATCAGCGGACGAATTACACTCGTACCGAGATCAAAAGAAAAATAATTTGCACACAAGCCATGTTTTTTTTTTTTTTCACGTGCTTCACATACATTAGTGGGAAACAATCAAAAAGGGGCTGACAGAAAAGTAAATTACCCTAAAAAAGAACAGCACAAGAAGGCAATCAAATAAATCCATTGTCGTCCCAAAATGTACAATTTACGTTCATCCCCCAAAGCAGTGTCTCTCACCTGTGCATGTGACCTAAAATGTACCTCATGTCCTAAAAAAAAAAAAACTGCATGATCACCTAAAAAAAAATAACTTACGTCCAAAAAATGCCTTGAGTCCAAAAAATGCCTTGTGTCCAAATAATAATTATGTCCAACAACTCATCTCCAAAAAAATACCTTGTCCAAAAAAAACTGATGTCCAAAAAATGCCTGATGCCCTAAAAAGTTAATGGCGTCCTAAAAATAAGTGTCCAAAATCCCAAAAAAATGTAATGTCCAGAAAAGTGCCTGATGTCCTAAAATGTGTCTGATGTCCTAAAAAGCGTCTGATATCCTAAAATGTGCCTGATGTCCTAAAAAATGTTTGATGTCCTAAAATGTGTCTGATGTCCTAAAATGTGCCTGATGTCCTAAAATGTGCCTGATGTCCTAAAAATCCTTGTGATATTCCTACAGGAGCGGCGGGGGCTGGTGACGCCGTGGGTGGTGGGCAACATTACATTCATGGCCCTGGAGGCTGTGTGTGTCATGTACTCTAATGTGCTCAGGGACCATATCAACAAGGTAATGCCAAAGTACACTTTTATTACAATATTTTTTTCATTTCCATCTGTCCTGTTTTTACCTCTCTCATTTTTCCCCCCATATTCTTTTTTTTTTGTCTCTCCCTCTCTCCTTTTTTCCTTTTTTCTCCCACCGTCTGTCCCTCTCTCCCGTTTTCCTTTTTTTCTCCCTCCCTCCCTCTCTCCCTAATTCATTTTCTCTCCCTGCAGACTGTGTGTCATGTGCTGCTTTGTGCTCAGGGACCACATCAACAAAGTAATCGTTTAGTACATTATTTTTCATTTCAACCTATCCTGCGTTTTTACTCTTTTTTGTCCCTCTCTATTTAGTCTGTTTTTTTCCTCTCCCTCTTTTTTCCCCCAATCATATTTTTCTCCCTCCCTCCCTCCCTCTTTCTTTTTCTCCCTCCCTCTCTCTGTAGGCATTGTGCCATGTACTGCAAGGTGTTCAGGGACCAGAGAAACAAGGTAATGCTGCAGTACATTCATTTTAGCCTCTCTTTATCAAGCTGGTTCTCCCTCACTCTCTTTCGCTCTCACTCATTTTTCCACCTCTATTTCTCACGTGTTTCACCCCTCACTCTCACGTTTGCATCTGTGTCCTCTTATCTCTTGCTCACCATTCTATGTGCTCAGCAATCATATCAACAAGTTCAATGCTTCGTACACTCTTGTTAGTCTTTGTATCTGGCTACTCTGTCACCCACACCTGAACGCACACACTCATCTCTAACAAAAACTCCACCGCCACATTAATCTCCAAAACACACACACACACACACACACACACACACACACACACACACACACACACGCACACACACACATACACACACACACGCACCCTGTCACACTTGTTCAAATTTTCATCCCAGCCACACGTTCATATGTCACACACGTAATTTACACAGCGCGTAAATATAACTTTGTCTCTGTCCTCTCACTTATCATCCTCAACTCTGACGCAAACATTAATCCTCACTTGCAGCACCAATAACTGTCAAATTACCTTGCATCCCGTGTTTTATTAATCACCGTAATATTGGCTAACGTTGTGTTTTTACCAGGCTATTCAGTGTGATGGAGTATTTTTATATGTTTATTCTTGTTTGAAAGACTGACTTCAGCGCTGGAAGGACGCTTACTAATGGAGGGGTTCATAAATGCATGTGACTCTCAAGTTCGAAAAGTCCCCCTGAAGTAAACAAATTCGTCCCGAGAGACTAACTAAAAAAATAGATTATCAGTCAAAGAATTAAAACCACGATATTAGAAGCCTGTTTCCTATGATTGCGTTATTTTTGGATATCAAAATACCTTCCACATTCTCATAAATCTATCCATCATTATCTACAGAGACCAACTACGGATTCTGCGTGTGGTGTGTGTGTGTGTGTGTGTGTGTGTGTGTGTGTGTGTGTGTGTGTGTGTGTGTGTGTGTGTGTGTGTGTGTGTGTGTGTGTGTGTGTGTGTGTGTGTGTGTGTGTGTGTGTGTGTGTGTGTTAATGCACAAAGTGAAAAATCCAGATGCCAGAAACATGCACTAAAGCTGCTCTTTCCCTCGCAGTATTATTATCTTGATATTTTAGCCATTTCGAGCTTTCTCACCGAGATGTACAGTATGACGAAAATAGAAAGAAAAAGTAAGAGAAAGAAAAACAAACAGAAAAAAAGAAAGGAAATAAAAACAGAAAAATGAAGAAAAATCCGACAAATATCTTCACGTCAGGAAAAATTCACTTTCTCACATATGATCTATAAATTTTTCCTTGCGTCCGTCCGTGTCAGCACCGATCCTGACATCTCCAGTTCTGGCAGTCAGAAATGAGGGAAGAGCGTCAGCAGTGTGTCAGGTGTCCTTTATCTTGGAGGGAAATATTCGCTTTTAAGGCTAATTTTTTGAGGGGGACGAGGACTGACATTAACGTGATGACGGGATGTCTCTTTAGGCAGAGCAGCAATTTTGTCTCGTCTCTTTTGAAGCTATTTTCGTGATGAACAAATATAGACTTTAGGGAAGCAAATGCGCATAGGAAAGACGGACTTACATATTTCACACTGGCACACTACACACTGCCAGATATCATACGTGCCTCACAGTGCATCGCTACAAACTGCCGAGCATCACACTTCACACTGCCATAGGACTACCACGCTTTATACTTCACACTGCCATTTGACTACCACGCCTAGCACTGCCACATTGCACTATGTCACACTTCACACTGCCATACCTAATACTGTAACACTTCACACATCTCCCACCGCTATTCTGCCTCACACTGCCACGCTACACATTGTCATCCCTGACACTACCATTCACCCTTCACCACACTATATCATCACACTTCATATTTACCTCACACTGCCGCGCATCACGCTGCCATGCCTCTCGTCGCACACTTCACTGAGAATTTTCTAACATATGAATAACTTGTGATCTCTCTCTCTCTCTCTCTCTCTCTCTCTCTCTCTCTCTCTCTCTCTCTCTCTCTCTCTCTCTCTCTCTCTCTCTCTCCGTTCATGACAGAAATGTATTTTTTTCCATTCGCATCCATCCAGCCATCCTCCCATTCATCAATCAGTCTACCCATCTATCTCTCTATTTTTCAGAGGTTCGACACTATATGCAAGCTGGAGATGGGTTTCTTCACGGCACGGGTGTTTATGAACGTGAGTATTAATTTCCTGCAAGACAGTGTCTATATTTTGTTCTATGTTGTACTGATTGGAATTATTGGCCTTATTGTTCTTACTGTGGCAACTTAACTGATATAATGATGTGTTTAATGTACAGATTGTAGTTATTGCTTTATTCCATTTATTCTGCTGACTGGATTTATTTTGTTATTGTTGCTATTGTATTCCTCGTATTCTCTGCAGAACTGTACCGTGTTGGATAAGTTAGTGGCGATGCCCAGAAGTGTAATGATCGAGGCTGCTAGTATTAACACTATTTTCACTCATAGTCACTTTACTAGATTGAAGTCATTTTCATTTATATTCTTCCTACCAGCTCGGGGTTAGAAATAATCTTCGTTAGCTTCTCTTATAAGCTATGCAAGTTCTCTAAATTTATAATCATCTGATACAAACAAGAATGAAACAAAAAAAGGCGTCTTATTTGTGAAGTAATTAACATTTTTATAACATGAAGGACCGGAAGGTATATTGCTCTAACTGCCTGGAAATATTGGGCATCACAAGACTTAATGAACGTTATATTTAATCATGGAAAGCGAAAAATGCATGCTGGATGACCAGAGGCAGGGAATTTATTCACTGCCAACAATTATATCAATAAGCATTTACACAAACGAAATTTTACTTTCTTTGTTTATTCATTGGTCTGGTTAAAAAAAAATTACTGTGGATGGCTAATAGCTTTTCTTGCCTCCCTTATATAATTAATTCATTGGCAACAAGTGCATCTATAAAAATCTAAACTAACGAACTTATATTTTTCTTCGTTTAATTTTTCATCCAGTAAAAAAATTTACGAACTGATCCTTGTCGACGGCCAGTAACTAAATTTCATCCTATCCAGTCGTGAAAAAGCAAAGCCATGTCATTTTTTCACTGGCAACAATAATATCAATAAACATTTTTTTGTCTTTTATTTTTAAGTTCAATCCAAATACCGTGCAATATTATATCATGCCAACAACACATAACTTTTTTCCGCCCCTCATACAATTTGTTCATTAACGATAATTATATGAATCAATAATTAAGCTGAGGAGGCCTATACTTTCTTTTACATTTTGATTCACAGCAAAATCCAGCTATTATTTTTTTTCCCCGTCGACAGCCAAAAAAAAACTTTCTCTTGCCGTCGCCAATTTTATTTTTTCACATACCATTATTCTCTTTTTTAATTTCTTCACTATTTTCCCTTTCAGACACTTTTCCTCCCCTCACATCAATAACAAAAACAAAAAATGCACAACTCCCAACAGTTGAAACTCATGTCCACGCCAATTGCTCTCTCTCTCTCTCTCTCTCTCTCTCTCTCTCTCTCTCTCTCTCTCTCTCTCTCTCTCTCTCTCTCTCTCTCTCTCTCATTACTGTTATCATTACTTATTATTATTACGAGTATTAACACCACCATCAGCACCATCACCACTAACATATCCATCACAAGCACAAACTTACATCTGCACTTCTTTACACACACACACACACACACACACACACACACACACACACACACACACACACACACACACACACACACACACACACACACACAACAAAACCACTCCCCTCAGGCCCATCTATCATCCTGTGCCACACCTTTCTTTCTTTCTGGTTCCACACTTGCTCTCTCTCTCTCTCTCTCTCTCTCTCTCTCTCTCTCTCTCTCTCTCTCTCTCTCTCTCTCTCTCTCTGCAAATTTTAACCCCGTTCTCTTTACAATCACACCTTCTCGATATCTCCTAGCAACAAATGTTAAAAAAAGAATGAGATAAAAGCAGAGAGACAATCAGACACTGACGGACTGACTGATACATTCCTAGTTAGACGGACAGACAGACAGGCAGAAAGAAACGGAGATAAACAGATGGATACAGAAAGACACAGAGGCAGATAGACAGGTACACACTGGTAAACAGACAGATAGGCAGACAGACAGTCAAATAGACAGACAGGCAGACAAACAAACAGACAGACAGACAGACAGATAAATATAAAGATAAACAGACAAGACAGATAAAGATAGCCTCCCAGTCTAACTCTCACCACATCCCTTTCTCCCCCCACAGATCCTGGCGCTATGGGGGGTGATGCGCTTCTACAGGAACATCCGCTCTGGCCTGACCTACAGAGACCCCGAGGCCATCGAGCTATAGGCCCCCTTCACAAAAAATAATACTGAGGGGAGACCAGGAATCGATACCAAGGGCAGCTGTATTGTCACATCTCCTGGGTTTCTATTTATGGTGCACCGCGGGAGGAGGAATGGACATCGATTGGTGATATTCTTGTAAGGGGCGATACTAAACTGACTTACCATAAAGAATTTTTCGTGTTGAATGGATGGATTTATGCAGTGATATATATTTTGAAGACTAGTGATGGGTTTGTATTACTCAACTTGGTTCCTGAACAAAACGGAAGCCGTGCAAAGGTATGGATGTATTATAATTTTGTGAGTACGTGAACTGCTGAGTCGACCTCCCCTGAAGATTCTTTCGTGTCGTTTTAAAGATTTATGCGGTGATATATATTGTGAAGAGGAGTGATGGGTGACGCTTGCCTTGTTCAGATAAAAAGTATGCAGAACTACTGAGCTACCTTGTGACTTTTTCGTGTTGGCTGAGAGGAATTATGCAGTGATTTGTTCAGGAGAGAGGTGATGGCTAAGTTTAAGAGATAAGCGATGGAAATTCCTTAAGCATATCTGCTACTCTCCATACTGACTCTTCTGATGTAAAAACTACTTACTATCCTCATGATTCTTTCGCTATAATTGGGAGGATTTTTGCAATGACATATCTTAAAAATTCGTGGTGCCATAGTTGTATCTGGTCATATAAACTATTAATACAGGAGGACGTATGTTTCTAAGAGAGCTGCCGATCTACCTTATATTATATAGTGTAGGATTTATTTATTTATCTATCCATCTATCCGTTTTTGGTAGTAATAATTCGCAAAACACTATTGGAGTTCCCATACTTTTTTCGTGTTTAAATATACTGAGGACCATGGCACAAGGCACCAGCTCATAATATAATGAATATATACTGAACTACTGGCCTGTTCTGAACCTCCTTTCGTGGACGGTTTTAAAATAGCTCGAGTGATGCATCCTCAAAATACTAACAATACCATACTTGTCTCTGCTTCTGTTCAAATCTAGAATGGAAAATGTGTACAGACGTCGATTCCTAATATCCTTGTTGAATTGGTGCCCTACCTAGCAGATACTTTCAAGAATATGTTAAGATTTTTTTTTTTTTCATTTTATTTATTTATTTATTTATTTATTTTTTTTTGCAGTGGGTCATTTGGAACCACAGCGGTGGAATTCCCTTACTGACCTCCATTTTCTTTCCAATAAACTATGAAAGGAGTAAAGTTTAAGATGGTTTATACGAACACAGTAACTATGACAAAAAACTCTCCCTGGATTATGTCTTCGTGAACATTACTGAATTATTTGCAGACGAAAAGGAATCACGAGAGAAATATTTTGCAATACTCAGTTTGTACTTTGTTTAGGGGAGAGGAGTGGGACAGTGTGGTGGGCCAAAGATAAATTGCTAGATATATCAAAACTAGTACTAGGCCTTCCATGACTAGCCAAAAGAAGTGCCACAATGCAACGGTGCGATAGAGAAGAGAATATATCACTTACGGCACTATCTTCCTTTGCTACATAACTACGATGAACACAATAATATGGTTACCTGATGCACGACTTTCCTTAGCCGTAAACAGTCTCAAAAGAAGAAGAAAAAGAAAGGATACACTGCTGCGGTGAGATGAAGAATGATGGAGTGAATATTCAAAAGAGGAGTTTGCTCAGACACAAATAGTCTCGAAAGATGAAGTAATAACTCATAAAATGAAATAATGAAGGATTATATGATTAATCTGACGAGTATGAGGTTACAGAGAGGTGCTACGATTGCTGCTGTGAGATAGAGAATGACGATGAGGTCACTCGAGACATGTTCCTTTGCTACATATTGATGTGAGATAGAAAAGGATTTTGTGGATATTTGTCAGCGCTATACTGCTGCTGTGAGAGGGAGAATGACGATGCGATTACCTGGGGCATGATCTTCCAATGCTATATTAATAAGGTGAGACAGAGACGGATTTCTAGACTACTTAAAAGCGCTACATTGCCGCGGTGAGAAGAACGTCGATATAACAACCTGGAGACAACACAAACCTAAGAACCAGACCCCGGACGCCAGGATAGGGCCGGCAAGAAGGTCCACATTTCATCACCCCAATCAAAATGACCATCGCGGCTTTCAACCCTGGACGCGACTAGTGGGTGACTTCGGCTCCCAAGACACTACACACAGGCGACCAAAGGGAGGCGGGTACAAAGGAGTACAGAGGAAACCAAACAGCAACAGACCTTATGGTCCTTTCGAGGCTGTTTGTTACAGAGTAGACTATGACTACGAGATCTAACTCTACATGCTGAAGGACAAGGATAGTAAAGCAAGAAGGCTCCCCCCGCCTCCAAACCCTCCAGTTAAAACTGGCAAGAAAAAGTGAGAAAAACCACCATGCACCATGGAAAAACTGACATGGAAATTTCAAAGGAAAGACTGAAAAGGAAAAGCTACATCCCTTCACTACGAGAGGTCTTAAATAGGATGAATAATGTCGTGTGGTTTTTGCGAGAATTTCTGACACGGTCGCCATAATAGGTGTCCTTGAACATCGTAAAATCGTAAGAATGATGGGAGAGAGAGAGAGAGAGAGAGAGAGAGAGAGAGAGAGAGAGAGAGAGAGAGAGACAGACAGACAGACAGACAGACAGAGACAGAGACAGACAGAGACAGAGACAGACAGAGACAGAGACAGACAGACAGACAGACAGACAGACAGAGACAGAGACAGAGACAGACAGACAGACAGACAGACAGAAATCAACCATGCAACATCAAAAGTAAAGGCAAAAGAGTGTGAATTTTTACCGCAAGCACCAAGCACTAACTCATTTCCTCAGCATGGTGGCGTACTGAGCAAACGTCAAACATATACTATAACATCTACATTTGAACATCTCCTAACAACATCCCTAATTTAACAAAACATCGACGCTGCAACATTTCACACATACGACAACATCGGCTGAAACCCCTAAGAACATCCTTAATCAAATAAAACATCAACGTTCGAAAACATAAAACATCAGATAGATTAAAAAACATCGACTCTTGAACACCGCTTAACAACATCCCTCAATAAAACATCAAGGGGAGAACACCACCTCACAACATCAAAACAACTAAAACAAATAAAACATCAACTCTGGAACACTTCACATCAGACAGATACAAAAAACATCGACTCTTGAACGCTCCCTAGCAACATCGCTAAATAAAACATCAACGGGAGAACACCACCTCACAACATCAAAACTAAAACAAATAAAACAACGATTCTAGAACACTTCGCAACATTAAAACAGCTAAAACAAATATAACATCGATTCTAGAACACTTGGCATAACAAAACAACCAAACTCAATGAAACATCAACTTTAAAACATTTCACATTAAGAAACCCCCTCCCCCAAAAAAAACTCTAAAACGACACATCACAGCATCAAGGCGACTAATCACCTACACATCAAACACACGACCCGAAGAAACACTGAAACTAGTAATACAATACCAGGTTTGAAACGCCGACTCTCCACACATCAGAGGCACAAGGAAGAGTAATTCTAGTTTCACGCATCAGACAAACACCTAATCATTATGCCTACTTGGCGGGGCTATTATGACAGGCAGTGGCGTGAAAACACAGGGATATATAGAGGTGTGTGTGTGTGTGTGTGTGTGTGTGTGTGTGTGTGTGTGTGTGTGTGTGTGTGTGTGTGTGTGTGTGTGTGTGTGTGTGTGTTTACGTTGGTAGCAGTGATGAAACGCGTCAAATGTACATCCCAGACAATACAGGTAAAAGAGTGTGTTTCGTAATACTTCAAGACTAACAAACTGAAACGTAAGGTGATGTAAAACAAAAACTTAAATTCACCAGCTGGAGAGTAATGTTACAAGAACCACACACTAAAACATAAAGCAAGGATAGAAAAAGTATGAGTGGAAATTTAATACTCCATGAACCACACGCTGATACGTAAGACAAGGCCAAAGGTAAAGCGAATGGGCGTAAAGTTACAAGTTAAAACATAAGGCTGGGAAAAAAAAATTTAAAATGGCTGAAAGTGGCGCACAAAAAAATAAAGTAAAATTGACACAAGGATTGATTTTCGCAGTCCCTCACAAGGAACAGGAACACGACACACACACACACACACACACACACACACACACACACACACACACACACACACACACACACACACACACACACACACACACACACACACACACACACACACACACACACACACACACACACACACACACACAAATGACATCTAGAAAAAATTCTTGTCTCACTAATTTGCTTTTTCTCGCTGGTCTGGTCTGGGGTGGCGGGACCTCTGCCACAGGATTAAAACTAAGCCCGTTTCCGAGACCCAGCAAGGCGTATTTCTGTCCCGTGGATCCCTCTTGTCTCATTTGCCGGAGATACAGAGTGGAGGGGGTTGAGGGAGGAGAGGGGTGGGGTGATGGAGGTATATTAGGTTGAAGGGGGATAGAGAGAGAAAGACAAGAGAGGTGGAAGGGGGGATACGGGGGTAGGGGGTCGGGAGAGTCTGGGGAGGATGGATGGAGGAGTACCTCAGGAAGGGGAGGAGGAAAGATGGAGGGTTAGAGTGGAAGGAAGAAGGGAAAGCAGGTGTATGAGGGCAAACGAAGGTAGAGAGGAAAGGAAGGAGAGGGGAGGTGGAAGGGAGCAGGATGTCTTGGAAAGGGTATATTTCCTGGGAGGAGGGAGGTGGGAGAACGGGTTGTTCAGTGAGGGGAAGGCAGGGGGAGCAGGAGGGGTGGCTGGGAGATAGAGGAGCTGTTAGAGTGAAGGAGAGTAAAGTTAGGAATAATACAAACTCGCGACATTGTCCACCAGTAAAGGCAGGTGGAGGGGACCAAAGGGTGAAGGGATAGGAGCAAGGATAGAGGAGAGTAGTTTGATACCCTTGAAATGTAAATGAATTATTGATCGCTACTTTACAAACAAAGACTTCGGTGATCGCTATGGCTCTGTTTACACTCTACCATACCGTGTACTCGTTAGCGTTCGAGTACACGCCACAGCGTGGAAGGTACTCCAGACAGTGCTCGCTATGACCTTGTACTGCACGAATGGGCTATAACATGTGCTCATTGACGTTTGAGTACACGCCCCACCGTGGAATGTACAGTACTCAAAATTGTTTGAGTACAGGCGAGACGCTTGATCTTTCAGTAACATGATGTCTTTTTATAATTTATTCTTGCCAATGACAGACGATTTTATTCACTTCAGGCTAGACCTCTCGTACCAAACGGGTGAAGGTATGTCTCACTAACCCCTTCAGTTCGATACGAGTCTCCCAGGCGACAATAAGCATTTAATGGGAGGAAGAATGAAATATTAATGATCCTCTCGCAGTGAAGTTGTAAAAAATTATGACTCACTCCTCCATTTATATACAAAAAGCATTGGTATTCACTAAGACTTGAGTACATGTAGGAAAATTATATGTTCTACCGGAGACTAGCATCCAGATAAACCTTTTTAACTCCTTCAGTAAATGATGACGCTTTTTTTTCAATTCTTGTCACGTCCAGATGATACTATTCAATTTAAGGGAGGCTTTTCTAACTACATGTGTTTAGATAAAGCCTTCAACACGACAGTCAGGCGAGATCGTGCGCAGGTAGCAGAGAACAGAACTGACTTTCAAGGTTGTCCTACTAGAAGAGTTCATCGGCTGGTGATGGTTTCAAGGCGTACGGTTTGCAAAAATGCCAAAAAATAAAGAATTACTCACTGGAACATGACCAACGCAACACTACGACTTCCACATGCATCACTTTTCCCAGTTTGTACGTAGCCAGCTTGGGGAAGGAATTAGTTCTGGCTATCACTTTCCCTCCGAGGAGAAAGTGCGTTCAGCCAGTGAATTAATGAACTGATGGATATGGAGAAAGTTACAAAGCTAAATAATTTTTGTGTATAATATAATCTAATTTCGCCTCATGCTATTTGCCCAAGAGAACTGTTATGTAATGTACAGATATAATTATAAGGGAAAATATACTGTCTGTTTTGTATCCATACCATTACATAAGACGCATCACGTAATCATTGTCTTCGGTCATTAAAATTGTATTTTTCTAGTTTTTGGGCCTGTTTTTGTCAGTGCATGAAAAAATTCCAGGTGTCGGTGTCAACAGAAAATACAAAACATACAAAAGCTTCCGCAGCAAAAACTGGAATAATTTATAATCAAACTTTGTACGATAATGTAAGTTTTATGTAATAAACTGTGTGGGCGGGCAGGCAGGTGGGTGTTTATAAAGGTGTTTGTAGTGGAGTTTGTAATGAAGCCTCCTCAACTGGGTAAGCTGGAGCCTGGGGTGAGCTGGGGTGTGTGTACTATATTCTAAGGAGACGTGGGATCACTATAAATCGTCTTCTATATCCTTGCCTATAGTTTCCCTGTCCTCCTCATAGGCATTCTTGTATATTACCTGTCCCGTAACTTAAGAATGTAGCCGATCCTCTCCGACAGTAGCTTAGCCTGACGCATCCTTCCCTTACCTAACTCGACCTGACCAAACTTAACCTAACCTAACCTACCTTAACCTATTCAGTCCTATCTTAATCTAAATTACCTTGACTCACTGAATCCTAATCTAACCGAATCTACTGTGACCTTACCAAACCTAGTTTAACCTCTATATAATCAAGTCAGAGTTTAACTTACCTTTCCTGACCAATCCAACATAACCTAACATACCTTACACTAACTAGGTCTAATTCAACCATACCAAATCAACCCAACCCAACCTAACCAAACTTAATCTAACCTCACCTACTTTAACCTAGGACTTCCAGACTTAACCAAACCAACAAAAGAAAACCTAACCTAACCTAACCAAACCCATCTCAATCCTACTCATCCCGAACCGGTCTGACCTCATCTAACCAAACCTAACGTAGCCACGCTCTCCTAATACACCCCAGTCAACCAGGTGATGAAGGACCCAGTTTTTTTTTTTTTTTGGGGGGGGGAAAGAGGGAGCCGCCCCCACACCACACCTGCCCAACAATAAAAGTGGTGGTCTCTGATGCCATGGGTTTTGTTTTCACCTACGCTCTTTGTGTGTGTGTGTGTGTGTGTGTGTGTGTGTGTGTGTGTGTGTGTGTGTGTGTGTGTGTGTGTGTGTGTGTTCTTTTATATGCATAAGGCCAAAATGCAATAAATTCGAGCTAAAAATATCAAGGGGGTTCTATGCACGGGAATGCTTTACTCTCACCACCGGTGTGTGTGTGTGTGTGTGTGTGTGTGTGTGTGTGTGTGTGTGTGTGTGTGTGTGTGTGTGTGTGTGTGTGTGTGTGTGTGTGTGTGACTAACCTGCAGTCCAAACGAGGCAATAACAAACAATCAAACACAAACGCATAAAAGGTCGAGGTCACTTGCACGCCATTAACACGGTGCTGTGATATAGGTGTGTGTGTGTGTGTGTGTGTGTGTGTGTGTGTGTGTGTGTGTGTGTGTGTGTGTGTGTGTGTGTGTGTGTGTGTGTGTGTGTGTGTGTGTGTGTGTGTGTGTGTGTGTGTGTGTGTGTGTGTGTGAAGGTCGCACGGCAGTTGAGGTTTTTTATGCAAACGAAAATAGCCAGCAAAATTAGTCCCTTCTGTACCTATATATGGTAAATACAACACAACATCCTTAAATACTTAAAGCAGTGCAAAATTCTTAAAATGTGTAAAAGTTTTATAAGCTTGTAAATTCTGATAAAAAACTGATGTTAAAATCTTTACGAAATGGGAAAATAGTGAGCAAAAGCCTTGGGGAAGAAAATGGGAAAAGCAAAGTAAGAAAGAAAGAAAAGAAAAAGGGGCACAGGTGGAAAATCCTTGAAAATGGGGAACTCCAGATAAAATTAAAATGTTTGTAGATTCAGTTTAAGAAAACGAATAAATATTGTAAACGCTTCGTAAAAATGAACACGACCGTAGAGATGGTTTGAAAAATGTTAAAAGGTAAAAAAACTAAAAATATGGGTCCGACGCAAAAGAGGAAAAGGAAAGAAGAAATAGAAAAGAAAAAGACAGTAGTCATAAATTTTGGTCAGCCTAGAAAAATGTCAAAACTGAAACAGACTACTCAGTGACAAGCCTTCATATGTACAGGTAAATGAACTCAACAGCTGCTACTTAAACACCTGTCTGTCATTTGCAATCGAGTTGACGTGCATGCAATAGGGGAACAACGCGGTTAATTAGGATGGGTTGCAAATGAGAGAGTTTTGACCCACTGACGACAGGGATGATTTCTATGTTATATTCTGGCAATTATCCGAACGATTTTATTGCAAGTTGGGATGGACATTAACTAGTGAAGGGGATAATGATGCCTTTACCGAACCCTACCACTGAGAGAGAGAGAGAGAGAGAGAGAGAATATAGTGACAACAAAACATATATATATATATATATATATATATATATATATATATATATATATATATATATATATATATATATATATATATATATATATATATATCGTACTAAATGATCTATACCTAATTTCCTGGCCCAAAAAAGTCGTGATAATAAAAATAAAATATAAAAATTGGCCCTCGTTGTGAAAGGATTAAGACGATTACGTACCATTTGATCCTCCAGACAATAACGACCCCACTTACTCCCTCGTTATCTCTCTCTCTCTCTCTCTCTCTCTCTCTCTCTCTCTCTCTCTCTCTCTCTCTCTCTCTCTCTCTCTCTCTCTAAGTTAGGGCATTCGCATCTTTGTTAATCGCTTTTTTTTTTCAAGAGTGAGAGAATATGTACGCAGACAAAGGGTTAAGTGGTCTGGCTCTATCAATGAGAGAGAGAGAGAGAGAGAGAGAGAGAGAGAGAGAGAGAGAGAGAGAGACAGACAGACAGACAGACAGACAGACAGAGACAGAGACAGAGACAGACAGACAGACAGACAGACAGACAGAGAGGGGAGGAGGGCTAAACAAAAAAATGAGACACAATAACATCAAAGAGTATGGAGGAGAAAGATGGGTCGAAAAACAATAAGACAATTCACAGAAACCCTTAAAAGGAAAAAGGATCAGGAAAGCTACTACTGAACAAAGCCAAGAGAAAAGAACAAAGGAAATGAACAAAAGAACAAATTAGACATAGGCACGAAAAGGCGAAAAAAAGAGAAAGAGGTTAAAAGATGTATCAAAAAATCTTGAAAGAGATTTTTTCCCTACAGAAAGGGTCAAGAGCCATTAGCCGCAGCTGAGGAGGAGGAGGAAGAGGAGGTGGAGGAGGACATAAGAGCTGGAGTTATACACGTGAAGAGAAAGAAAAAAGGATGACAGTAGGTAGGTAGGTAGATTGGTGGATAGCTAGGTAGGTAGGTCGGTAGGTAGGTAGGTAGGTAGGTAAGTAGGTAGGTAGGCAGGTAGGAGGAGGAGGTAGGCAGGAAGGAAGAAGAGTGGGATGTTTCGTGTTCAGTGTTCATCTCGTCCTTTCCTGCCCTCTCCTCTAATGCCTTTTTTATCCATTATTCCCTAACCTCCTGCCTCCACAACTATCGGTTTATTGGAGATCTCATTTTATTTGTTTTTATCAAGTTCTCATTTTCTCTTCTCCTTTTATATATCCTTACACCCGTGGCTCGCCCAGGGAGAGTGGGTATTGTTGAGTGGTGTGTGTGTGTGTGTGTGTGTGTGTGTGTGTGTGTGTGTGTGTGTGTGTGTGTGTGTGTGTGTGTGTGTGTGTGTGTGTGTGTGTGTGTGTAAAACTATTTATTTCAGAACAACAGGTCGGAGCTCAGGGTCCAAAGGCTAGATCAAACGCTGTCCTAGCAAAATCAACTTAAGAGTTTTTATCATATATAGACTAAGCTTGAGAGAAGAGTTGAGGGGAAAGCAAGAATGAAGTGAATCAGTTTTTAGGCTTTAAGAACAACAAGTCAACGGTCAAAGTCACAGGATAAGGTTAAAGGTCAAGGTCACACGGCAAGATCAGCATGTACAGCTTTGATCCGACGGAAGTTGATCCGACCGAAAAAAAATGAAGGATGCAAGAAATTCTGTTCTGATTACCCAATCATCTTTCGCAGGACAATCTTCCAAAAGCCTTGCAGTTAATTTACTTTTTTAACTTTCTATTCTTTATATGAAATTTGCTCATTTTTCGCAGCTACTAAAATTTTGTTCAGTGCAGTATCGTCCAAGTCCTTCTTTCTTCTTCGGTGTTCTTTCATTTATCATTTCCCTGACTTTTTCTTTTTGATTTATGGTAATTTTAATATCATACATATATTCACCCTCACATCTTCGACATCCGGCGTGTGTATTTAATTACGATTTTTTCTCTCTTTTGACAGACTTCCTTCCATTCCCCTCTTTCTCTCTTCTTTGATACTCGTCTTATCGTTTATGTTAGCATCCCAGTCTTTGTTTCGATTATTCACTATTTTTTTTAGAGCATTCATTTTTATTATTCCCTTTTTCTAAAGTCTTCCTTCTTTCTTTCTTTCTTCAATTTTCTCAAGATGTATCGCACGTATTCATCTTTTACTGATCCTTTCTAGCATCTACTTACTTCCACATCCCTCTTTTTACTACCTAAAATTTCATTTGTTTCTCTTATTCCTTCAGGTCCAACATTTTGAACCATCATTTCATTCTTCTTCTTATATTAAACTTTCTTCTATGTCCCTCTTCCTACAACTATAAGTCTATTTTTCATTTCTTATTCCTCCAGCTTCAAAAATCGCGAAACATCCTTCTGTTAGACATTTCATATATTTATTATGCCTCCCCCATGCCTTTCCTCCCGCCTTCAATTTCCCTTTATTCTTATTATTATCAGCCTACCCTTCCTTCCACATTATTAATATACCTCACATTTTATCCCTTTTTGTATTGCCTGTAATTTCCTATTCCTCTAGGGTCTTCAGTTGGATTTTATTATTATTTGTAGTTTCCTGCACGAATTTGGTTTTCTTTTATGCCCTTCTTCAAATCTAATGCTATTTTCTCTCTACCTCTTATTCTAGAAATTCTACTCTCGGGATTTATTGTATTACTGGTCATTTCCTATATTTATTCGACTTCCTTCTATGTCCCCTCTTTACAGTATCCTCTAACTCCCCTTTTATCTGCCATTCCCTCAGCCCGTACCTTCTCTATCATCCTTTATCGCTCTCTTTCTCTTATTTACGGCTTTTATTCCCTCCCTCCTGCGTCCAGATTATCATATTATCGGTTATTCTCTCTCTTCTTCTCTTTTCTATTCTTTCTTCCTCTCTTCTAACTTTCCCCCTCCCTTTCCCTCTCTCCCCCATTCATTCCTGTATCTTTCTCTCCTCTCCATTCTCCCCTCCTCTCTCATCCTCGCATTTCCTTTCTTTTCTCCTCCCTCTCCCTCTCTTCTCCATTCTTTCCTGTCCCTTCCTCTCCGCTCCATTCTTACCTCCTCTCTCATCCTCGCATTTCCTTTCCTTTCTCCACTCTGTTCCCTTTCCCTCCTTTTTTTCATCTTTCATCCTCTCCTGTCTGTTCTATATTCTTCGCTTTTCCTCTCATCTAAACTCTTTCCTCCACTCTCGTGCTTTCCTCGCCCTTCATCCAGTTTAAGTGTTTATTCATCATTTTTATCAGTAACGATATTTGATCTCATTACCAGTCTTTGCATTCCTCTCTTCCTCTCTTTCGCTAACCCTTTCATCTCTCTGCTTTCGTTTTAGTCACATCTTTAGACTTACGACACTACCATTTAAATACTTTGCAATTTATATATTTCTCCGGCTGAGTTTTCGTTTTACTTTATTTATTATCTATATATTTATTATTATTTTTGGGGGGGAAACACAGCATATTTTCGTCTTTTGATTACTCTTTCTCGCACACTTACCATCTTCCTTTCTGATCTTCTGTCACAAGAATTCCTATTATTTCTCTATACATTTTCATCCTTCATCTACTCCCACTTATTTTATTATCATTATCATCTTTTTTCGCTTACAAATATCCTTTCTTCTATCCTCTGTTATTCATTACCGTCATTCGCTTATGTAAAGTACTCTTTCTACCCTTACGGATCTACAGTATACTAGTGTGCATAGGAAATGAATCTGTAAAAAAAAAAATACAAAAAAATATCTGTCGAGTTATGAGGTGAAAGTCAGGATTCCTTGAGTGATGTGTGTGTGTGTGTGTGTGTGTGTGTGTGTGTGTGTGTGTGTGTGTGTGTGTGTGTGTGTGTGTGTGTTATTTTACTGGGCATGTTGTTTGATAATTCTCTCTCTCTCTCTCTCTCTCTCTCTCTCTCTCTCTCTCTCTCTCTCTCTCTCTCTCTCTCTCTCTCTCTCTCTCTCTCTCATAAATGTCCAGCCCATCCACCCTTCTCTCCCTTGCCCTTCATAGCGTCCCTTGTCTTTCTCTAATACCTCCCTCCTCCATCCCTCTTTCTCTTTACTGCAACATTTCTCATTTTCAGTTGCTGTGTCCACGTTTTCTTTGCAGTATTTGCTCTTCTCTGCATCACAGTATCATCACTTCATCACCAACGCCAGCACCGCGAGCCTCATTTAGCATCATTTTTATCGCCGTCATCCTCCTCATCAGTGTCATCATACTCATTTATTGTCGGCTTTATCTTCATTGTCATCTTCACTATCATCACAATATCATTACCGTTACCGCCATATTCATGATCACCACCTTCATTATATCGACATTACTATCATCATCATGATTATCATCATGATCAACATCATCATCATCACTCTATTTCCCACTCAAATGGGATACGCTGAATACACACACACACACACACACACACACACACACACACACACACACACACACACACACACGAGGAGGGGGACACAGCAAACTTACGAGAATGAACACACATCCCCTCACCCATCATTCAAGCGCCAAAAATTCCACGCGACAACCATACTTTTTCCACACAAAGACCTGCTTCGTTCGGTTGCGTCGCCCTGTCAGTAACTGTGGGGGGGTTAGAGTTCACTGCCTCCACTGCCAGAGTAGCCCCTTCAAACCCAAAACGTATTTTACATCTTAAACTTTCTATCTCCGGACGATTTTTTTATCACAGGAGAGAAGTTAGAAACAGGAGGGGTTCATATAGTCTCCATTAGCTCCATTATGACAGACACAACATTATTATTTTCCATCTAAAGTTAGACGATTTTATTCGTTGAAAGTGAGTCATAGGAGCCTGAGAGTAACCCCTTCAGTAATATGATGCTCTCTTCACCTGCATAAAAACGTCTGCCACGTTAAGGTAAAAATACTGACGTTCTTGGGTTCAATGGGTTAAAAATGGGGAGCAGGTTTTGTCATGCCCATCTCCAAACACATTACATCCACCAACTCCTTTCACATATTAATTCTTCTGCTTCCTCAACTGCCTCATCACACTATCTCACAAGTTCACTTATCTCGCCTTCTTTTTCCCGTCTTCAACACCTCCTCCTACCCTCAAACTCACTCACCTCTAACCTCTTCCCAACGCTGTTCACACCCACTTCCTCAACAGACTTCCTTACTCCACATTCTTGACGGTACGGAAAATGATACAGTAATTTTCTCCTTTTACAAATACTGCACTCATTACTTTCCACAACATTCCCCTTTTTCTATTATATTTCATTATTTCGTCCATGATCTTAACCTTCTTTCCCCTACAGTGTTTCCCTCTTTCATTCTCTTCTCACCGTGTTCCCTCCATACTTCCCCGAAATTCCTCTCTTCCCTCCTCAATATTTCCTCAATAGCATTCATTACTTTCCCTATAATATCCCTCTGCCTCCAAATTTTTGCCTGTTTCCCCTAAATTCCTCCCCTGTTTTCCTTGTAATATATCCTTGCTTCCCCCTCTCCTTTCTCTATCATTTTCCCTTCTTTCTCTATAATTCTACCAAACTCCCCTCACTGCATCTTCTTCACGGTTTTCCCCTTCTTCCTTCCTTCCTTCCTTCCTGCCCTCCTTCCTTTTCCTCTCCATTTCTCCCCTCCGTCTTCTGTTCTTCGTTACCCTTCTTAATAGTCTTTCCATCTGTCGGATCATTTTCCTTTTATGTCTCATTTAAGCCACGCATTTCCCTTCTTCGATTATGTCTTTATGTCTTTATAATAATTCCCTGCAATGTTTGACTGTACTTGTAATTTTTTTCTCTCTTAATCCTTCTTCTTCCCTGCGTATCTCCTCTTCCTCCTAATTGTTCCATCAGATTATTTCCCCCTTTCCTCGTTTATTTCCCGTCTCGTATAAATCTCACCTACTCCAGCCAACATCTCAGCACTTCCACACCTCCTCATACATTCAGACTCATTCATATACGTCATTACTCATTCATATAAACCATTTTCACTACACCAATCATAGCCATTCTCTCAAGTGCCTATATCATCCAAGCACACTCTCTTCTGACCCGTCCTCCCTATCCTCCCCTAAATTATTTTCTGCCCTCTATATTCTCTCCAATATACTCCCCTGCACTCTTCACTCTCCCCTCTCCAGCCCCTTTGACAAATCCCTCTCTTGTTCTCTCCTTATATGACCCTGCTCACGTATTTCCTTATATCATTAGGCTATATGCACAACTTGGGTCCTGCTCTCTCTCTCTCTCTCTCTCTCTCTCTCTCTCTCTCTCTCTCTCTCTCTCTCTCTCTCTCTCTCTCTCTCTCTCTCTCTCTCTCTCTCTCTCTGTCCTAGTGGGATTGTCAAAGAAGAGAAGCCTTTGTGCAAGTGTTAATGAGTGTGTGTTGTCTGCGTGTGGTGGATTTAGGAGAAATGTGTGTCCTGTGCGGGGTATCAATTATGCTGTGTGTGTGTGTGTGTGTGTGTGTGTGTGTGTGTGTGTGTGTGTGTGTGTGTGTGTGTGTGTGTGTGTGTGTGTGTGTGTGTGTGTGTGTGTGTGTGTGTGTGTGTGTGTGTGTGTGTGTGTTTCCAATAACGCTACAATCAACCATTTATCTACCTAACGCCGCTTCTTGTGAGGGCTTGACCTGGTCAATAGGACACTTAAACACTCTCCCTAATCAGTAACAACCTCCGTCCCTCACAAGAAGTACCTCAAACTTACTCCCCAGTCTTTCTCTCTCTCCCCCTCTTCTCCCCACCACCTCACCCTCACACATATTGCCTTGTATACTCATCTACTTCATCTATGTTCACCCTCATTCTTGGTCTACCTCTCCTCCTCCAAAGCACCACAATATTCATATACTATAATCACCCATATATCCTCTCCATCTCTTTCTGGCCTACCTCTTCCTCTTCTCCCTCACACTTCACTCTCATATCCACTCCGTCATAATTATAGGCCATCCACCTGTCCTTACACTTCGTTCTTGATCCAGTTCCTCTTTTCCTCCTACCCAACCCACTTCCCTACAGTTCAAGTTTTTATTAACTTACCTTGTTCCTTCAAGAAGTCCGCAGTCCTCTTCTTCATCTTCATTCTTCTCCTTCAAACACCTGAAACGAAAAAAGACATAGGTACAACGTGCAAAATCTACTGGAAAATAAGCATTAATCAGTTTTATTTCCTATTATATTGCATAAAAAAGAGAGAGCACACTTATTTCTTATTAACATTACATAAACTAAGTACACAGACAGAACGCTGATGGGAGAATTAGGAGAATGCTGCCAGGACTGAGGGAGATTTATAAAAAGACAGAAGTTCAGCAGCATATGATGAAGGAAGGCTAGGAGTGGCACAATGAAAATGATGTGATCTGCTGTTAAAGAAGAATATAGGGACATTTTGATCTCGCCCCATCCTGGATAAACTCTGGGATTAGGCAAAAGACAGATAGGCAAAGACAGATTCCTGGGGGCTTTAGTGTCTCAGCTCTGGGATGTAAAGTTTAGCAATAGATATATAAGAATGTGTACCACGATTCACGATAGATATACACAAAAAAAATCACCAACTACTGAAACAGACAGACAGATAGATAGATAGATAGATTTCCATTTCATGTATATAGCCCAGCAACTCATCTCAAAATACAAAACGTTCTGCAATACAAGTAGATATATCTGAATAGAAATGAGACAGCAGTATATAAGATAATAAAACCACAAACTGCCGATAGATACAAGAATAGATACACCATATACGGCATATTTCCATCGCATTTATATTGCCTGGATCTCCATATCTAAATTACAAAATGTCCTCCAATATCACTGGAACACTCGCCTCGCCTATTCAATGTTGCAGCCCGTGTTCAAATTCTGGAACAAGTATCATGGAATTTTATTGAATGACTCGGTGCAATTGCGTGGCGGAATTTGGAAAGTGCAATTTTGGGAATGGAATGACGAAGTGGAATTAGAGGGCAGAAGTTAAAAGTGGAATTAAAGACACAAAGAGTACAATTAGAAAGTGGAATTAATAAGGAATGAGAGAGTGGAATTAGACAGTGGAATTAAAGAGTAGTTAGTGTGGAATGGGGAGAAATTAAAAACGAATTCAAGAGTAGAACTAGAGAGTGGAATTAGTAAGGAATTAGAAAGTGGAACTGGATGTGGAATTAGACAGTGAGATTAAAGAGTGAAATCAAAACGTGGAATTAAAAGTGGAATTAAAAATGGAAATAAATTGTGGAATTAAAGAGTGGAATTAAAGTGGGTTATCAGAGGGCAGAACCAGGGAAAATATTTAGTCTTTTCATATGAATTTTGACCTCAGTAAGAATTCGTGTTGCTGCATCAATTCTGGATGGGCTGAAATGGGGCGCTTGTTGAAGTCTGTATCTGGTTCATTTTTGTGGAGAGGAAGGGAGGGAAGGAAGGGGGGAGGGAAGGGAAGGAGGGAGGAAGGAAAGGATGGAGTGAATGACTGACTGACTGACTAACTGGCTGTGTGTGTGTGTGTGTGTGTGTGTGTGTGTGTGTGTGTGTGTGTGTGTGTGTGTGTGTGTGTGTGTGTGTGTGTGTGTGTGTGTGTGTGTGTGTGTGTGTGTGTGTGTGTGTGTGTGTGTGTGTGTGTGTGTGTGTGTGTGTGTGTGTGTGTGTGTGTCAATGCAACTGAATAACTACGGTTCATTATATAAATATGCTATAAAATGTTTCAATGTTTTTACCGATGCATTAACACCTAAACAAAGGCCGCAGCCCACAATAGAACGATCAGTTTGGCATATATGCTTCTACATATTCTAAAAGTTATTATCACACACACACACACACACACACACACACACACACACACACACACACACACACACACACACACACACACACAAAACTTCAATTACAGCTCAGTTAAAACTTGGAGCCCCGGGAGTGACAACCCTAACCATCCTCTAACTCGTCCCTCCTCCAACCCCCCTCCTACCTCACCTCTCCTCCCCTCCTCACTTATCCTCCCCTCATCTATCCTAGTCTACTAATTCTCCCCTCCCTTAACCACACCAACTGTCTCCTCTCCTCTCTCCAATCTAAACCCCACACTCACTTTCGCCCTTCCCCCACCAACCATCTCTTCCCTTCTCCCCTACACCAACCCCACCACTTTCCCTTCTCTTCCCCCATCCACCCTCTCCTCTCCTCCACCGAAATCTGTTATTCCCTTCCCCCCTTCCCCTAACCAACATTGTCTCCGTCCCCTCAATCATCCCCTCCCCACCAAAAACCCGTCCTCCCCTCTCCTCCCCCCTCCAACTCGTCCCCTTCCCCCATCCAGTCCCACCCCGTAACTTCTGCAGGGCACGAAGCTAAACTTGAGATGCCAGCCAAACTCCCACGGCCACGATTTTCATTGGGAAAAGTTTGGGGCCTCCTGTTGGTAGTCACTCCTAATGGTCTGTAACTTACTGGGAACTTTGACTTGGACGTAGATGCCGCAAGAAATAGAGAAACGTGGGGCAAAATAAATCCACTTTTGTCACTATTGAGCGCCTTTCTTTAGCCTTCCATGGCCTCGATTTTCATTAGTAAAAGTTAAAGTTCCCTGTTGCCAATCGCTCCTGATGGTCTGCAACTTGCTGAGGCCGCTGAAATAGTTGTAAATATTGCAAGAAAAAGTAACACATATTCCTCTAAATACTACCTCTATATACATCCATTGTAACGATTCGATTTTCAGTTGTAAAAATTTTAGGTTCCTCGTTGCGTGTCGCTCGCCCTCTGCGTTAGTGGGGACGGTGAAACAGACGTAGATGATGCATGAAACGGAAAGACGTGTTGGATATATCAAACACTGTCACTCTAGAAATTCTTTAAACCTCTATGGCTTCGATTTAATATATAAATGGTTAAATCCCCGGTGCCACTTGCTACTCATGACCGGTAACTTTATTGGGAATATTGAAAAGGACGTAGGTGTTGGCATCCATGAAAAGATTTATCGCTAAGCAGATATGTCACGTCTGGAAATCATTTTAAGAACCTGGCTAACTTTCATGGCCACGATTTGCATTTCCAAAAGCTTAAGTTTCCGGTTGGTAATGGCATGCAAATTGTTGGGAATATTGTAAAGAGATATTATTTATTACGGTACTAAATATTAAAGCCGAAATTTTTAGGAACTTCTATCACGTCTGGAAACAAAGCCTGTAATGACCCAAATCACCATGGCGACGACTGATATATATATGAAAAAGTTTTAAATTCGCTAAGGCCATTCCCTCAAAATAGCCTTATGAGAATGTTGAAACTGATATAGATATTATATATGACCAGTTTGATCGTACCTGACAGGAATTTGCGTCTCCTTTAACCGATGACCTGTTACTAAATTGCAGAATAGATAATACTAAAACCATACAAAATTTCTTTAACATTTCTTCATGGCAAGCAATATATTTTACCTCCCATCTCCAATAAGAGCTCAGAATTCCATATGGAGAGGTAACAATTTTCTATCAGGCAACTTTAATCATCTGTAGTCCTTTCCCTTTAACTTGGCCAAGACTTCCGTACTTTTGTAGCTTATTTCACACAGCTCAGTGGCGGAAACATACTGCGCTACAGTTCTACATCCTTTCCATAGCACTTCTTCGTGACTACCATCAGGTTCTAATGTTGATCGATCATTAGAGGCAGGCATTCAAGATGGAAGGACGGCAATTTTAAGCCCAGTTTAAGTGTTCCAAGGAAACTCATTCCAACCCCATTTTATAAGACCATCAAATTTCATACAGCCAAGATTTAGTGTTCAATTTGTGGGAGTGATCCAGTTCCGTCAGACGAAAACGAATGGACTATAAATTTAATGCAGGTGGGAAGGCCCGTGCACGTAGGAAGGAAGCCCGGTGCACGTGGGAAGCCTGCCTGGTGAAACTTTAAATGATCTGATCTTGACCTAAACCCTGACCTTCAGACTCGGTGGGGGGAGGGAAGAGAAGAGGGGAGATGAAGAGGGGGGGAAAGACGGGGGGAAGATGGGGAGATGGGAGAGGAAGAGGTGAAGGAAGGAGAGGAAGACGAGAAGAAGGGAAAGGATGAAGTGGGAGAGGGGATGGGAAGAGGGGTTGAAAGGAGAGGAAGACGGGGAGAAAAGAGAGGAAGAGAAGGGAGAAGAAGGGAGAGGAAGAGGGGGAGAAGAGACAGGAAGAAGGGGGAGAAGGAAGTGGAAGAGGGTGAGCGAAGAAGGGAGAGGATAGGGGGAGAGGGAAGAACGAGAGAGAAGAGGGAGAAGCGAAAAGGCAGAAGAGAAAAGGGGGAAGGGAAGTGATAGGGGTAAGGATGAGATGAAGAGGAAGAGGGAAAGAGAAGAGAGGAAAAGGAAGGTGGAAAGGGAAAGGAGGAGGGATAGGAGGGGAGAGAGAGGGGAGGGAGACAGAAAAGAGGAAAAAGAAGAGGAGACAGGGAGGGCCAAAGCCAACACCGCTCACATGATTTTGTAAAACCAGGGTGAGGGGAAACGAGAGGGAAGGAAGGGATTGGAAGGTGAGATGGAAACAGGAAGGGAAAGAGAGGGAGAGAAGGAGATTGGAGAGGAGGGATGATAGCTGAGGGGAGAGAAAGGGAGAGGGGAAAGTGGAAGGAACGAAAGGAAAGGAGGAGGGATGGCAACAGAAATGAAGGGAAGGAGAAGGAAGAGGAGGGGAGAAGGATGGCAGGAGTTGAGGGAAATGAAGAGGGAAAAGGGGCGAAGGAGAATAGAAAAGGAAAACAGAAGGATGCAGGAGATGAGGAGAGAGTAACAGGAACATAGCCACCAGGATAACGGGGGAGGGGAGAGAGAGAGAGAGAGAAGGGAAGGGGAAAGGGGGAAACAGCAAGAAAAGGAGAGGGAATGGTAAAGCAGGGAGGGAGAAGGAAGGAGATGACAGAGGTGAAGGAAGAAAGTGAAAGGCGAGGATAGAAAGGAGAGGGAGAGAGGAAAAAGAAGAGGGAAGAAGAAACGGAACAAAAGCGGGGGAGATTACAGAAAGGGGAGATGGATGGGAGCATAGAGGATGAGGGGAAAGAGAGTACAAATGAGCACAAAGGAAGGCAAACAACAAAGGACCTGCTGGTCCTTTTGTGGCTGTTTGGTATAGGGGCGGTTATAACTAACAAAACTATTCTATCAGTTAAAGTCAAGGACAGAAAAGCAGGATAGAAAAGCAAAGGAGGGACAAATACGAAGGGGAGGAGAAAAGACAGGAGAGGAGAGGAGAGGAAAGGAAAGGAAAGGAAAGAAAAGGAAAGGAAAGGAAAGGAGAGGGGAGGAGAGGAGAGGAAAAAGATATGGAGAGAGGAAGTAAAGAAAGCATGAGGGATAATTAAGAAGAGAGGAGAGAAGAGGGGTAACAGAGGCGAGGAAAGATGGGAAGGATAAAGAGGGAGGAAGGGGAGAAGAGGAGAAGTTAAAGAGTGATGAGTAAAGCTAAAAAGTTTGTGTCGGGGGATGAGGGGCTCCGCAGTGGTCACCTCGGCATCACTTGACCTTTGAGCTGCCTGCCTTCCACTGTGTCACCCAACTTCACCCCAGTGTCGTGGAGGGGGAGAAGGGAGAGGGGGGGAGGGGAAGGGGGAAAGAGGGGTAAGGGGACGGTTGATGCTTGTATGTGGGAGTCCTAATACTTTTATTGGAGGAGGGAGGGCTGGTGTGTGTGTGTGTGTGTGTGTGTGTGTGTGTGTGTGTGTGTGTGTGTGTGTGTGTGTGTGTGTGTGTGTGTGTGTGTGTGTGTGTGTGTGTGTGTGTGTCGTGGAGGGGGAGAAGGGGGAGGGGGGAGGGGAAGGGGGAAAGAGGGGTAAGGGGACGGTTGGTGCTTGTATGTGGGAGTCCTAATACTTTTACTGGGGGAGGGAGGGCTGGTGTGTGTGTGTGTGTGTGTGTGTGTGTGTGTGTGTGTGTGTGTGTGTGTGTGTGTGTGTGTGTGTGTGTGTGTGTGTGTGTGTGTGTGTGTGTGAAACAGTACAAATATAGTTATGATGATTACGAGGATCCGTGACTTATTTTCAGCAAGCCATTTCTATTCCTTATAAATGAAGGCACAGGCAACATCAGTACAGGTAAGGGGGCCAGATATGAGGGGGAAAAAATAAAAGATAACAGTAAAATTACACTATGAAGAAATACAAAAACAATGGAACGAAAAGAAACAAATCAGATGAGAGGAAATGAAACTGAGAAAGAAGAGAGGTCAGAATGCGTAAGTAAGAAAGGCTACCAAAATAGAATCAGATGTAAAGAAGTGAATCTGGGGGAAAGAAAAACTGACGGGAGATCTAAGTGGGGAAATGAGGAAAACTACTAAAACAATTAAATATGCAGTGGCGGATTTGGTCTCGATAAAAGTGTGTGTGTGTGGGTTGGATCACCTAAAGGAAGTGGGGGGTGGGGGGAGACATTTAGAGGAAGGGGGGAGGTGAGGCTGGGTCGCTTAGAGGATGGGGGAGAGTGAGATGATGTTGGGTCACTGAGCCTAATTCTTTCCAGTGGATGATGTCTTTTATATCTTATTCCTGCTTCTGTTGGACGATTTCATTTAGCTTAGGGAAAGTATCCAGGCACTTAGATGTAAATGAACGTCATATCAAAACAATTTATCCCATTAAGTCTGACGTACACTCGGCCACAAAAGTTCTCTCCCGTCTACTATTTATCTCACCATGAACTTTGATAACCAGCCTCATGAATCCCGCAGCATCCGACGCTAATGACTTCATCTGCCCACACATCATTATCATCAGTGCCGCGTGCTTCCAACCAGCCAGACCAATTTTCAAACCCCATGGAGAGAAATGCTGGGTTGGTGATGTTGACTTTTGTTGGTGATAATACATGTGCAAAACTTTCTTTGGTAAAGGGAGAGGGTGCAAATATCTAGCCAAATTTCCCCCCCTCCCACCCTTCCCCCATGTCCAAACCAGCTGGATCCGCCCCGTGAAAGATGAGAAATGAATCAGAGAACAAAATATTGAAGGAAGATCGTGCATGAAGGGAGAAAACGCTGCAGTAAGGGAGGGAAGGAAAGCGGACGGGTCGACTGGAGAATACTGACTGGAGATTGGAGAAGTGTGTGTGTGTGTGTGTGTGTGTGTGTGTGTGTGTGTGTGTGTGTGTGTGTGTGTGTGTGTGTGTGTGTGTGTGTGTGTGTGTGTGTGTGTGTGTGTGTGTGTGTAGTCATTATCTACACGAGTGTAAACATAAATGGGACTATAACGATGATGACAATGATGATGATGATGATAACGATAAAGATTATAATGACCACTAACGATATTGATTATATGAGTACCAGGTTAATAATAATAATAACAATAGCAATAATAATAATAATAATAATAATAATAATAATAAAGTATAAAACAGCACCAGCATAATTAACAAGCCAACAAAAACCAGTCCCCCTACTAAGGCAGCTAACGATGAAAGCCAACCCCCTATTAATAACGAAGGGTCTAGTATAAGTCCCCTCGCACCCACTAACGAGCACCCTACAGGGCTAATCACCCACCCTTAACTACCCTCAGGCCACTTGACGCTAACGAGGTGGAGTGGGGGGAGGGGGGAGAGGCAGGGGCTTCGTATTCTCTTGGTGTACCTGATTCTCGAGAGTTTTGTTTGTTTTTTTTCTTAATTTTTTTGAAGATTTTCCTTTTTAATTTTCTGTCTTTGTGTTTCCTCTAATCATCTTTCCTTTCCTCTTTTATTTTATTTATTTTTCAAGGCCTTTTCGTCTTTCTCTTTTTTTTCCTTCCTTTGTGTTTCATCACATCACTCTTCTTTTCCTTCTTGTACCTTCTTCTCGATTTTTTAAGTTTATTTTCCTAAACATTTTACGCTTTTATTTTCGTCTTCCTTTTTTGCGATTCTTCTCATTTTCCTTCCTTTCCTTGTTGCGCCTGGTTTCTGCTACTTTTTATATTTATTTTCACTGATTATGTTACGGTTTTCATTATTTTTCTTTTCCCCTGCTTTGTGGGTCGTGCCATTCTTTTTTCTTTCCCTTCTTCCTTCCCTTCCTCCTACACTGCAATCCTTCATTTCCTTCACGAATAACTAATTTGAATAACATCATGAATCACAATAGGTAATGCTGCAATCGTTACCACAATTTTTCTGGCTACACTCCACTTAAAGAAAATACTGACAGAAAATAGTAATATCGATAGTATTAGAGAATGATGAATCAAGCAAGTATTCCCAAATAACGCGGGTAACATTTTTCTCTCTAAATATATCTAAGGACAAAAAAGCAATACTGGAAAAGAATATGTAATGACATTTAAAAATCAGACCAAATATAAGATTAATATGATCGCTGAATAATTATTACCACAGACGATGGCAACATCATTTTCCCTCAAACAATTGTAAAGCGAGAGGAAAACTGAAAGAAAAACGGGAAATATCGACACCAAAAATAAGAGTAATATCACGCATCAGTCACGTAATCTTACCACAAGCACTGGTAATATCGAACCTCCCTTGCTATTCCCTTCCTCAGCGTTTCTGCCATCCCACCACCAGATTGCGTTAGTTTGCATATTCCTGCACTTTTCGCCTCACCACCAAACATTTTACACTTTCTCTCGGGTGTGATTACTTCCCCGCTGATATATTGCTCTCTCTCTCTCTCTCTCTCTCTCTCTCTCTCTCTCTCTCTCTCTCTCTCTCACACACACACACACACACACACACACACACACACACACACACACACACACACACACACAAACTCACCCCAAAACCGAAATGAGTATGGCAAGAGAGGCAAACTAATTAAACATACAGTATAAAACTCTAGATTCCATTTAGATTGAGACCCAAACCTGTTTTTTCCCTATCTTTT
>NC_137017.1:8190309-8242809 GCF_032717465.1 Coenobita brevimanus | reverse complement strand
TACACTAACAGAATAACAAATTAAATGCAAGGAGGCTTATCAGTAACAAAAAGGTGAAACAGGTGTAAAGGCAGAAGCAACAATAACAACAATCAGAAAGAGCAATTGCGATAAATGAAGGCAAAGGCTTCACCCTCCGTCACCTGATTGCCTCCTTTATCACAGGTTGTTTCTCCACCCAGTTGATTGCCTTCCGCTGGAGAGGGGAGAAAATATGAGTTTTTAGAGGCGTCGATTCGTTTGATTTCCCGTGAAGATGAATATGACTTTTATACTGAAACTGATAGATCTTGCTGACTTTACGATAATGCTGGAAATATATATCTGTATCAGACTAAGATTAACAACAGAATCAACCTTTTTCTCCACGGCGACAGTTTAAACTAGATGCAATCCATCCTCAAGCTGGAGAAGTACAAGTGAGAAAGGTGTGTCTGTAGTGAGAAAGGCGCCTACCAAAGGAGCTATGTTTTCCTAGCCATCTCTGTGCATGTCAGAATCTGTACCTGCCAAGGGTATACACTCTACAGTTGCGAGAAAATTCAGACTGGAGGAGGTAGGTGCAGACAGGCATCAAAAGACCTGTCGTCTGCCCTGCTTTTATCTCCATGAACTTTGAAAATTAGTTTCGTGAATCAACTTCAGACGACACTGAACACAATGACCTGTAACTAAAAAAAAAAAAAAGTTATAAGTGTCGCCCACTTCCCATTACCCTGTCTTCATTTCGAAATTCATGAAGATAGAAAAGCTGGAGTTGGCGACAGGACTGATGATGCCGACTCTACATCCTCCACTACACAACTACACATATATGGGTAAAAGAAAAAAAAAAAACTGGCAATATGATTGACAGCCTCAAACATTTGCCTGTATAATATAATGCCCGAGTAGAATATCCAAAGGTATTGGAGAAAGGTAAGTGAAATGTGGATGGAGAAACCCGTAGACTTTTTAAAACCCTCTCCCTCCTATGCAATTCTTGTGTTTAGTTATTTCGTATTGCTTTTGTTGTGTCTGTTGTGGGTAATACAACTTGCATTCAGTGGAATTTTACATAAGTTCCTATTCTCATTCTCTAGATATATGCACTGTTAATTTTGATACAGCAAAGACTAGAAGTGAGTGTCTTCTCCAACCCTCAATATTAATTTTTCTGAAGTATTTACGTTCTTAATGTGTAGCGTAATATATATTTTGTACTCTCTCTCTCTCTCTCTCTCTCTCTCTCTCTCTCTCTCTCTCTCTCTCTCTCTCTCTCTCTCTCTCTTGTGCAATCAGAACGGCGCAAGTGGAATAACGGGTATATAAAAGTCACAAAACTTTAACTTGAATGATGAATGAGATGGTAGTGGAGTCAGAGGGAAAGGAGACAAGAATCCGAGGAGTAAGGGTGAATCAGAATGGGATTAGAGAAGTGGAATAAGAGTGGAGTCGAGAGTGGTAAAAGTGGAATCAATACAGAATAGAGTGAAATCGGAATCTTCACATGCACACTCCCTCATATACTCCCCTAACCTTGCCCTCAGTCTACTCCTCCTCCTTCCAACCATCCCACTCTCACACACTTCAGTTCAGCCCTTCACTCTATCTTTAACATAGGCTGGAATTTCTGAGGGCCGTAATATAAAAGTCTATCCTACTATTGACTCACCCGTTTTCTCTCAAGGGCAATTTCTACTTCGCCTATGCTCAAACTCTTTTCTTTATCCTTTTTTTTTTTTTTTTTTTTATCACCAGTGTCTTGCTGCTTTACGAGATTGGTAGGAGCATGTAATCAGTGAGAGTATTATTTTTTCTCTCTTTTTGTGTTTCGGTTCAACTTTTTGGTGTAACTTTAATTTCTTGAGCCAAGTTTGAGTTCTCAGTGTACCCTGTCAGTGTCAGGATCTTAAGTTTCGTGATCTGAACAATGAACAATCTCTCAGGTCACTTGGGCACACCTTATGACATTTTAGTATGAGGACTTTTATCTCAACGTCTTGCCGCTGATTGGTAGTCTTATACAGCCCCCCCCCCCTCTCTCTCTCTCTCTCTCTCTGATTTCCCCAATTCTAACCTCCCTAAATCCACCTCTACTCTCTGATCTTTTCCTTTGCCAATCAGGTAATGGCGTAGGGCCCGGAAAGGAGGGTCATATGCAAAATGAAATGTTGAGACGGCCACGGCTGGGAATAATTAATTAAACACACAGGAGCTGAGAGTTAAGAGGAGGTAAGAGTTGGAAGTAAGAGTTAGAGGGAAAAGTCAATGGTAAGAGAGTTAGAAGGGACAAGTGTTAGAAGGAAAAATGCATGTTAAGTGTGTCGGAAGCGGCAAACGTTATGAAAGAATAGTTCGAAATAAAAATATATGGTGAGAGTGATAGAAGGGGCGAGAGTTAAGTCAGAGGGAAAAATAAATGGCAAAAGAGTTAAGAGGGGTATGAGTTAGAAGTAAGAGTTACAGCACATGTAAAACTGACTGCTGAGACGGCCAAGATAAGTATTAATTAATCCTGCACACAGAGTTAAGAGTTGGATGGGGGTAAGATCTGGAGGGAAGGGTTTATGCTAAGATCTGAAGCTAAATATGACAGCTTTGTTCGCATAGTTAATCTTACACTCAGAAGGTAAGGTCGGAAATAAAACTTAAAGAGCCATAAGAGTTAAAAATCAAAACTGAAAAAAAAAAAATCGGAAGTTAAGTGCAACAAAATAATCCCTCGTTTGCATAATCACTCACGATTTAGGAGACCAAATGAAAGAGGTGAAATGCACAGCTCTTCCTTGGCTCCAATTATCAATCTTACACACAGTAGGTAAGAGTTAGAGAGCTGGGCTGCAATGATCACTAACACACAACAGGTACTGAAGACATGGGGTAAGTATTAGAGTAAGAGTTAGAGGTATGTACTAGAAAAAAAATAGTCTTACACACAATAATTAAGGATCTGATTATAAGAGTTGGGGATAAGAGTTATAGGGATGGGTCTGAATATGATAAATTTTACGTCCAGAAGGCAAGAGCTGAGGTAAGCAAGAGATGATGGTAAGTCTTATCTCCAGCCAAGTGCTGCATGTAGAATATAGCTTAAAGTGTCTAAATATCCTTCATGTCTAGCCTCACTTTAATCCCTAGCTAAGTATTACACGTGGAATATACCTTAGTGTCCATGTTAGCTTCATTTCTAGGCCCACTCACTTCCCCAGCTAGGTATCGCATCTGAAATACAGCTAAGTGCCTATGTTAGCTTCACTTCTAGCCCCACACAAACCCCCAGCTTAGTATTACAGCCTATGTATCCGAAAACGCTGTTGGGCCATTACGGGATTGGCTAACGCGGAGCTATAAAAGGAGGAATATTCGTACGGGAATAGCACACTTTTTAGGCCTGGAATTATTTTAACCTTGTACTTTCCACCGGGTTTAGCAAGGGGAAATAATTGGATTCTCTACGGAGGGGAAAGTGTAATCGTCTCTATTTTTTTAAAGGGATAGGAAATTCGTTTAGTTACATTTCCAGGTTCTGCAATACTAAAAACACAGCATATATATCTATCCCCTTCCCAGCAATTAAGTTTTCTTTTAGTTTAATTATTGCTATATCTAGACGATTTTATTCAGCTCTTTTCAGAACTGGGTGGATTATACATATCCTTTATTAACACCTTCAGTAAGAGAAACGTTCCTAACTTGACTAAAAACGTTTGGACACGGCAAGGACCAACTGAAATAGACACCATCACAGTAAAATGGTATCTCATTTTCTACGACTGGAGAAAATACAAGCAGTCATTCCTCTTCGCAGCACGTCCATTAAACTGAATGACTTTTCTAATGTCTAGTAATAAAATCAATTACATTTAGTGCGAGCATTTCCAAGGCTTGAATGACGAGTGAATGGAGGTGTGGCCCATTTCCGCTGCGCCCTCTGATGCAAGGCCCCCCTGTTTTGCCTTTTTTTTTTTCTTTCTTTTGTCTCTCACCCACTCCATGTATTGAAGCGTGAATGTGTATATGTATGTGTGTAAATATGTATATGTATATGTAACTGCACGATGTTACTTTAAGCACATTTATCCCTTCAGGCAATGCTACTCTATATGCCCTCATGCTATGGTTGTGTAACTATGTCATTCATGTTATCCTTGTAGTTCAAGTTACGTACCCTTTACGTGATTATATGTAAATTTCTAGCTCTAAACTATCATCATCATCATCACCATCATCATCATCATCACCATCATCATCATCATCATCATCATCATCATCATCATCATCATCATCATCATCATCATCATCATCATCATCATCATCATCATCATCATCGTGAGCTTGTTCCCACCTACGGATGAGGGTGTATTAGACCAAAAACTTACGAAAACATTTAGCAGCTTTTAACCACTCTGTCGTACTAGAGGTGATATTAGTGATTCTTTATTGGACTACTACCCTGGTGAGCTGCTAATGGGCTGCTAATGACCTACTAATGGCCTGCCTGAAGCACCCATCGCCTCCTCACAGCATCCTCTGATCTCACGCCATTAATGGAAGCTGATTAAGACTGGTAATTGAATCATGATCTTGAGTTAATTGCTTAGATGTCTCGGTCCTGATGACACGACTTACTTTAGGACACCTTGATGATTATGACACGACCTGCCTTATGACACTAGTTTATGACACTGCTTTATGATACTTCCTATCATGACACCTCTTACTGCATGACACATTGGAGAGCAGGATACTACCCTGCCATACGACACTAGCTTACGGCACACTGCTACATGACACACCCTCTCTTGACACTACTTGCTGCATGACACCTTGGAGATTGTGATACTTTTCTGTTCCAGACACTCTCTAGCTTATTCTATACACTGTCATATAATAAATCTCACTGCGTGGAAATTCTACCTCATAACACTGTTAAGTCACTCTACTGTAAATCTTGACACACCTAACTTCTTGACACGTGGTAGCTTATGACACTGCCCAGTCTCATAGCACTATCTACCTTGAAGTCAATCTTTACTGCATGCCAACCGATGGCATACGACATCCTGTAGCTTATGATATTGTCCATCTTCACTGCACACTTCACGACACACCCTACAACAAACCCCATCACTTCCACCCCCGGCCTCGCCTCTGCCCACGTCATTTCCACCACTCTATCTCATGACACCCTGATTAACTGACACGACCTACGACATGATACGCTACGATAAACCCTTCCACACGACACACCCTATATCACATGTTAGCTACACACCCTGTCTCATCACGGTTCGTATCTTACGGACAACATACTTCATGGCATTTTGTATATTATGACACCCTGCCTCACATCACACTGTAAACACACCCCACCGCTTCCTCCACCTCCCCCACCCGGCCCCTCTCTTCCCCAATCAGCTGCTCACCCTAGACCCTACTAATTAACACCCTAATTGCTCCCGCTGTCAACTGGCCCCTCATCTGCGTGTGAGTAATGACCTTGGCCGTCACTGGGGTGCACTTCCTACTGCCATAAATCAACTCAAATTAACTCACACTGCCACGACAGGGGCTAGAACCTGTTATGTATCTCATGTATGAAGGATTATTATTATCTTTTTTTTTTTTCTTTAAGAATACTAGCACTGGATTAGCAAGAGCGAAATTAAAAGGGTCGTTGGGGATTTTTTTTTTTTTTGTCAATTCTTTATTCCAAAAATTTTCATGGAAAAGGGCTATTATGGACTGGCTTATTGTTTTTTTTTTTTTTTTATGTTCTAATATTCTTACATCCATCATTATCATCATCATCATGATCTTCAACATCACCATCATCTTAATCCTATTCACAAAACTGGGGTAGGTCGAATCCAGGACCAGACAACAAGCAAGACACACAAAACAGGACAGCTATCATCAGCGTACCCGGTCAAAATGAGCCACATCTCCAACCACTCAGTCAGTCCTTCCAAATTCTCCTCTCCATTTGACTCTCAGTTACCATTTTTTTTTTCACACTAGTTTCTAAAATCTTCAACCCTTTATTGCAATGACGACGACGACGACGACGCAAAAAAAAAAAAAAATCCTTGAAGGTGTGAATTTTCTCTGTTCTCTTATCAAAAACACAAACTGGTTACCTACAATTATTTAACTTCCAACTCTTGCAATAAATGCTAAAGCAGAAATTCCCAAAATCCATCTCCCAATGTCTTACACTGTTACATAATCACCTGTAGCGACTCCCCCGTGTCCAAGGATTAGCTTAAGTCTCATAATTACACCCAACCCTCAGACCCGCGCCCTTTCCCTAGGGTCTTAGTTTCCCCTCTTGTATTTTCCCTTAGTCTCGTTTTCTATATATTTATATATATATTTTTTTTTTGCCTGATTTTGTGCCTGTGTTTGGTAAAATCTGTGGGCTGCTTGTTATTACTCTCTCTCTCTCTCTCTCTCTCTCTCTCTCTCTCTCTCTCTCTCTCTCTCTCTCTCTCTCTCTCTCTCTCTCTCTCTCAAGTAATCAGCTGGGCCTGCCAGAATTCAGGGCTACTGTCAACATTAGTTCTCAACTCCGGTCCACAAATGACACTTCCACACACACCCGACTCGCCCACACTACCACAAACCTCCAACACACACATCACTACATTTCACCACAAATCACCACACACACACACACACACACACACACACACACACACACACACACACACACACACACACACACACACACACACACACAAACACACACACACACACACACAAACACACACACACACACACACACATCCTAATCACAATATCACATCTACATACATTTCCTCGACAGAACAATACTAATTACTACACACTCCCATACACACCCTATTTCTCACACACTACCACAAACCACTATCATACGTCATCACAGTTCGCCACACACCACCACATACCACCACCAATGCCATTCCGCACCTTACACCACTAGCACACTCCACAGGCATCACAACATTTCACTGCACATCACTACACATCACTACTAGACCGTCACACATCACTACCACACATATGGCACCAAACATTCCACCACACAGCTCATTCTATCACATATTTCGTCTATTATACTTAGCACCATCATTCATCTTACAGATACACCATCACCACATCACCACATAACACCACACCACCACATGACACAATGCCACAAGATGACACCACACCACCACATAACAACACACCACTACAACAACCACCACCACAACAACCACCACCACAACAACCACCACCACCACAACCACCACCACCACAACCACCACCACCACCACCACCATTATCACCAGAACTACCCTTCTCCCACTATTATACAACGGGTGAGGCAGGACCCAAAAAAGGAAAGCCACAAATTGGAGACCCACCATCACAGTGCCCAGCCAAAAAGGGTCACACTTCCAGTCAGTTATCACACAGGTAAAAACACACAAGAAGCAGGGGGAAAAAGCATACTAAAAACACCAATGGAGACATAAATGGAAAATGGAAACAGGTCCAATGGGAGAGATGCTAACCACTTCACACCAATGACATGGTTTCATTAAGCTCTTTACTCACTACACGGAATGATCCTGTTGGTGGGGTGCTTTCCTGCGGTTGATGGGTCTTTTAGGCCAGACATACCGGGGTTACTCAATTGCTTTCACATGCTTTATTTTGCTTAGTAAATGCTTCTGGAACTGAAGGGGCTGGATATGACCTTCACTCCTCCGTTTAGTGCTAAAGATTTTTCTATAACTCAAATCAATTAGTCTGGTGTTGAAAAGACTAAAACATAATGTCATCCGCTTGAACAGGTAAACAGATAACAGGAAACTGGCGATAAAAACTACAAAACACTCAAAGAGCGCATACCTCCGGCAATGCCATTGCCATTAAGAAGGATCCTGATCGGATCCGTGGAGATATTGTGTGGAGAATATATATATGGAATCCGGATCAGCCCCCAAATTTAATCAACTGTTCCTTGACCCATGACCCACTCTTCCGCAAAATTTTATTGAAATTCATTGAGAACTTTTGGAGATATTGTGCAGGATACATAGGATCCGGATCCGGATCCGCCCCAAAATCTACTCTATTCTTTCTTCACCCATAGTCCATCCGTCCACAAAATTTCATTGAATTCACTAAGAACTTTTTGAGTTATCGTGGGGACAAACAGACAAACACAGGTGAATACATAACCTCCTCCAACTTCGTTGGCGCACATAACAATACACCACAACATGAAAAGGAAAATTTTGGATCCTTCTACCTGAAAATTTATTCAAGAAAGACAGAGACAAAACAGAGACAGACTGAAAGAGAGACGGAAGTGCAGATACACTGACAGAAAGACAGACTGACGAGGGACAGAGAGACAAACTGACAGAAGGTCAGTGAGCCAGACTGACAGAGACAGAGTCAGGCTGACAGAAGGACAGTGAGACAGACTGACATAGACGGAGACAGACTGACAGTGAGACAGAGAGACAGACTGACAGAGAGACAGACTGACAGAGGCAGACAGACTCACAGTGAGGCAGACAGACAGACAGACAAAATGAGAGGAAATGCAGGAGGAAAAGACGGAAAAGCAGAAAAGAAACCACTAATGAAGAGTATTGGAAAAGAGAGAAAGAGAGCAGAGGGAAGCAGACAGCCGATACTAATGAAAATTGGGAAAAAAATAAAAGAGAGAGAGAGACAGACAGACAGGCTGAATTGTACAGACAGATAGGCAAAGAGATAGACAGACAGGCAAACAGACAGACAAGCAAAAACAAAGGCAGACAGAGGCGAGAGAGACAAAGACAGAAACAAAGACAGAAGCATTTACTGACAGACAGACAGAGACCGAATCATACACAAAAACACAGACAGAAAAGACACAACAGAGGCACAGACAGGCAGAGAGAGATTCACAGACAGACAGACAAAGAATAGAAAGGAAATCGGAAAAACAATAACAATAAAACTTAATGATACAAACGGGATGACGAGAGAATGGAAGAGAGAAAAATGAGTAGCAGAAACCAATAACAATAAATACTAATGATGGAAAATGTGTGTCTGAGAGAAAGAGAGAGAGAGAGAGAGAGAGAGAGAGAGAGAGAGAGAGAGCGAGAGAGATAACAGACGCAGTGCGACAAATGGGTCAGGGTCGACCTTGTGTCACCTTCGCCTCTCATTAGTTACCCTTATTTCTATTATTATTATTGTACCCGACTACAGCCTCACTAGTGTCCTAACCAGCTGCATTACACACACACACACACACACACACACACACACAAACTATTACTTCATCCTTCATAATCATCATTGCTCTGGAAACGGGCTTCAGGAAACGGGCTGTAGAGTCTATCCAGAGGCAGACGCATAAGAAAAGCACATAACATTTGCCGTGTACGACTACTGATAATATAACGCAACTCAAATAACGCCAAAAATCGCATACAGCTTCACCGATTCGATCTACAAATACCTTAAACTGACCCAGTGGCAGAAAATGGCACTAAATCCGACATACCGTCCCATATACACACATTATCACCCTAATCGCACACTCACTTTTTGGACGGCGTTACTGGCAAAAGGACATAAACAACACTTTATGTTAATGGTTGATTAAGGAGTTTTTTTTTTTTTACGTCGAAAATGGACACTCTTATTAATATGCAAATGCGTTCTCATTACCTCGTTGTCCCTGTTTTTCAGTCTTTATGTCCCTCTGAATCTATGGCACTCTATCTATCTACCTGTCTATCTATCTATCTATCTGTCTGTCCATCTACCTATCCATCTATCTATCTAAATGACTACCTATCTTTCTATGTATCTCACTCTTTGACTGTCTGTCAACCTGTCTGTCTCTCAATAGATTCATTTGCCCTTCAGTCTTTTTTTAACTATCTATCCATCTACTTATACGCTGATCAGTGTCATTCTTCCATTTATCTACTTGTTTTTCAGTATCTGTCTAATCAGTCATTCAAGCTCAGTCTCTCTCTCTCTCTCTCTCTCTCTCTCTCTCTCTCTCTTTCTCTCTCTCTCTCTCTCTCCATGCTAATTCTCGCATTCACCACCTCAGTTAGCGTGTTTAAATACTCCAATTACCTCTCATTAACACACACAGCCCTCGTTAAACTCGCTTTTAACACCTCCACTCACACCAAACTCCACAACTCATCTCATCACACCTCTACTTTACCTCATTTTACCTCTACTCACCTAACTTAATCTCATTTCACCTCATCTCACCCCCTACAATACCTCGAAGCAGATTATTTCGCTTTTTTTTCCTATTTTCATCAATTACAGTACTTTCACTCACGCCAAGCTTCTTAACTCATCTCGACACATCTCTTTCTCGCCTCATATTATCTCTCCTCACACCATTTCACATCATCTTGCATCATTTCATCTTCCACAGTTCCTCTATGCAAAGTATTTCACTTTTTCAAGTTTTCACCACCAGCTATAGAAGGAATTTAAATAAATAAATATAGACAAAAAGCAGAGGAGAAGGAAGTGGATGGAGGAGGTTAAAAAAATGAGAAAGACAAAAAGGAAGAGAAGAGAAAAAGTGAGAAGCAGACAAGCAGGTCAAAGCAGATGAAATAACAGGAACATCAAAACCAAATTATTATTCAAAATTAAAGAATTCCTAAGCAAGACAGAAGGGCCTGTTTTAAAATAACTCTTGTAACATCACTTTGTAGCTTGTTCCGTACGGCTTAATGGCAGAAAAAGATAGTTCTACATCCTTTCCACAGCACTTCTTCGTGACTCGTGCCATATTCTACTGTTCATCATTTTGCATAACTCACATGGCTCAACGGCAGAAACAGACAATACTGTTTATACCACAGCTCTACGCCCCTTCCGTAGCGCTTCTTCGTGACTAGCACCCTATTCGACTGCCAATCCATTGCTACAATCCAGCATACAAGATAGAGAGATGGCAATTTAGGCCAAGTTAAAGCAAAATGAGTATAGGCGGGAAGGCGAGGCGTTTCATTTCCGCAGAGGCCCGATAACAACGCCGGCAGGAAATTAGCCGAACATCACATACACCAATAATACTGACAGTGGTGAGATGGCAGGCAGACACACGCGGCAAGCGGACACACACACACATGGACACCGACGGAAAACAAACACACATGGATACACACGCGCCAAGTAGACAAACGAACATGGACACAGAAAGCAGACAAACACGTGTGATAAGCAGATACACAAGCAGACATGGGAAGCAGACACACACATAATAAGCACATACACAAGCAGATATGGGAATTACACTCACACATAAGCAAATACACAAACATGGGAAACACACACACACACACACACACACACACACACACACACACACACACACACACACACACACACACACACACAACCGCAATCTGTGTATTGTGGTGTACCGCTTCCCGTCATGTTCTGGCCAGGGTACACAGCTGCACGACACCTACACCCCATAATCTGCTCTTCTCCTTTCCCAGTCTCGGTGCTACACAAACTTACTGTGGAGGGGAAGGGAGGACGGTGGACTGCAGGAGAAAGTCAATTTAAGCTTAGAGTCCACAGGGTTCACATTTCAAACGAACCTGGGTATGGAACAACAACTACAACAACAAGATAAGAACAACGACAACAACATACAAATTCTGTCGTCTAAGTGTCAGAGCTTCCACTTAACAAACACGAGGTTCTGATATCGCAGTCGTGTCGTAACTGCACTGGAATACCTTTATGCCCTCTCCTGATAATGCCAGTTTATTTGCCACGTATACTGAGGAGAGAGAAGCAATGACCTGCCTCTCCCTAACAGGAAACATCATTATCTTTATTGGGTTAATCGTAAACTGACCATTTTTTTTAATGTAATAAAGGAGAAACAAAAGGCCAAATTACGACAGAGTTAATACTGATTTTCCTTTGGCTATATTAGGTAAAGGGTGAACAAGTCAGGCCGGAGCACAAACATAATATCATATGCATTTATGATATCTGTGAATTACTGACGAGAAATAACAGAGCACGGGGCCGTGTTCTTCGTGATATAGGAGACTTCCCACTATCTGTTCCTTGGTGATTTATTCTGCATAGTATACCTTTCTATCTTATTCGTTACCGAGGCAAACTATGTCGATACTAGAAAAATAAAGGAACACAAAAGGACACATCGCGCTATAACAGGCAGAATAAATCGCAAAGAAAAAGGGGCTACCAAGTGTCCTGTGCTACCCAGACATCAACCCAAAATATTGTAAAAAAATATATATATATATCATACATAATATCAAAATCTACGAACGACTGATGAAGAACAACAAGTCATTATTTAGACCATGGGCGAATAACCCCTGGCGTTATGTAGTTCTCGCTGCTCTGTAATTCTGATGCAGCCGCCTCTGGTTATCAGCTCGCCAGATTAATACGGGGCTATTCTGAGAGCGTATTACGGGATTCATTCTAAATTATATATGGATGAGAACTGTATTGGATTATGACACAATTACCGTCCCTAATGAGATGTGGTGTTTGAATCATTAGGTTACGAATTATGCAATCACGGTGGTAATTGTAAAGGTAGGCAGATTAACTTTCACTACGACTGTCCTATTTATACTGGCATTCACAATTTATTACCCTCCTCCTTCTTCCCATACCTCTATTCTCCTTCCATCCACATTATCATCCACTCTCGTCCATTGCAAATTTCCTTGCTTCTCTCTTTCACACCATCCTTCACTGTTCTTCATTTGATATTATCCAGTTCTTCCCTTTCATCATTACCATCATATTACACTATTCACTTCCATGCTCCGTCCTCCCATACCAGCCATCACTCTCTTTCATTCCACATTTTTCTCTGTTCTCCTAATCCATCCACACCTTCCTTCGTTGCCCTTCTTTCTATTCTGTATTTCCGCACTACACCACCGTCTTCCTATGTCCTACTTCCCAAACTATCGTACCCATTGCTGTTCTAATTCCCAACAACGCAGTAATGTTACTTCCACTCTCTACCTCTCCCTCTTCCTCACACACACACACACACACACACAGACACACACACACACACACACACACACACACACACACACACACACACACACACACACACACACACACACACGCACGCACGTACGCACGCACGCACGTACGCGCGAGCTATCTCACACCCTCTTCTCGCTTCCATCCTTACTCATCGCTCTCTCCTCTCACGCTCCACACTTTACTCCTTCCATATGCACTGTCCATTTCTGCTCTTTTACACACACACACACTCACACACACACACACACACACACACACACACACACACACACACACACACACACACACTGCCACGCCTCACAATGCCTCGTACGCCTAAGCACCGACTTAACCCAATGCGCCTCTTGGACGCTGGCCATTACAGCTCTGTTAGGCCAAGATCAGCGCTTAATGTGTGTGTGTGTGTGTGTGTGTGTGTGTGTGTGTGAGAGAGAGAGAGAGAGAGAGAGTACAAAGGGTACAAAAGGCAGACAACAGCTGCAGAAGTATTAGCCTCCCTTCAGACCGTTTGTAGGACGTCAGTGTGTGTGTGTGTGTGTGTGTGTGTGTGTGTGTGTGTGTGTGTGTGTGTGTGTGTGTGTGTGTGTGTGTGTGTGTGTGTGTGTGTGTGTGTGTGTGTGTGTGTGTGAGAGAGAGAGAGAGAGAGAGAGAGAGAGAGAGAGTACAAAGGGTACAAAAGGCAGACAACAGCTGCAGAAGTATTAGCCTCCCTTCAGACCGTTTGCAGGACGTCAACCTACAGTATATGATTCTCTATAAAAAATAAATTATGTAACAAAAGGCTGAGATAAGACCAAAATATGTTAATCAACTAGTCTAAAGATGCAAAAAAAAAATTACAATCGACAGAGAGATTACCAGGAAATAGGAGGACACAGAGAAAAACTACAGAGACCTGAAGACTACACAGAGATAAAGCAACAGTAAAAGGAGCAAGGCATCGAAAACTTAAAAGAAAAAGAAAACAAACGGAGAAAGGACTCGTTAGACAGAGGAAGGTATCGAAAAACTGAAGAAAAAAAATGCAGGAAAAAAAGAGGCACGGACTATCTTTTGCTCCTTAAACACTGGCGCATGGAGTTTGAAAGTTGAGGAAGAATGCGAGAGGGAAGTTGAGCTGGTTGCAAAAGGTGAGCCTAATTTTGGAGCAGGGCAAGAAATTTGAACTCCGCCCCGAGGCAAGACAAGTAAAGTGGAAGAGACTGGACTTGCAGGACTTTTATTTCTTATTTTTTTTCATGACGGAATATCTGAAGGCACATTCCCCCCCTCCTGCTTTTGTGTTTTCCAGTTTAAAAGACATCTTTCAAAATGACGAAGTAAAAAAAAAACTACTTAACCCTTTTCAGTATGGAGACGTGTTAGTATGATTCCGTTTACACTGAAGATATTTTTCGTAGTGAAGGGATTATTCTGCAGTGAGGAACAGATGTAACTACATACATATATATCTATATTGAATACCAAAACTGACGCATATATTAAAAGTGTGACATTCACCATAACTGTCATATATATAAGAACAATAACATATGTCAAAACTGACATATCAGCACTACAACATATAATTATCAGACCTATAACATAAATCAAAATTAACATATATCAAAACTAACATATATCAAAACTAACATATATCAAAACTAACATATATCAAAACTAACATATATCAGAACTATAACATATACCAAAACTGCAACATAGCAACGTTCTTTCCTCACTGCCACCAGACGATCACATTCTCTCTCACTGGGATGGCAGGGGAGCGAGAGATAGTGAATGTGGGGAGGGGAGGCGTGGGACTCTGGTTTTGTATCCCACTGACAAAAGGCTAAAGATTTCCATGAGTCTCTGTGCCTTGTCCCGGGGGGTGCGTTGTGTGGGGGTGAGGGGTGTAAAGAGAGGGATAGGTGGGGAAGAAAGAGACGGATGAATTGGCGACGGAGAGGGGAGGAAAGTGGGGCAGGGCAGTACTGGTTGGTTGGTGGGATAGAGGGAAGGGTAACTGGGGGAGTGACAGAATGGGGGACGAGAATGGTACAGGTGAAGTAAGGAAAGTGTGGTACGGGAGGTAAATGGTAGGTGAGAGAGAGGGGGGGATGGGGAGGCGAGAGAAGACGAGAGGAGAAGAAATACTGAGGGGAAAGAAGGAGGAAAGGGGAATCGGGGGGAAGGGAAGAAGATGGGGGGAGGAGAGATGATAGTAAAGAGGAGGGAAGGGAGTGGAATGCAGTGGAACGGAAGGACGAGACTGGGGTATGAATGAAAGGAGGAAGGATAAAAAATGAAGGGCGGGGGGAATGAAAAAGGAAAGGGAGAGAGAGGGAGAGATGGAGAGAATGGAATGCACAAAAGTAAAGGGGAAAGCAAACATCCGCACACCTACTGGTAAATCTCTCTCTCTCTCTCTCTCTCTCTCTCTCTCTCTCTCTCTCTCTCTCTCTCTCTCTCTCTCTCTCTCACACACACACACACACACACACACACACACAAACACACACACATTTTTGACTTTCCAGCACCATTTTTTCCAAAGCCACATCACGTTTTGCAAAAAATACAATTCAGGCGCGAAATGGAGGAACAAAAAAAATTATCTCCCGTATTTTTTCGTCACTTTTTCTTTAATTTCCATATTCACATCGATGACGGAACAGACTGGCGTATCATATTTCCCGGAAGCTTGTCTGTCTGTCTGCCTGTCTCTGTTATCCGTGTCAGCCTGCGTTTGTCTATCAGTCTATTACTACATCTACCTGTCTATCTTTCTGTGTCTTCTGTCTGTGTCTGTCTACTTGTCCTTTCCTTCTGCTTGTGTCTTTCCATCTATCTGTCTCTCGGTCGGTCGGTCGATCTGTCTACCTATTTATCGAATCTATATCTATCCGTCTATCTGTCTATCATTTTCGGTCTGTCTGTGCCGATCTCTCTATCAGTCTGTCTATTTATCTTTCTAACTATACATCTATAATCTCTTCAGTCTATCTGCATTAACACCTTTCACTTATCAATTTATTAATACCTGTCTATCTATCCGTCTCAAGAAAAAGTCTTCCATCTACTCTAACACCACTCACCACCACTCCAAACCTCCCCCCCACATGTCCTTCTCTTCAACCCTTCCTCCTCGTTCTTGGTCATCCCCTCCTCATCCTCCCTACCCTCCGCCCTCCTCTCATTCCCATTATTTTAGAGATCTGTAATTTTGCATCTAATAATGGAATACGAGGAGGATGAGAAAAATATGGAAGATTTTTGATGGCTGCCGTACTGAGACACACACACACACACACACACACACACACACACACACACACACACACACACACACACACACACACACACACACCGCTCACTGGTGCAGTGGTAACGTTCTCGCTTGCCATCTGGTAGACGGGAGTTCGCGCCTCGCTCAGGTTGTGAAAAGTTTCACTGACGAAGTGGGTGGTCACTGTCCCCCTTGAGCAAGGGGACGGGTGTGTGCGTGTGTGAAGGTCACAGCCTTGCCCTTAGATCGGACTATATGAGCTCTCAGCTCTCTTCCGGGAGGGTAAAAGCTGACGATCACGACCATCAAGTGATCCTGACCGACCCGGTGAATTACACACACACACACACACACACACACACACACACACAGAAAATAACATAAGGAAGTACGCATTAAAGCAAACCATCAATTTCCTTTTTATTTCGCTCTCAACACAATTCATTTCCCTTTGTTTCATATTTACATTTACTAACGAAAAATTCACAGTTTATCGCTCGAAAAAAGAACCATTACTCATTTTTTCCTGTCATTTTTCCGACACGACGAGGGGAAGGCAAAGGGGAAAAAGAGGACTTTATTTTGTATATTTTTGCTTCATAGAGATAGATATAGATATACACAGATAGATAAATGAATGGATAGATGGACTGACTGAATGGCTGACTGGGGAATGTTCTAGAGAAGACATATTGACTGCTACATATATTTTCAGAAATCTTACTCTTCTGCTGCTTAACCCTCTTGTCCCTTTCGGTTACAGCTCTTCCTTTTCCTCCTCCCTCGCTCCCACACCCATAAAAACACCATTACATATACCGATACCCCTACCCACACCCACACCTACACCGACATCCACACTTACACCCACTCCCACACACAAATACAGACACCCACCATACCAAACCAACGTACTCCCACAACCACAACCATACCCACACATCCTTCACACCTATAGCCACATCTGCACACCCTCCACACCTACACCCACACATCCTCCACACCTACACCCATATCTGCACACCCTCCACACCTACACCTACACCCACACACCCTCCACACCTACACCCACACCCACACACCCTCCACACCTACGCCTACACCCACACACCCTCCATCCTACACCTACACCCACACACCCTCTACACCTACACCCATACCCACACACCGTCCACACGTACACTCACACCCACAAACCCTGCACACCTACACCCACACCCATTGTCCTAAACCCGGGTGGACATGGAGGGAACAAACAAAATTCAGACTCGCTTTTTTTACACAGGTGAGAAAAACAACAGAAAGAAATCAAGTAATATCTTCTCGTATTCAAACAACTCATATTTATTACATCACATGAAATCAAATCAAATCAAACCGAATCAAGTTAAAATAAAGTAGCAGAATACCTAAACATATCATATCCTTATATATATATATAATCATACCAAGTTAAATCAAATAAAATCACATATTAAATCGCATGAAATCAAATATACTTCAGATAATATCGTTTCATACACATTAATTTCAGTCGTTGTGGAATCGTCGGACTGTTACTGATCGTTGTGTTGCTGATGATATTTCTTACCCTCGAAAAAAGAATTCCTGTTCACCTCATTTCTATTCCTCATCATTCTTATTCAAAATTCATCCATCACTTAGTTCTGCACTGCCCCACTGGAAGCGTAGGGATCTAGGGCTAGTCTATTTACCTCGAAAAAAAAAAAAGGCGCATGTGATCAGTCTTCCTTCACTGAGCGGTATAATGTAAGCAATATAATACAACCCATCCTTGGAAATGAACTCACGTGCGGTTTATTCAGTTGGATCGCCTTAACGCACTAGACCACCAGACTTCCATCTGCTGATTATATGGCAGCCACCCAACGTAATAAATGGTTTCCTGTGTAATCCAGGAAACCATTTGGGTAGTCACTCAGTTACATTTAGGCAACACTGGGGCAAGCGGACGCCCCCACCTATCACAATTTATCGATTCATTTCCATTTGTATTTCACTTCTTTTCGACCTAATCCTAAATCCCCAAGAGTAAACAGGACAGATGGAAGAAGGGGGGAGGGAGGGGGCACTGATGAGGGGAGGGGAAGTGCAAGGGGGGAGGGGTACTGGTAAAGGGAGAAGGGAGAGGCAAGGGTAGGGACTGAAACAAGATTCTGACTCAAATTTTTTTAACCCAAGTTCCCTGTTCCGCTACGCCCACGGACACCTGCTTTTTTTTTTTTTTTTTTTTTTTTTTTAAGCCCCGAAAAGGTTGAAGCATGTTTCCTCCTCCTGCTGGACCACCGGCATGACGTTTACAAAGGGTATATATAAACCTGGTTGTGGTGTTTGTAAGCCCAACACTGCCACAATGGATTTTCTTTTTTTTTTTCTTTTTTTTCATTTTATTCTTTCTACTGACAGGTGATTTTATACAGTTCAGGTACAGACCCCCCTGTAGAGAAGGATGGTTAGAGGCTATTTCTCCATGGATTTTCTTTTACATTCCTTCTGCCGTCATACGGTTTTTCCTCAGCTTAAGAGAGGACAGACAACTGAAGCCGTTAATTTGAAGTACCGGTATAGTGGTTATGATTCTAATGTAAAAAATAAAAAAAAGAAAAGAAATATATAATGTATCGTTTCGTCATTTACTCTTGCATAACATTCTTAAATCCAGTACGAACAGTTCTGACTCACTGTTTTATTTCAAAAACCTTATACCATCAGACAATAGACAGGCACAGGGAAAGGCCTGAAACGGGATGAGGCTCCTCCAATGCAGTTGCACTCTCAACTTTACGCAGCTCCGATTACGGTCAATAAATTCTATGGAAATAGCATTCAATATTTCATTTCCACACTAATGAGTATCTGATAAAACATAAAGGCTGGGTCATGAGGGAAGGGGGTGACTTAAATGTTCCATTGTACGTAGAACCGTGTACAGTATATTATCTATCCATGGCTATATCTATCTCCAGTCAATAAACGATATATCTGTGTACCTATCTTCGTCAATCTACTGTCTATCTATCCATTCATTTACCTAGACAACTCTCTCTCTCTCTCTCTCTCTCTCTCTCTCTCTCTCTCTCTCTCTCTCTCTCTCTCTCTCTCTCTCTCCTGGCCTAACCTGTTTTTAAAGCCTGTTTTATTAAGTTTCCTCCCAAGCCAACCTGCATTACCCTTCCCTATGTCACTAGCTTCCCGTAAAAGACGAAAGTGGGGGAAATTGGAGAGAGAGAGAGAGAGAGAGAGAGAGAGAGTTACATTCAGTACGCACATAAACAGACTTTACGATTCTTTCTACGTGGTTCGACTTCGATACAAAGAAATGTGTTGGCATCTCAGAATTTATGCGAGAGAGAGAGAGAGAGAGAGAGAGAGAGAGAGAGAGACAGAGACAGAGACAGACAGAGAGAGAGAGAGAGACAGAGAGAGAGAGAGAGACAGAGACAGACAGACAGACAGACAGACAGACAGAGAGTGACAGAGAGACAGACAGACAGACAGACAGAGATGGAGAAAGAAGGACGAGAGGAAAAAAGACAAGAGAAATACTAGAACATAAAGATAAATACGGATGCAGTAAAGAAATTAACACAAATGGCTAAAGGAAGGAAAGTAAAAATCAAAAGGGGAGTAAGGTGAAAAAGTCTAGGTAGAAGAGGAAGAAAATAAAGAGGAAAAGAAAGCAAAAGAAGGAAGAGAGAGAGAAGGCAGAACGAGAGTTTTGAGTGGCGTCAGTAAAAGAAAAAGAAAAAAATAAATTATGACAAGGGAAAAATGAAACAGAGGAATGAAATAAACAATAATGTATACTGATAAATATAAGGAGGAAAGGAATGATGCAGAGAATGTACAGTACGGTAGGTAAAAATCAAGAACGGAAGGAAGGAAGGAAGGAAGGAGGGAAGGAGAGAAAAAAAAAAGGAAAAGGAATGAAGAAAATATGAAGGAAGGAAGCACAGAGATAAGGATAGAAAAAAAAGAAAAAGTGCTCTCTCTCTCTCTCTCTCTCTCTCTCTCTCTCTCTCTCTCTCTCTCTCTCTCTCTCTCCATTTAATAAAAAAAAAACTAGCCCTGAAGGGTTTAATGAAGGCTATATCTAACCCATCCACTTAAAAAAAAAATCTCTCCAAAACTGAAAAAAAATAGTTTGGAGAGAAGAATAAAATATAATACAAGTCCTCGGTCTGAAAAGATTTAAAAATATATAAAGAAATGTCAAGGAGAGGAAGAGGAAGGGGAAAATGAAAAAAAAAATGAGGAGAGGAAGAATGGAGGGAGAGTTATGTAAAAGTTAGCATAGCGAAGGGTGGAGGGAGAAAAATAGAATGTAGGGTGAGAGAGAGAGAGAGAGAGAGAGAGACACACACACACACACACACACACACACACACACACACACACACACACACACACATAAAAACACAGACAACAATCTAGGAAGACAGAAAGACAGACAGACAGATAGATGAACCGACAGACAGATTGACAAGCAGAAACACAGGCAGGCAGACAGGCAGGCAGACAGGCAGACAGACAGGCGAAGGCACTAAAAGTTTAATTCAACAGCACATAAAGAAAATACTGCAAAATAAAGAAAATATATGCAATCATTAACATTTACCCAATAAAAAAGAAAACGGGAAACCAAGACCAACAGAAGCCAAGTAAAGCCAACTTAAAGAAAAATGAAAGAGAATAACTTACGAACAAATAAATAAAAGATAGATAATTCTCCTTTGCCAAGACAGAGAGACGGTGTGACAAAGAAAGGACAAAGCCAGGGAGAATAGATTGGCTAAAGACAGTAGCAGAGAGGCGAGAGAAAATGGGAGTGAAAAGTTGAAGGGGGAACTTGCGAGAAAATGGATAAAGTCTGGAGTGCAGGGATGAGCCAGGCGTGGGAGATTAGTGGTGTGTGTGTGTGTGTGTGTGTGTGTGTGTGTGTGTGTGTGTGTGTGTGTGTGTGTGTGTGTGTGTGTGTGTGTGTGTGTGTGTGTGTGTGTGTGAGAGAGAGAGAGAGAGAGAGAGAGAGAGAGAGAGACTGACAGAGAGAGAGGGGGGAGTAGGGGTCAAAGAGGATGAACTTAGAGTGGGTTGTGGAGATTAGGCTTGAGCTCATTGAAGGAAAGGATGAGGAAATATGACGGGCGGGATGAGGGAGGGGGGACGGGAGAAAGAGGGGAGTAGAGGAGGGGAGGGGAGAGGAAATTGAGAGACCAGGAAGTCGAAGAGGAGTGAACAGAGGGAGGAAGTATGTGAAGGTGGAATGGGGAGGGTAAAGGGAGGAGAGGAAATGAAGGGAAAGTAATGTATGGGAGAGGTTTGAAGATGAAAGAAAGGGAGAAAGGGGAGAGAAGTGAGCGTAGGGGGAGTAGGGAAAGTACAGAGTGGAGGGGAGGGGGAGAGTGAGGTAGAGAGGGGATGGGATGAGAGGAGAAGGGAGAAAGAGGAGGAAAAAATTGGAGAGAAAAGAGAAAGTGTGAGACGGACCACAGAAATTCAGCGAGTTAATGTTTTTGGTCAAAGTCACAGAAAATGGAGAAGTGCGAGAGTCAGGAGGAGGAGGAGGGAAGAGAGGGGATTAAACGAGGTGTGGAGAGAGAGAAAGAGAGAGAGAGAGAGAGATGAAAACTACTATCTGACCAGTTTACTTGATTAAATATCCACATAACCACCAGCTGACTAAATTAAGGAAAGCATCATCATCATCATCATCACTTCGTAAACTTTTGTGTATTAATTTCTCCTGTTCTGGGTAAACCGATAATGATAACGATAATGATGATAATGTAATAGTAATGACGACTTAACTATCTGCTAATTCAGTAGGAGGTGCCTTTAAGCTTAATTAAATCCACTAATGGTAGCAAGAATAAAATAAAAACTTGATGGTGGTGAAGGGGTTAATTAAAGGAGGAGAGTCAATAGAGGAGCTAATTGTCCTCCAGCCGTGACCTTGATGACACCTTTGACCTAGAGACCGACAGACAGACAGACACAGACAGACACAGACAGACAGACAGACACAGACAGACAGACAGACACAGACAGACAGACAGAGTTATTATAGACAGTGAAGTAAATAGACGTACAGAAATACACAGATAAAGAGAAAGAAATACAGACATACACAGCCTGATTGAGTGACTGCCTGACTAACACAAACACAGAGAAAGAAAGACTGATACTGAAAGATAAGTAGATAAAGACAGTAAAATAAGAAGACATGGAAAGACAGACAAATAAAGAAGCAAATAGACTTATAAAAAGGTGCCTGGATATTTAGACTGATAGACAGTTAAAAAGATAGGTAGATAGTCAATTTCTCACCATCAAAATCACCCTCAGTCAATATTAGAATCATCAATAGAGTCTGCCGTATAGTAAGAATCGGTAGCAAGAGGGATAAGGCACTCTGGGAATTAACGTTTCGTACTCTCTCTCTCTCTCTCTCTCTCTCTCTCTCTCTCTCTCTCTCTCTCTCTCTCTCTCTCTCTCTCTCTCTCTCTCTATAGCGAACATCAACAAAGAGGGGATCAAGTTGGGAGAGTTCGACTTAAGGAATTATTCGTCCCACGCATTTTCGTCTCTCTCTCTCTCTCTCTCTCTGCCTCCAGTTTCTTGGGTCATTACATCCTTATTATTATTGCATTTTCTCTCCCTCTCTCTCCTTCTCCTCTTCATGTTCTTCCTTCTGTCTTCTTCCATGCACTCAGTTTCCTTCCTCACTTAATTCTCATCATCATCATTACTACTACTACAACTACTACTACCACTACTACTACTATTATTATTATTATTATTATTATTATTATTATTATTATTATTATCATCATCATTATTATTACTGGTGTTGTTCTTTTCAATTTCCCCTTTATCTTCTTCCTCCCTAACCTCTCTTTCATGGTAAATTTATTCTTCTCATTATTTTTCCCCGTCTCTTCATATTTTTCCTCCTCTTCCTTTATACTCTCCTTTTCTTGGTTCATTTCCTGCAAGTTATTATCCTTTATTCCTCTGCTCCTCCATAATTACCTTCATTACACTTGCCTCATTTCTTCCTTATGTACCATTCATTCGCTTGTCCCTTCTCCTATATTCATATTTCCTCTCAATATCCCTCATTTCCTCTCTTACTCCATCGTTAGCTTCATTGTCATCATCTCGTCTCTTATGTTACTTTCTTCAGTTCTCTGTAATTCACTTTCTCTAGTTTCTTCATCTCAATCAACTCCTTCAGTACGATGGTGTTTTCTGCCCCCGGACTGAAGGGATTGAAAAGATATATTAATCAACACGGCATTAGTGAACTTCAAACCATTAAAGTCTCCCCTGGTCCCAATTGGACTCGACCTCGCATCTTCCCGGTCAGCAGTCCACGATTCTTCCACTTGACCACCACCTGCCTCTTCCTAACTCTCTCTCTCTCTCTCTCTCTCTCTCTCTCTCTCTCTCTCTCTCTCTCTCTCTCTCTCTCTCTCTCTCTCTCTCTCTCTCTCTCTCTCTCCTTCTTCCATCCTCTCAGCCTCTTCTTCTCCCCTACCCTTCTCTCCCCATCCCTGATCACCTTCCCTTCTTTTCTTCTCTCCATCTCTCCATAATGTCCACGTCTCCTCTCCTCGTCTCACCATCATCTAAACCTCTTCCATGCTCCTCCATCATCTCCACCGCTCATCTCCCCTCCTTCTCCCTCTCCCTCCATCATCACCATTTCTTCTCCCATACGTACCCTGCCCGTCCTTCTGCGCCAAATCTTACCTTTTGTTCTCAGCCACGGAGGACAACTGAGGTTGGACAATACGGCATCAAAGGCTCTATTCGGCTGAGAGAGAGAGAGAGAGAGAGAGAGAGAGAGAGAGAGAGAGAGAGAGAGAGAGAGAGAGAGACAGACAGACAGACAGACAGACAGAGGCAGACAGATGGAAAGACGGACAGACGGACGGACGGCACACACACACACACACACACACACACACACACACACACACACACACACTCAACCACACAAAGAGAAATGAATCCTACCCAAACAATCATTCTACGTATTGTCCGCCGGACGATGTCTAATAAAGGTGACTGGAATAACAACCTCTTCTCCCACCACACGCCATCCTCCCTCATATACTTCCTTGCCCTGCCCTTCCATCATCTTATATTTGTCTATTTCTTCTCCATCCATCTACCCTGCACAATTTTCTTACGGTGTTTCCCATAAAACCTCCTTGTAATTCACCGGGTCGGTCAGGATCACTTGATGGTCGTGATCGTCAGCTTTTACCCTCCGGGAAGGGAGCTGAGAGCTCATATAGTCCGATCTAAGGGCAAGGCTGTGACCTTCACACACGCACACACCCGTCCCCTTGCTCAAGGGGGACAGTAACCACCCACTTCGTCAGTGAAACTTTTCGCAACCTGAGCGAGGCGCTAACTCCCGTCTACCAGATGGCAAGCGAGAACGTTACCACTGCACCAGCGAGCGGTGTGTGTGTGTGTGTGTGTGTGTGTGTGTGTGTGTGTGTGTGTGTGTGTGTGTGTGTGTTGTATCGGCTTATGTACGTTCATTAATCGCGTGGTTGATTAGTAATTTAATGAAGCAGACAAAACAACTCCTACTTTCAAAAATGCAGACTATATACACAACACACGAGCCTGGCCAGCGCAATATATGGATATCCTGCCTTTCCCTCTTCCTCGATCTGCTTTTTAATTCATTTATTTACCTATTTATTTAATTATTATTATCTCTGCTACCGCCAGAATCTTCAGTTTAGGCTCCCTTAATAGTGCAAAGGGTATAAAGGTTTCGAAAATGAAAACTTAAGGGATCAACACGTAATAATAACACGGTAAAACTGAAAACCTAGAGAGATCAACACGTACTTATGAGAGGGTAAACATGAAAACTTACAGGGATGAACAATAACAGGGTAGAAATGAAAACTTACAGGGATGAACAACATCTATCTATCTATCTATAGCCCGACGCCCTAATCCCGCAAAGGGTGGCCGCAGACAAAACGCCTCCAAGTCGCTCTGTCACCCACCATTTGACTGCCCTCCCCCCAACTCACTCCCCCCTCCCTCATATACCTCTCAACTCCATCCCTCCACCTCATCCTCGGTCTACCTCTCCCTCTCCCTCCCTCCACCTCACTTACATACACCCTCTTAGTCAGTCTTTCATTCTCCATTCTCTTCACATGTCCAAACCACCTCAGTGTATTTCTCCTAATCTTCTGAACCACATCCACATCCACCCCACAGCGTTCCTTCACTTCTTCATTCGTCAACCTGTCCCTCCACGTCACTCCACATGCTCCTCTCAAGTAACTCATTTCCACTGCTCTCACTCTTGATTTGTTCCCCTCTTGCAAGGTCCCCCCTGGGGGTAGGGGGGTTTCAAGAATACTCCCCCAGTATCCCTGCTTGTCGTACGAGGCGACTAAAAGGGTTGGTGGTGGGTTAGTGCCCCACCCCGTAAAAAGAACTAACTAAAAAAGCGAACAAAGCGCCTCGGATGAACAATAACAGGGTAGAAATGAAAACTTCCAGGGATGAACAATGACAGGGTAAGAATGAAAACTTACAGGGATGAACAATGACAGGGTAAAGCTGAAAAAGTACAGAGATGAACAATGACAGGGTAAAAATGAAAACTTACAGGGATGAACAATGACAGGGTAAAGCTGAAAACTTGCATGGATGAACAATAACAGGGTCGAAATGAAAACTTACACGAATGAACACTGACAGGGTAAAATGAAAACTTACAGGGATGAACACTGACAAGGTACAAAGGAAAACTTACAGGGATGAACTACGACAGGGTAAAAATGAAAACTTACAGGGATGAACAACGTCAGGGTAAAAATGAAAACTTACAGGGATGAACTATGTCAGGGTAAAAATGAAAACTTACAGGGATGAACTATGTCAGGGTAAAATTGAAAACTTACAGGGATGAACATGTAATAATAACAGGACGAAAATGAAAACACACACAGCACAAAGCGTAAAAATAAAACATGCATCACGGCCCGGCATCATTATTGCCTTATAAATACAGGTAACGCCACCCCCACACCAAACGTATGGGTCGGGGTCTCTTAATTGGCACCATAATAATTCAGGCCAATATACTGCCTGTGGGAATGTGTATTTGTTTTGTGGGGTGTGTGGAGGTGGTTGTGTGTGTGTGTGTGTGTGTGGGGTGGGTGTGAGTGTGTGTGTGTGTGTGTGTGTGTGTGTGTGTGTGTGTGTGTGTGTGTGTGTGTGTGTGTGTGTGTGTGTGTGTGTGTGTGTGTGTGTGTGTGTGTGTGTGTGTGTGTGTGTGAGAGAGAGAGAGAGAGAGAGAGACTGCTTTAACCAGCTGTGTAATATATCGGCCAAATTTACTGTCAACACACCTACTAATTTCTTTTTATTAGAGAGAAGGGTGAGCTGCCAGCAGGCCATTATTTGCTGTGTGTGTGTGTGTGTGTGTGTGTGTGTGTGTGTGTGTGTGTGTGTGTGTGTGTGTGTGTGTGTGTGTGTGTGTGTGTGTGTGTGTGTGTGTGTGTGTGTGTGTGTGTGTGTGTGTGTGTGTGTGTGTAAGTAAGCATGTTTCTCCAGTATGACGACATATTTTCTAACAAATAGTTATATGTACAGGAACACAAATTATACCAAGTACATTTATATATCGTGTATCAGGTATTTATTTATCCATCAATCTATGGATAAATCAGTATACCAGCCAGTGATTCTGTCTTTCTATCTCTTTATATATCCATCATATCTGTTTCATTATCAGACAATTGGTTTATCTATCAGTCATTTTATTTCACCTATCAAGCTGTTGTCTGGTGCCACATTGAACAAGGCGGCCTCTTCAAATACACATCCACAAGAATTTCCCTATCTCCCTATTTCCATCCCTATTCAGTAACAACACCTTTGGACCGACGTCTAGTGCCAGAGGGGTTTCCTTTTCTATCGACTGAGACAATTTTTAGTATTCAGTACCTAATGTAATGTTCGGTGATGTGAAGGCATTCGTTGCTCTTGTACGTGAAGCATTATGGAACTCCCTAACGATTTCTGGCACATCACCGCAGTCCGAGTTTGTGGGAAGAAACAGACACACAGATAGACAGGCAGGTAAGTCAACAGAGACAGACAGACAGATGGAAAAGACACAGACTCTACTCTAACGAACACAGAAAATACTCAAAAACACAAAAATAAATATACAATCCTGCCGCACAAACAATATCAAGCACTTCTGACACAAACGCCACGAAGCCCCGAAGGTATTAAAAAGCAGCAGACGAAACCTGACGGGAAAAAAGGAAAAAAAAAAAAAAAGAAATACAATTCCAGGAAAAATAACAGATCGGCCTCAGAGGAGATTGAAGATGAAAGCACCACACATTTTTAACTCCTTCTATTGTGAAAATTTATATTACACAAGTAATTGCATATTATTTGATGGCGACTAAGTTTTGGCAAAGGAAAACTTTAAAACACTACTCACCATGACAACTTAATATGAAAGAGAGAACTTCAGCTTTACTACACACCAAAAGTGCTAAAATACAGCATGGGAAAGCTATAAATAGAACACACACACACACACACACACACACACACACACACACACACACACAAATATTGATACATGTAGGCAGATGGATCGATAGGCAGACAGATAGACGCAACACATGAATTCGCAAATATTAACATTGAACAGAAAACTCAAATTAGAATGACGACTAAATTCTAGTATAAAACTCTTTCATTCTTTACGTCAGCAAAATTAACAAAAATACAAAACTACTCAATCAAAAATAAAAATAAAAAATAAAAAATAAGCACACGAGCCACCCACAAAAAACGTAAAAAGAAAACGGGTAACACGGAGTAAATTAAAGTCAAACTCTCTCTCGTAAAATATTTCATTCTTGTCTAACTAATCCCCGGGGCTGGCAAATTCTGGCGCTATATTCTGTTTCGCGTTTTATTCTCTCTCTCTCTCTCTCTCTCTCTCTCTCTCTCTCTCTCTCTCTCTCTCTCTCTCTCTCTCTCTCTCTCTCTCTCTCTCCACCATATTCACGAATACTGGTGCTATCGTAAGTTAAGAATGCTGGGTTGTTTGCAGTATTTCTGTATTTGCTGTGAGTATAATGAAGAGCATATTGTTGTTTTGCTGTGTGTGTGTGTGTGTGTGTGTGTGTGTGTGTGTGAACAAAACTAATTTTTACTTTATTTAAACCAAATTTGGGGGGAAGGGCTGAGGATCATCCAAGGGACTTATCTATTGTTTTGAAGAACAAAGAAGTCAAAGGTCAAGATCACGTGGAAATAAGCAGTTTTTATCCCCTTTAGATCAAACTTTGTGGAAGGATTAAGAGGCTGGCAACGATGAAGCAATTCGATTTTGAGGGCAATCGATGGAAAGTCAAGGTCAGAGAGCAGAGTCAAATATTTACATCTACTGGTGGGGGCAAGTGTTGCATTCTCTGGGTGCTCCTTGTCATTACTCTTATGATGATGATGATGATGATGATGATGACAATGGTGCTGACGATGTTGGTGATGATGATGATGGTGGTTATAGTAGTGGTGATGATAATGATGGTTACAATTACGCAGATTACCGCGAGATGATGAAAAAGGTTGTAAAAAAAAATATTATTAAAACTATAATGGAACAACTAAGAAACGAAGGTAACTGCTGGGATCTCTAAAAACTCCTCATTCTTTACTGTATTCTAGTCTAGCAAAAAAAAAAAATCATATAAAAAACAAGCAAACACACATAAACAAGGTGAACAGACATACATAAAAAAGGTGAACAAACAACACAACAGCCTTTGATGCAACACAAGAGTTCTGAGAGTAAGCACCTTTCCTTAAGAGGTCTTAGAGGAGAGGAAAGACGGTGCTCCACTGACCTAAATTAAGGGGGTCAACATGGAGAGGACAAAGGTGAAATGAAGGGTAGTCCATATATTGCACCCTCCCCATCCTCTTGTCACTCAGCTGGTGAATTCTCGTGTGTTGCGGGAGCGGCTCCAGTTTAGGAAAGCATCTAGAATTAACCCTTAAAGCTCAAAGGACCTACAGGAATAAAGACAGCCACAAAAGTATAGAAAATACAGAAACATACATACATACAGAAAAAAACAGATAGAAAGAAAAACAGAAACAAAGTTAAAAACATGAAAAACAGAGAAACAGTGACAGAAAAACACAAAATAATAAAAAACAGGCAGTGGCAACCCAAGCTAGTTCACCTTTCAATAATGTACACAATAATAAAAGAACTCCTCGACATACTACCTTTCCGTCTCTCGAGGAAGCCAGGACGTTAATAAATCATGAGGAGGAAAGAGGATATGAGGGACAGTAGGTAGACAGAGCGAGGAAGAGAGATTAGGTAGACAGAATGAGGAAGACAAAGGGTAGGAGAGTAGGTAGACAGAATGACAAAAGTGTATGAGAGAAAGTAGGAAGAGAAAAACAGAGAAACATGTGTGTACGCATGAAAAAAAGGACAAAGACACGTGTAAACAGATGTATAGAGAGACAAGCAGAGACAAAATTAGACAGGTAGACAGAAAAATATAAACAGGGATAAATATATACAAACACTGGAATATAAGCAAAAATATTCAGAAATTTACACAGATATATTGACAGAATGGTAGAAACAGACAGGCAAACTGAGAGCGATACAGTTACACACACACACACACACACACACACACACACACACACACACACACACACACACACACGGGTAGGGACCGAGACAGCAAATTCTCCTGTCAAACTAAGCCTTTCGTCTCCCAAGGAAAGCAGTATATTAATAAAGAATAAGGAAGAAAGAGTATATGAGGGAGGGTGCCTTGTGTGAGCTGTGAAAAGAGAAAAGGGGGAAAAAAAGGAAAAGAGAACCCCACAGACACATACATACATACATACATACAGAGAGAGAGAGAGAGAGAGAGAGAGAGAGGTATATGGTGATGGGTGTCCCTTGGGCCTGGTATCCATCACACACACGGATGGTCGGTCACTCTGGCTTGCTCCTCTGTTTCCCTTCCTCTTCCCTCTTGATTTTTTCTTGTTCTTTCCTCTTCATCTTCCTCTGTCTCTTCCCACCTTCCTCTCCCCTCTTGATTTTCTTCTTTCTCTTTCCTCTTCATCTTCCTCTTTCTCTTTCCTCCTCGTTCTTCCCCTTCCTCTTGCCTCTTGCTTATCATCTTTCTCTTTCCTGTTCATCTTCCTCTTTCCTCCTCCATCTTCCTCTTCCACTTTCCCGCCACCCCTCTCAGCCCTCTCCGCATCTTTCCTCTCACAAGATTTCCCTTCTTTCCTCTCTTCCTTCCCACATCCTTCCTCTCGTTCCTCTCCTCCTGTCCCCTCTAATTCCCATTCATTTGTATAATTTTCCCTCACTCCCGTCCTTCCCATCCCCTCCCAACTGTTTCCTTCATTTTCTTACTCTTCTCTTCCCTTCAAACTGTATTTCCCTTCTCCTTTCCTTCCTTTCCCTTCCCTTTATTCTCTTTATTGCCCTACTTTCTTTTTCCTTCGCTTTTTTTCCTCCCTTAGTTTCCTCTTTTCCTCTCTCTCCCCTCACATTTCACCCCATCCCTTCCCCTCCCACTCCCCTTTGCCTTCAAGCCCCTCTTCCATTTCCCCTTCGTCCTATCCTATCCATCTCGTTTCCTCTCCTCCTTTCCCCTTCCCATCCCCCATCCCTTCCCTTCCCTTCCCTTCCCTTCCCTTCCCTTCATGCCGGCGCCCGAGTCAAGCCTTCCAAAAATGGAACAAAAAAATATATATATATATATATATATATATATATATATATATATATATATATATATGTACCCATATATATATATATATATATATATATATATATATATATATATACCCTTTTCTTAAATATCGGTCTCTCCATGGCGTTGGACTGGAGAGGCTATTTTTCCTTCGTGTTTCTGAGCCGGGGTGACGAGGGTGGCAGGTTTTTACGAGTTCACCCTCCAAGCTCTCCATTATCTTCGTTTTCGTTTTCGTTTTCTTTTTCTTTTTCTTTTTTTGTCCTTTCGCCCTTCGTTTTCTCAAGTTGTTATGGTTTCCTGTTTTTCATCCTTCGTTTTTCCTTTCTTCTGTTTGTTTTCTTTCTCTTTTTTGTTTTCTCCTTCCTTTGGTTGTTTTACTATCTTTAAATTTTCTTTTCGTTTTCTCTTTCTTCCACTGTTTCTTTGACCCCCTCTTCTGACTTCTTTCTATATTTAGTTCTAACTTCATTTATCCATTATATTCTCTACGCATCTTACTCTGGACATAAAGATACGGAACCCGTTCCCTAGGTCCGGTACCCAACCTAAGACACACCAACAGAGGACTGGTTTCTGCAGCTCTCTTACCACACCTGGCACTTGAGCACTAACATCCAACATCAGTGCGTTCAGTTACGCTTGATATATGACATTCAGATCGGATGTTATGATGTTATTCTCTTTTTACCCTAACTTGGCCTAAAATTACCATCTCTCCACCTTCAATGTTGGGCTGTAACGGAAAATAAACACTAAGAGTACAATGCTAGTCACGAATAAGTGCTAGAAAGGATGTACAACTCTGATACTGTCTTTTCCTGCCACTGAGCTACGTGAAATTAGCTGCAAAAGGATTAAAATTTGAACCAAGTAAAGGTAAAGGAGGAATAGCGTTTTTTTTTTTTTTATGGCGTGTCGGCGGAGCCACTTTGGGAGAACTGTACTGGTGATAAAGTCAGATGCAGTATTTTAAAAGATCCTAAAATTATTCCTTACAACATCCGGAATCGAACCCACTACCGTACAACCCAAAACCCACCTCTCTTCACTCTACCACCATCACCACCACCCTCATGGTCTTCTCTATTTTCTCTCCCTGTCTTCACCGTTAAAAAATGGACTGACCGAGAGAGAGAGAGAGAGAGAGAGAGAGAGGGGGGGGGGCCTTCTCCTACCCCCAAGCCCCAGTGCCCTATAGGATAAAATATTGGGCTGGGTTATTTCTCCTTAAGGGCCTAGCCAAGAGGGTCAGAGAATAATATCGTACCTACAGTATGCTAGGGAAAATGTATACCCTAGAAAAAGTTTATTGGGCATCAGAGTATACAAAACTGGAGGGGAAGAAGGGAACAAGGAGAGGAGGAGGAGGAAGAGGAAGAGGAGGAGGAGGAGGAGAAAAAGCGGAAAATGTTAATATCGATGAAAATTTTTGCTTAATTAATGGTGGAATATATGAAGATAAAGTGATACTAGAGGGTTCAAAGTGAGATAAGAAATAGGTCACATCCAGATAAGAGTTCAAACATCATTTCAAAGGCAAAGTTTATTTTAAACTGGCATGAGTTCTGAAAGTTAAGAATGAAGAAAGGGGGATAATTATGGTAAGAGAGAGAGAGAGAGAGAGAGAGAGAGAGAGAAAGCAAAATTAAATGAAAAAAGTGAGATAAGGGAAGGAAAAACACAAAATCTAAAACAAGATGCACAACTTTATATCCCAGTCAAGTTTACTAAAAGAGAAGCATGAAGTTGAGTGAAAAAGTTTGGGGAAAAATGAAGAGGAAGAGGAAGGCTTGGGAAGTGAGAGAGAGAGAGAGAGAGAGAGAGAGAGAGAGAGAGAGAGAGACAGACAGACAGACAGACAGACAGACGAAAGGGATCAGAAGGAAGGATGGAAGGAGGGAGAAGAGAGGAAACAGAAAATGAGGGAGGAAGGGAGAGAAGAAAAGGAGTATGTAGGACAGAAATAGGGATGTGAGATGGAGGAACATCAGAGAAGGAGGCAGGGAGATAAGATAGAAGTCACTGTCGGAGAGAGACGAGACGGATGTATTGGATAGGGGGGTGAGGTAGATGGAGGGAAGAAGGGGGAGAGAGGGAGAGGAAGAGAGGATGGAGTGGTGGTAATGATGGTGGGAGTGGAGGCCTAGGGAAGGGGTGGAAAGGGGATGGAAGTAGAGGTGGTGGTTGTGGTGGTGATGAGGGAAGAAGAGTGAGATAGGGGGAGAGAAAAGGTGGAGGAGGAGGAGGAGGTGGTGGTGGTGGTGGTGGTGGTGGTGGTGAGGGAAGAAGAGTGAGACAGGGGGAGAGAGAAGAAGGAAGTGAGCTGTATAGGGAAGGATGTGGGGGATAAGGATGGAGAGGGTTTGAGGGGAGAGATGCACAGGAGAGAGGGATGGAGAGAAGGTGGGAGGGGTAAGGGAGAAGAGTGAGGGGTGATCAGGGAGGCAGAGGAGTGGTGGGGTTGGTGGAGGTGAGGGCACTGGTGGTACCTTTAGCTGATTGAGTCCTGGGGGGCCACACGCGAATCACCGACAGGGACAGGACAGGGTAGAGTATGGTGGGGTGGGGTAAGGTACAGTAGGCTAAGGCAGGGTAAGGCGGAGAAGACTAGGCTGGGCTAGGCTTGGCTAAGCAAAGGTAGGGTAGGGTAAGGTAAAAGAGGTTAGGGTGGGCTATTAGGTCAGGTTATTGGTGGGGAGGGGAAGAGTACAGTAGGGTAGGGCAGAGTGGAGTAGAATACGTTAGGGCAGAGTAGGGTAAGGTGGGGTAGAATACGGGATGGTAGGGTAAGGTTGGGTACGGTACGGTACGGCACGATAGGAGAGGTTAGGCTAGACTATGCTAGGTCAAGCTATGTAGGGACTCGGGGAGATGAGATTAATCTAGGTTTGGTTACGTCAGGATAGAGAGGAGTCCGACAGTGGGGGAGAAACTAATTTAACTTAGATAACAAAAAAAGGGGCAATGCAATTTACCTTTTCTTCCTTTGTAACTATGACTATCAGAACTCATGGCTGGATGTGACAGCGTGCTACAAAATGACTTATTCTGCATAAAACTTGGCTTACGAATGCGTCACCAGTGTCTCAAGCAGGTCTGGCTACTCAGGCGCCACGTGACTGCGCCCCATAAGTCACACATACACTGCTTATGCTGGAAATCAATGGTCACGTGACAACCACAGCTATATATATAACTCTTTTTCTGTCTAGTCTTCCCACCAACGCCGATATTGGTGACAGTATAATTTTTAGTGAACCAATGTCACTTTTGGTGATGTAACATCATTTCAAGGTAATAATTTTAGTGACGTAATATAATTTCCGGTGACGTAATCATTTCTGGAGATGTATTATCATTTTTGATGGTGTAGACAAATATTTTTTTTCCTCAAAGTAAAGGATCAATTGGATCAGTTATCAACTCTTTCATATTATAAAATTTTATCCACAAGAGTGACAGCATATAGTACAGCTTATATTTATCCATTCAAGTCAGGGATGTCTCTTGCAAATTGGACAAAATCGTCGGTTGAGAACAATACTAAAATATAACGAATCACTGTACCGAAAAGCTTGTGATGTCGAGAAAGGTAGGCTCCATTAGTCACACATCCTAATTAGACCCGGGTTCTCCTGAAACTCAATAAAATAGTTGCGCGGTAGTTAGAATGAAAAACGAGGATAATCATAACGAAGAGGTTTACGTCATACCAGGTGAGTCCCAGAGGTCACATGCGTCAGGTCAGGCAGGTCATAAATCCTGGTCACAGAGCGGGGTCGTGTTGTGGCGTGGGCGAGCGACAGACCAGCACACATCACCTCCGCGCAACTGATGGTGTCACATATCCAGGTAATGGCCCTGATTAAGTCATATGGCCCCTCCATAAATTCACTTTCAACGATCCAGTTTTCATTCCGGAATATATATAAAAACTAATACGAGTCTGACTGGATGATATATGTATTTTTTCCCCTGGCGTAATAAGGTAATGATAAAACAACAGTGGAAATTAATAGCTTCCCCTGTTAAGCAATTACGTTTTCTATGAGGTTATTTGGGATTTAAATTTTTGTGACTAATTGACTGATAGATGAGTATACCGCAGATAGGCGAGCACAGAGATAAACAGATGCCAGGAAGACAGACAGACAGACAAAAATAGATAGACATTGAAAGATAGATACAGATAGACAGACAGACAGATAGATAGATAAACAAACAGGCAAACAGACAGAAAGACAGGTATATAGAGACGCACAGATAGATATACAGGTAAACAGATGTAGACAGGTAAAGAAAGGCAAACAAACAGAAAAGAAAGGTAAAGAAACAAACAGACAGACAGACAGATATAGATAGATAGATAGATATGGAAAGATAGACAGATAGACTGATCACAGATGTTTGTATCAAGAGCCAAAACGTAAGCCGTGGTCACCAAGGTATGCACGTAGATATCACCATTAGGGAGGACTAAGTTATATCAGTATCTCACACCCCTGGATTAGGACAGGTAGGTAAGGGATCAGGTGTTTACAGCGCAGGACCCACCCAGCTTAATCATACCCCTCCCGCAATCCACCAATACCTTTAAACTCATGTATCATACCCCTTCCCCAAACCCCCAATACCTTAAAACTCAATCATACCTCTCCCCCAATCCACCAACACCTCCAAACTCAATCATACCCCTCCCCCAACCCCCAACACCTCCCAACTCAATCATACCCCTCCCCCAGTTCCCTAATACCTCCCAACTCAATCATACCCCTCCCCCAGTTCCCCAATACCTCCCAACTCAATCATACCCCTCCCCAATCCCCCAATACCTCCCAACTCAATCATACCCCTTCCTCAACCTCCAATGCCTCCCAAATCAATCATACCCCTCCCCCAATTCCCCAATACCTCCTAACTCAATCATACCAGTCCCCCAATACCTCCCAATTCATACCTCTCCCATCACCCCAAGTACCTCCCAATTCAATTATATCCCTTCCCCAATCCCCCAATCCCACAATCCATCCCACCAATCCCCCGGGCTCGAACGTCCAACCGCGTGATTACGTTTCAGTTCCTCTGCTGACTAGACCACCAGTTTGCCTGACAGATATATGTGCGGCACTAAATCATATATGATGTAAGTTATATGCATGCTGCTGCAGGGGGACGCCTTCATGGGGCTTACCATAATAATTCCATCCTACTTCCCATTAAAACAGACGGAAAATATGATCAATTAAAGGTAATCGTTATCATTATCATTATCATCAAAATAACAACAACAATAATAATAATAATAATAATAAAACTCCAACAACCATAACAACTAATTTATGTCGCTTCATATTTGCACGCGACCCAAATCTCTTTTTTTCCTCATATTTGCGGAGAAGCCAAACATCATAACGGCATAATGTGGTAATTTAAATGCATTACCTCGTATTAAGCCTCATTAAATGTCCCATCGTTATTAAAATAAACTGAGGTACCGATATATATATATATATATATATATATATATATATATATATATATATATATATATATATGTGTGTGTGTGTGTGTGTGTGTGTGTGTGTGTGTGTGTGTGTGTGTGTGTGGAGCCTGTGTGGTACAGTGGTAAAGTGTGCGTTTTCGTACACTGAAGAACGAGGGTTCGCTCCCCGCCAGGGTACTCTGGGAGAGTTCATCTGGCCACGTACTTCATTGGCGGACAAGGGGTGTTGTGGTTGAACCAGTGTCGCATACTAAAGTATACTTGCACCCAGTCGGCTTGCGCGGGCCGATTACACTTGGTTCACAGACTAAACACGCATTCAAAGCAACTCCAACACAACAATTACGCTTACAAGCACTTCTCACCCTACATACAATCTCTGCTAGACAGCCTAAGCCAATTGGTAGAGATACATTGGCTGTATCGTCCCCACTTCGGTAGGGATAGGCCGGTCCTGCAGTGAACACTCAAACGGCTCATGAGATGAGGGAGAGAGAGAGAGAGAGAGAGAGAGAGAGAGAGAGAGAGAGAGAGAGAGAGATGTACGTATGATTGTCGTCGACTGTGAGAGAAAATATTCAGTATATATTTATATGTTTTGTGTCAGGACTGCGAGTGGTGTATGGCGTGTATATATGATCCCAATACAGTCATATGTTCATGCCTATTTATCTTTCCATATATTTATCTATTTTTTCTTATGTATCAGCATAAAGTATTTCAAAAATACTTTTAAATAAAATTCAGAAGGAAAGTTTATACAGTTACCTATTAATCATTTAATCCGAAAATTTATCATAATACCGTATAAATTATAAACTTCGACAGTGCTACACACACAAGTTAAAAACAGAACAATATTCAAAACCAAACCCCCTGGCACTCCACAAGTAACATTATCAATCTACCAAACAGCCAGTCGATCTCGTGTTGATCTGACTAACAACCAATAAAGATTTTTTTTTATTCCATCAAGAGAATCACCTAAAAATAAAGATCACCATCGACATGTACAAAATTTTCTCCCTAGGCCAGTCAAGCCACGCATTCCAATCCGATCCAAACTCCGGCCACGTTCCCAGTTTCTTTGAAATTTGACAAGGTAGGGCCGTAGACTTCAGTAGGTTTTAGCGGAACCATTAAATTACTCATCCAATAAGTACTTTTATATTTTTTCCTCTGCAACCGCCAAAGACCAGGCGTAGTGTCAAAAATAGAGCATAATCACCATCATCTAAAAAAAAAAAAAAAAAATCTCCCCAATCTCTCTCCACCCAAGCCACGTTCTCCAGTCAGCTCCAAACTCCAACCACGTTCCGGATGTCTGGGAAATTTGGCATGGTAGGTCCGTAGAGCTTAATAAGTTTTAGCGCTCGATGAAATTAAGAGCGGTGGCTTCGCAGTGGTGCAATCAGCGGAGTGGCGGATCCAGCAGGGGTGTTGGGGGAGGGGGGAGGAAGTGGTAGAGGATGTAATAGACAATGAGACTGAGAACAAGCATCGTACGATAAAAAAATACACTGGTAATGAATGGAGAGAGAGAGAGAGAGAGAGAGAGAGAGGGAGAGAATGTGGCCGTGCGAGATAAGGGTGCAGCCACACTTGCTCCAAACATGTGATAGACAAGAGGAAAGGAGGCTCAGAGGTCCGTCCAACGTTCGGACTCGGATACTGCAGAGGCTCTAACCCGGTGCTGCGTTTCTTCTTGCCGATCACAAGTTTCGAGCAAGTGTGGCCGCACCCTATGGCAGAATGAGGTGCAGTAGTGTGAGACGAGACACTGTGAAAGGCAAAGTGTAGTGTGGCATTGTCAGGTGTGTATGTGTATGAGATGTGGCAGTGTGAAGAGTGACTGTATAAGACTATCGGTTAGCAGTATATCATTACAAAGTGTGACAATAGGAGGTTTGCCAGTGTGAGGCATGGTAGTGCGGAATGTGGCAATGTGGGGTGACTGAGGTTTGACAGTGTGTGGTGCGCCAGTGTGAAGTGTGGCAGTCCGTGGTGAGCCAGAGTGAGATACGACAGCGTGAGATGTGAAAAAGTAAGACGCAGCAGCGTGAAGTGTGACAAAGCCTTCTATAACCCACCAACTCTCCTGCCACCCTCCATTTTCAAAAACTCTCATATTTTCACTATCATTTTCTGTCGCCCATTTTTCCTTCTGCCAGCGTGTCTTTGCGTCCCATCTGTGTTCCTATATCACTGTGTTTACGGGACACAGGGTAAGATAAGGGGTGGGTCTGATAGAGTTTTAGCTAGAGAATGGGGGGGGATTTGTTTGGGGGTTTCCCTTCTCTCTCTCTCTCTGTTTCCTACCCCCCCCCTCTCTCTCTCCCTCTTTCCTCTTCTTTCTTCAAGTGTCTTTTTAATTCCATAACTCTTCTCTGCTCTTCCACTGTTCCATTAGAATTCATCTCCTTTCCTTTCATCCTTTGCTTCCCTCTCCTTCACCTACTCTTCTTCCTCCACTTCATTAACTTTTTCTCTCTCTTTCTTTCACTCATTTAATCTTTGACAATTTTCTCTCACCCTCCCTTCCTTCTCGCTCTTTCTCATTGTTGTTTTTTTCCTTTCTTCCTATTTTCTCCCTTCTATTTCCCCTTCACTTTCTTTTCTTTCCTTCCCTCCCTTAATCATGTACACATACTATTCCTCCTTCCTTTCCTTTTCTCTCTCTTTCTCGTTATTCTTTTCCTCTCCTGTCCTCCTCCATTCTCTCCTGTTATTTTCCTCTCCTTTCCTTCCTCTCCTTGTTCTCTAAAATTTTTCTCTCTGCTCTACCTTATTTTTATTTTTCCGTCTTGCTCGTTTCCTTTCCTATCTTCCTTCATTATCTCTTTCTCTTCCTCCTTCAGTGTCTATTTTCTGCTTATTATTTTCTTCCTTTGTCTTCATTCTCTCTCTCTCTCTCTCTCTCTCTCTCTCTCTCTCTCTCTCTCTCTCTCTCTCTCTCTCTCTCTCTCTCTCTCTCTCTCACAGCTACTTCTCGCTATTCTATTTCTTTCTCCAGTTTTCTCCCAGATTCCATTCTTTCTTTCTTTTTTTCTTCCTTTCTTACTTCTCTCACTCCTGAGCTCAATTCCATTTCTTTTTCACTATTGCTTCCCAGTCTCTTTCTTTTTTCAGCCAGACTTGCTCTCTCACTTTCTCTCGTTACGGCTGTCATCCCACGTTCCTTTACCTCTCTCTCTCTCTCTCTCTCTCTCTCTCTCTCTCTCTCTCTCTCTCTCTCTCTCTCTCTTTCTCTCCCTGAAATACCACTCTCCTCCCTTCCTTCCTCCTTTCCTCTCCCCTTTCACCTCAATTTCCATTACATTGCACATCCCTTCATCTCCCTTTCCTCTCCCATTTCCTGTCTCCCCCACTTCACCTCTCTCCCCTCCCTTCGACCTACCTTTTCTCCCTTCCCTCCCTTCCTAACCTCCTCCTCCTACTCCTCCTCCTTCTCCTCCTCCTCCTCCTCCTCCTCCTCCTCCTCCTCCTCCTCCTTCTCTCTCCTCTTCTCTGTCTCTCCTTCCACTCTCATTCGCATTCTTTTTTTAACTATCATCCTTAAACCCCCCCCCCTACCTTCTCTTCCCTGCTATTTCTCTCTCTCTCTCTCTCTCTCTCTCTCTCTCTCTCTCTCTCTCTCTCTCTCTCTCTCTCTCTCTCTCTCTCTCTCTCTCTCTTTCCTGCTTTTCCTCTTCCACCCATCTCCTCTGACATTCCTCTCCCTCTTTCTTCTCCCCTACTCTCCATCTCCTCCCTCTAATATCCTTCCACTCCCTTTCCTTTCCTCTCTCTCTCTCTCCTCGTCACATCCCCTACCTCTCGCACTATTGAAAGCCAGTGTCTGTGAAGGTCCGTCTGTCTTATCAGATCCACACCTCAAAACTCACCTCTCTCTCTCTCTCTCTCTCTCTCTCTCTCTCTCTCTCTCTCTCTCTCTCTCTCTCTCTCTCTCTCTCTGTCTATCTATCTATCTATCTATCTATCTATCTATTTATCTCTTAACAACCCCTTTCCATTCTTACGTTCTTTTACGACCCCTTTTCACCTCTCCTCCCCTCCTTCCTGTCTCACTCTCCTCTCCTCTCATCTCATCTTTCTTATCCCATCACTTTCCTTCCATTCCTGCTCTTTTCTTCTCATCCTCTCCCTTCCTACCAACCCTTTCCTCTACCCTCACGGTCCCCTCTTCTGTTTCTTTTCTTTCCTTTCCTCTCTAACTTTTTTCTCTTCTACCTTCTCACCCTTTCTCCGCTCATCGCATCTTTCTTATCCCTTTTATCTTCCTTCTCTTCCTATCCTCTTCCACTCCTCCCCTCCCTTCCTCCCTGCCCTCTCCTCTTCCCCCATCCTTCTCTCTTCAGCCCCCTCCCTCCCTTACTACTATTGGAAGGCAGTGTCTGTGAAAGTCCGCCAGCCTTATCAGAACCGTACCACCTCAAAACTCACCTCGCCCTCTCACTCCCTCACTCTCTTTTACACAACTCCTTCGTCAGAACTGGGGGCAATTTCACTGATTTAAGCTTACTGAATTTAAGCTGATCTAATCCAACGTAACCAAATTCTGCTTAACCTCACCTATTTCCAAATCGCCCCAAACTCTCCCCGTCGTCTCGCTCGCTCACTCTCTTTTAGGTAAGTCCCTTCATCAGAACCTAGAGCAATTTCGCTGATTTTACCTCACTGAAGTTAACATATCCTGATTTAACCAAACAGTCTTGCCAAACATAATACACTTCCCTTTCACACCACCTCAGAGATCGCTTCGTCCTCTCACTCACTCTCTCGCTCGCTTTTACACAACTCCCTTTAGCCACAGCCTAGCATAATTTGCTTATTTTAACTTGGCTGAATTTCACCCAAAGTAATTTCACTTTACCTTATTTAACTTCACTTATTTAACCTAATTTTAACAAAGGTTAACCATATTTGACCTAATTTGAATTAAACCAACAATGGAAGGAAAATGCACCAAAACAAAAAAACACACACAAACTTCTGACAAACAACATGACTTGAAAAGCGAAACGCATCCGATACTTATGAAAAAAAAAAAACTAGCAATGATTAAAATATATATATATATATATATATATATATATATATATATATATATATATATATATATATATATATACAAAACAATTAAAAAAATGACATGCTCAGCGAAAAACATACTAGCGAAAAATAACCAGCGAAAACCTCAGACCTGCCAAAAAAAAAAAAACTAAACTTGGCAAAACCCACGCGTGCCAAACTTTATGCAGATATTCGCGATCCGTCTTGCCCCGAGTGAACTGAGTCAGCATTATCCCATTACCGCCAGAAGCAGACTCAGCACACACACACACACACACACACACACACACACACACACACACACCTCCCTTCCCCCCATCCAAGCCATCCACCTTCCCATGAGATCCAGGCAAGTTTGGGAATTTACCCTCTAGAGTTAGTCGTCGCCCAGGAGTGGTGTTGTCTTCATAAAATTTTGCTTAAGGGGAACACATAAGTATGAACCCATGGGCATCGCGAGTATGAGCTGACAGGAAGAAGAACAGTACGCTGATTATTTTCTTGCAAAATTCTACGAGCAGAGATCTCGGGCTCTGAAAGGTTAATAACACACCAAAGGTAGGAAAAACACTGTGAAACGTATCAAAAAGGTCAAAATCAAGATCTACTCTGAGTTGCCAGCACTAATGGTGTTTAAAGGATTTGAGATAGTAAACAGGGAAAGTAAACTTACGTAAAAATTATGGAGGAGCAAATTCTATCCGATAACTACAATAACATATCTTAAACAATATGAACATCGAAATAACAGTCCACAGGAAATGGCAGCAATAACACATCAACAGCAACAATAACAACAACAAAATCAATAACAACACTGCATGCGACTTAACAACTACACCAGCAACAAAACATCAAATATTACCCAGCAAATATAACCACCATCAGCAGTACACATGAAAGCAGTGAGTGAGGAAATGGCGCAATGAGTGTGAAAGATGGGGAGTTTTGCAATCAGTTCAATATTGCAAATGGCTTTCAATTCCACGGGGACCTATCATCAGGTTTGTGACTCACGCCGCTCGAAAAATACGCTTGATTTCATTTTGACGTCAGCCGTTCAAACTGTATGCATACTTCTTTTTATGCAGAAAAGAAGAAAACAAAGGCTGAAATACGCTGGTACTTCCGGATAGGAGGGGGGGGGTCAAACAAAAAAAATAAATACTAAAGGGCTGGATATTGCGCTTAAGAAAAAAAAAAAGTAGAAGTGTGAGCCCAGCTGCATGTGAAGAAAAACAGGTCCACTTTTGATTACACTCACTTAACTTGCTATAGGTTTTCCTTTCGCATACTATTTCAGAACAGTCAGTGGCAAAAAGATGCTATGGCTCTACGGCCTTTCTAGAGCACTATTTTGCGACTTGCAATAATTTCTACTATTTACTTGTTAATGCAGCTCAGCATTCAAATTGGAGTCATGGAAATTTTAGGTCAAGTAGGGGTAAATGCTCGTAAGCTGTATAAATGATGGAACGGGAATACCAATTAACTCTTCCATCAGAGACCTAAATACATATAGTAGGTGTTTAGCATTATTACGAGGTCATGCAGGCAGATAGCTGAGACAAACGGTGCGTAGTGTACCAGCTGTAGTGGAGTGACAACACACTTTTTTATCATATTACTGCTTCTATTACAAGAGTTATTCATTAAGCTCGGGTGAGAAATACGCCTATAAAGGAGGTAATGCTAAGTAATCATCAGAGCTCTACCACCCGACGATATATTTCCATTATACGCCACATCATATTATATTCATTTTAGAAGAGACCTCTCTGGGTGATTGTGTTTGCTCTCTGTTGACATTACAAGCTCAAAAAAAAATAGAAAATAAACAGCCGCTTTTACGGGACTCGAACCTGTGCGCATAAGATACATGATCCAATTGACATAATGGTAATTGACAACATATATACATTTTCCCCGTGCTGCCATTTTGCCATCCACGTCCAGCACCCGCCAGCAAACACACCTGGTAATCCCTCTTGCAATGAACATGCACTAGGTTTGCAATTGTCACTCTCCGTGTTATATTTTTATGGGTAGCCGTAATTCGTTTGGATATATCGTGTGTGTGTGTGTGTGTGTGTGTGTGTGTGTGTGTGTGTGTGTGTGTGTGTGTGTGTGTGTGTGTGTGTGTGTGTGTGTGTGTGTTCTCTCTCTCTCTCTCTCTCTCTCTCTCTCTCTCTCTCTCTCTCTCTCTCTCCAACACAGGAACTTACTTCACCCTGCCAGACGCCTTTAACCTCATCTTTCTCTCTCATCCCACTTTTATTTACTGCTTTCCTCCCTCCCTCCCTCCCTCCCTCCCTCCCTCCCTCCCTTCCTTTCAAGGTCCCTTCCTTCCTTCCCTCCTTCCTTCAATATCTTTTTTCTCTTCTCTCCTTCACTCTTTTTCTTTTTTTGTTTCTTCCTTGATTTCCTTCCATCACTCCTATCTTCTTTGTTCCCTTGTTCCTTCCGTCCCGTTTCCTTTCTTGATTTCCTTCCCTCTTTCCTCCCTTCTTCACTGCATCAACTATCCCCTTTTTCCTCCCTACTTTTCTCTCTTCCCTCATTAGTATCTAAGAGTACCTTCATTCCTCGCTCACTCACTCTCTCACCCCCTTCCTCCTTCCTTCCTTTTCCTATTTGCTGTAGTCGACCAACGCCCTCCCTCCATTCCTCCATCCTCCCTTCCTTCCTTCCTTCCCCTTGCCTCTTCCTCTTCCCTCCCATTATTCTTCTTTCTTTTCACTCTCCTTTCACTTCCTTCCTTCTTTCTTTCTTTCCTTACTCCTTCCTCCTCCTTATTTCCTTCCTCCTTTCTCTCTCCCTTCCCTCCTTCTTTCCTTCCTTCCTACCTATCCGATGTGGTCGACCAAAGCCCTCCCTCACCCAAAATGAACTCTCCATCAACTTCGCTTTTTTCACTCTCCATTCCCTCCCACTCACCTATCTCTTCTCTCTCTCTCTCTCTCTCTCTCTCTCTCTCTCTCTCTCTCTCTCTCTCTCTCTCTCTCTCTCTCTCTCTCTCTCTCTCCACAACAAAAGAAAGGGGAAGAGGTTACAAGAACTGACAGAGAAGTGGACCAAACAAAGGAGAAACAGAGGAGAGGAAGGAGAGAAGGAGAAAGGAAGAGAGGAGGGGGGAGGAGGAGAAACGAGTTGAGGGATACGAGGAGGGAGGAGAAGACGGAGAGGGTAAGAAAGAAGGAGGAGTGAAAAATAGAAGAGATGGGGGAAGAGAAGTGGTTGGAGAAGAGGTCGAGGAAAGAGAGGATAGAATGGAGAAGAGAGAAAAGGAGAGGGAGAGAAATACGACGAGAAGAGGAAGAAGGAGAGTTGGAGGGAAAGGAGTAGGAAGGCAGTTAGTAGAAAGGGGCAAAAAAAGAAAGAGACATGATGAAGGGTGGGGGCACGGAGGAGTAAGAAGGAAGATATGGGAAGGTGGGGGAAAAAGGAAGAAAGAGAGGGAGGTAAGAATGGAAAGTTGACGGGAAGGAAGGATAGGGATGGGGAGAGGAAGGCGTAAATGAGAATGGAAGGAAAGGATAATAGGAGTTGGGTTGAAGGAAGGCACTGAGAAGAGAGAAGAAGAGTGGAAAGGGATGAAAGAACAGGAAGAGGATGGAAAGGAAGGAAAGGGAAGGAACAGAAGTAAGGGGAGAGTGAGGAAGGAGAGAGGCAGCAGGAAGGGGAAGGGATGAGACAGAGACAAAAGGAAGGAAAAGTAAAACAGGTTAAGAAAGATGATAGCGAGGAAGGGTAGGGATAAGGAGACACTGGAGTGGAAGGAAAAGGAAGGAGAAACCGGAAGGAAAAAATGACGCAGAAAGATGGAAAGGAGTGCAAAGGAAGGAGAATGGAAGGGGCAGGAAAGGGCGGGATAGAGGAAGAAAGAGGGAGAGGAAAGAGAATGGACGGGGGAAGAGGAAAGGAAGAGCAGAGGAAAAGGGGGAGACAGTGGAAAGGGAATGTACGAAAGAGTTAAAATGAAGAAAAGAAAAATAGAAGGGGAAAGGGAAACGGAAAGAATAAGAGAGTGAGGGAGGGAAGGAAAGGGAGACAGAGGAAAAATGACTGACGAGAGTGGAAGAAAGGGGAAATAGGTAAAAGGGGAGAAACCCCAAATAATGGACAAGAAGGGGAAAGGGAGAACAGAATAAAGGAGAGAGAGAGAGAGAGAGTAGAGGGGGGGGGGATTCAGAACTAGAACGAGGGGGAGAATTACAAGCAAAAAAAAAAAAAAAAAAAGAACAAGTTCCAAATTAGAAAATGGAAAAAGAGAACACAGAGGAAAGGGATGGAAAGGTACAAAAAAATAAAAGGACATACAAAAGAGACGCTGATTATAAAGAATCCTATTAAAAAAAAAAAAAGAACGGTATCATTCACAGTCAATCACAAGGAGAAAAGAAATTGGAAGGGAGTGAAGAAGAAGAAAAAGGGGGGACCGAAGGGAGGAGGGAGGAAAGACGAGGAGGAAAAACCATGAAAGAGTTCACAGGACACAGACCCTGATTGCAAAGAAATCGCGTCAAAAATATGGGGGAATAGAACTTCCTGCAACGCGCTTCGAGGTACTGAAAGGAAACGCTGGCAAAAGTCGCCCACGCCGTCACGAGACATAGATTTTATTCACAGGCTTCACACTGTATTGCAGAGACTGAATGTAGGCGGCAGTGCTGTTGGCAGGGTCTTTTTGAGATGTGCTGAGGCTGAAAATAAAAGAGTGTGTTTTCTTGGCGTTCACCCTGTATCGAAAGTCAAGCAACATTCACTTTCTTTTCGAACTCTTCACACTCCTTGAAAAGCAATCAACATATTTTCGTACGGAATTCCACTTCAGTTAAAACACTGATACAATACCCTCTATCAAGGGTGACAGCAACCTTCCATGTTTTCACTGCCACAGCTTACACACACTTCACGCTACCACACTTCACACTGCCACACCTCAAACGTACCTTACACTACCACACATCACGCTGCCACAACTCAAACACTTCACACTGCCATGCCTCATATGACCACACTTCACAACGCCATACCTAACAGGCATCTCACATCATCAGTTCCAAACAGCACTGCTACACCTCACACTGTCACACTACCACAGATCACAAAAACCTAACACTACTACACTTCACACTGCCATACCTTACACACACCTTACATCGTCACGACCACACCGTACTCTTGTCACACACACACATACACACACACACACACACACACACACACACACACACACACACACACACACACACACACACACACACACACATTTTCTACAGCCCCGTGCAATGTGAGAGAACAGCATTATCACATAAAGGTCAAACTCTGATTGGAATTATATCCCTGATAATTGTTTTGCCTGCTGATGGAAATAATATGAAGAAATCTTTGTCACGAATTCCACAAAATATCAAAAATATAATTAATGCTCTCTCTCTATCTATCTATCTACCTGTCTCTGTGTCTACCTCTGTCTCCATCTCTCTGGAATAAACAGGTCAGGCAGCACAACAACATTAACAAATGGACACAAACAAGCTTACGAGTGAACAAGGCAGAGGTACAAGGGCCATCTCTTCCTGACCCGTCGTCCCCTCTCTCACGGGACACAGCCACGCACTCCACTATGACCCCCATGATGCAGGAGTGGAGGAGGGCAAGTGGAAGACTGGATTGCCTTGACAGACACGTGTAATCAAGTGTCAGAGTTGAAGAGAGAGATGGAAGTGTTGAGGAGCAAGATGGAAGAGTTGAGGAGCAAGATGGAAGAGTTGAGGAGCAAGATGGAAGAGCTGAGGAGCAAGATGGAAGAGATGAGGAGTAAGATGGAAGTGTTGAGAAGGCAAGATGGGAGAGTTTAAAAGCTGGATGGAAATGTGTAAATATTAGCTAAAAGAGTCGTTGAATGGAAGAGTCGATGAATGGAAGAGTGAAGGCAGTGGAAGAGTGGAGTCAAGTGGAAGAGTTTAGCGTGAAGGCGCACGTGTGGAAAAGCTAGATGGAAAAGTAGAAAACCTGGGTGGAAGAACGAAGAAGTGGATTGGTGGAAAGACTGAATGAAGAGAAGATGGATAGGACAGTGGATGTGTGGAGCTGTCGGACGGAGAAGCTAGATGGATTTGGCTGGGTGGAAGAATGAAAATGATAGATGAAGAAGCCAAATACGGAGTTGAAGGAATGAAAACGTTAAACAGAAAACTCGAATAGGGGGTGGAAGAGTGAAACAGCAAGAAGGAAAAGGTAGGTGAATTTGGCTGGGTGGAAAGGTGAAATATTTGCAGAGTAAAAATGTTAGATGGAACACTCGAACTGGAAGGGGGAAGAATGAAGATGCCAAATTAAAAACCTCGAACAGAGTTATGGAAGATTGAAGCAGGTGAAAGATCTGGTTGGGTGGAGAAGTGGAGGGGAGATAGGCGAAAAGATCTGGCTGGGTGGAAGAGTGGGGAGGAGACAGGTGGAAGATCTGTCTTGGTGGAAGAGTGGACAGAAGAACCCCACGTGTACCAATGCACCTTCTGTACCCAACCTCATGGGGAAAGAGGCTCAGAGGCCCCACACGCGCCTCTCTTCCCAGCACTCTTGCTCTCTCAATTTAAACACGAATAGGTACTAGAGAGAGAGAGAGAGAGAGAGAGACATACAGCCACAGGTCAACACCCAGGCTCCTATAACTCACTCAGAGCTGAACAAAATCGTCTGACTTTAATCTGAACGAAATAACTAGGCACATTTATAGCAGAGAAAGGGTTAACACAGACCACACGAATTTCACCCAATCAAAAAAAAATAATAATAATCTTGTCTCCTAAATAAAATACTTAAATACATCCGTAACAGCGAGAGACTTAAGGGTGGAATTTATAAACTCTCTTAAACTTGTGTATGAAATTGCTTGTGAAACCAAAAAAAAAAAAAATCGCTGACACTACCCTGGCATCTGTGACGATGGAAAGTGATATATGAATTTTAGTTTCCCGGATAGCGATATAATACACACAAAAAAGAGTACGAGATAGAAGGATACTCTCTGACGTCCAGGGAGGAATTTGAAATACGGAAGGAAGGATACACTGCAGTCGGGAGATGGTCTACTAACACCTACTTAGGGCTGTACATATATTTACTTCCATTCATAACCCACTAACCTATACAAGCGACAACCAAACCAAAGTAAATATTAAAAATGTTGAAGTGAAAAAGAAAATGATAATAATTAACTGTTTTGGAGACGTGTTTATCGCAAATTCTAGTTATGGTTAGTTAGAAACACTACCCTAAACCTTATCCATCAGGGGGTATTTTGCGTCAATATTTGTGCAGCGTACGCGGAAGTGAACACCAATACAGCCGACCATGTCCCAAGCCTCACGGGATTAACGTAGAATGGGGACAGGGAGGCGAGAAAGGCCGGGTCCATTGAATATATTATGTATACTAAATCCAATAAAATCCAATGAAATAGTGAATGCAAAAGTAATTATTCTATCTGCTGAAGTAATTCATACAGCAAAATTAATACGTTCGATTAAATGTACAAAAGTATTTCCCATAACTGCTGATAAAAGTTGTGAATGTAGACATGAATGAGCTAAAATGGCCTGGGTCATGTGAATAGATAGTTTTATAATCTCCAGATATTAACATATATCACGACCTAACACGAAATGGAAAACTAATAATTATATTTGCTTACGAAGCCACAGAATGTGGGCTTTGGTGGGAGACAGGTATGGGTCAAATAAATACGGTATTTATACCTTATACGATTTAGAATCTATATATCGGTTGGCGCAATATAAATTTCGAAAGTAATATGCCTACTGACAAAATACAAAGTAATCAAACACGCCGCTAGGCAGAAGTTACGTGATATTACCTAATATGTAGAATAAATACTGCTTCATGAAAATTGGGTTGTCATTTTATTGTTTTCACTCCACTTATTCACCGTAAGAGACGTGAAAAAATGGAGGTGTACAAGATTCGTTTCATGACTTTCACAAATTTCGAGTATTTAACAGTCTTCTCATGATGCAGTGTGAAGACTGATTGCACGAGTGACTGCAGCTTTCTTACGTGATAAAAACTTAAGTGACGTGTAGATTTCAGCCTGTTTTATTCTGGTCCATAGCTGAGGTGAGAACGCTGAACAGTATTATGACTGAACGATGACGGTACGCTGAGAAAAATCTACGGGGTGAAAGCTGACAGGAATGGAACACAATGCAACAAACAAGAAAACATAACAGGGGAGAAACACTAAACTCCTGTGTATGTTCTCAGGCAGACCATCCTTTGAAGTGGAAGGAATGGGATGCTCCAGTCTGACTAACAAAATATTATACGTTACCCTTAAAATAAGCCTGTGAACGAGCTTAAATAAACATCAAGGTTGTTTAGTAGAATGTGTACCTCCCCTATCACCGTTGAGTGGTATTGAATTAAAATTACCACTTTTATTGGCATTTGAATAACTTATCTTGGCCGAAATATAATTACACCGACCCTGGATTAACAGAAATACCCCCACAACCCTTTATCAAACTCCCATTAAATTTCCATTAATCACTGACCAGACAAACAAAAAAAATGAAAATACAGCTTCCCCATCATCACTTGTGGGGGCAAAAATAAAACTAATGCATATGGAAAAAAATAAATTAGCAATGATAAAACAAAACCATAGGGGAACACTCACCTACAATACCTCGCGTGCACTGGTCTCGCCCTGGCCACACATGCAGCACCAGGGAGAGCGAGGGAGAGGCATGGATATCCAAAGTTTCGTAAGTGTCTTTGGTTGAGATCGTACCATCACACTGAAGGAGAGTTAGTAGTAGTCAATGCACTTTATTCCAGTTCCACAAGGAGCAAATGCATACGTGGGCTATAGAGTATGCTTGTGCCGAGTCTATCGATCTTTCTCACGCACCCTTGCATTTCGGTTAAAGGTCCACTGTTTCTGTTCTCAATCCCAGTGTCTCATACTCGGCATCATCAACAATAGACACCGACCAATGGCGAGGATGTGGCAACGTCCTGAAAATAATAATCAGTGTTACATTCTTTGTCATTAATCTGAATATAAGCTATCATCATCATCATCCTATATACGACAATAAATGGTGTTGTCAAACTAAATGAAGCAAGTACAGGACTAATATTTCAAGTCATAGATATTCTTGGCTCCTGAATTTAAGTAGTTTTACAGTAGTGCATGAGAAATACAAGTTATTTTCGTACATTATGTATCAAAGCATACGAGTTTAGTCCGATTTTGATACTCTTCAGGGAATAATAACCCCCTAGTTTGACCTTGATATGCCGCTAGATATGCCACATATGAAGTTCAGAAACAAAAGGCAAAACAAGAGTTAGGACATCCTGAATCGGCCTTGAAAATATTGTGCCAGAAGTGCCTGCTGGGCCAAACGTTTTCGCCACCGGCGCAATTACATTACCTCCAGCCCAGAGAGTTTGTCAAGCAACAGCCTCCCTCCTGTACCTCTCTCTTTTCATCTCGTTCTTTTCCTCTCTCCCTCCCTCCCTTTCTTCCCCTCCATCTAACCCCGTCCCTCTCCTTCTTTCTCTTTCTCAAACCTTCTTCCTCCATCCCTCTCTTTCTCCTTCCTTCTTTCACTCTCTTAAGTTTTCTTCCTCCATCCCTCCCTCCCTTACTCTTTCGCTCCTTCCCCATTTCCTTTTCTCCCTCAACCCAACTGCCCCTCTAGCTCTCACTCTCCCTCCGTCTCTCCCCCAAACCCCTTCCCACTGCCCTCTCTCTCCCTCCATCTTCTCATCTTTCATCTCGTACCCATCAGTTCCTCTCTGCTTCTCCTTCACTCACTGCATCTCTTCCTTTCACGCCCTCTTGCTCTCTCTCTCTCTCTCTCTTTCCCTTCTCTCATCTCTCCCTGCCTCCTTCCTTCTCACTCCACCTCCCCATTCTCCCTCTCCTCTCCCTTCCCTCCTGTCAGCTTCAAACTTGATAAGAGCAAGTCCATAACAAGATTAAGCCAGGGCGACGCGACATTTCTTGCCTGTAACTTTTATCAAACACTTCCCCAGCTGGTCCTGCTCCTCCTCCTGCTGCCTCCACACTTAAACACTTGGCGCACACTTACTTCAAAATCGTCTACTTCACCCGCCTGCCTTGCCTTCCACTCGCCTTACCCACATTAATCCGGTGACGTGTTTTGTTTATTTTGCTGTCTACAGATGGTTTCATTCAGGTTGAGAGAGAGAGAGAGAGAGAGAGAGAGAGAGCGCCACCCGACACACTTGTTTCATCTCCAATAACCAGCCTGCCTTGCCTTGCAGCTGACGTGTTTCCTGCCAACAGCTCTTCTGTCTACTGTAATTAGTCTAAGTGGTGCTCGCTGTTGTCACATACTTTGAATTCTAACAGTTTAACCCGCAAATGATGGCACCCGCTTCATATATTTTTTCCGGCTAATACCAAACGATTTTACATGACACAGGAAAAACTGCCACAGATAAAGACAAAAAGAAAGGAAAAACTATCTCAATTCACCTCGAAAACTTACTCATCTCTCAGTAGGCCTAACAAAATAATCTCTCGTAAGCATGATCTCATAACCTAGGCACGAGTTTCATATATAAAGTGTTACTCGAATGATTCTATTAATTCTTTTGGTGTTGGACGCTCAACTAAGGTATATAAAACTGTGTGAAAGCAGTGTGAATAAACTGCATCGAGGCTC
>NC_137017.1:8180309-8185309 GCF_032717465.1 Coenobita brevimanus | reverse complement strand
ATTAGAGGAGGAGGGGGAAGTGTAGAAGAACTACATTGGTGATGGGAAGAGGGGAGGAAGAGGAGGAGGAGAGAAATATACAACAGAGGTGAAGATAAAGTGGAACAGAGAAGAAGGAAGGGGGAAGAGGAGTGAAAAGGAAAGAGGAAGCGATTAAAGAAAAAATTTGATCAATATGACAGACAGTAAGAACCCATGAAGACTACTTTCCTTGAGAGGCAAGACAAAACGATGCAAGAGAAAGAAATAGGTAAAAAGAGTGAGAAAAAGGAGAAAACAAGAGAAAGAAAGAGAAATAGTAGCAGAATCAACAAAAAGCACTCACCAGAACACACACACCACTTTGAGCACGACAAAAGGGTACAGAAGAGAAACAGAAAGACAGAGACGATAAGTGGTAAAGGTAGAAAGAGAAGAAGCAGGAACAAGGAAGTGCAAGCTCCACTGAAGGCCAGATGGGTGAGTGAGAGAGAGAGAGAGAGAGAGAGAGAGAGAGAGAGCAGGAGACTAAGGAGTTGTAAACCAGGAATAAGGAAAGCAAGCACCAATTTAGTTCACTTATCCCTAAGAGACGAGAGCAGAGGGTACAGCTTGTCGCAAAAGTATTGTAAGACTCGTAATTGCTTGTAGTGATGCAATATTACTGAAAGAGGGAGGCAGGATGAGGTGGGCAGTTGTGGAAGTGGTTGTGGATGAGAGACAGAAAGTTGGAGGGAGAGAGATGTGGAAAAGAGAGAGAGAGAGAGAGAGAGAGAGAGAGAGAGAGAGAGGGATGTGGGATGGTGAGAGAAGATGTGGGAGGAAGAGAGAGGATGTTGGAGGGAGAGAGAATGTGGGAGGGAGAGTGATGTACGAGGGTAGGAGCTCTGGATAGGGTGAGGTGGAAGGAACGAGGCATGTGAGTGAGGGGTGTGGGATGGGGGGCAGGAATGTGGAAAAGGTGTGGGAGAGCGAAAAGTGGTGTGGGGAAGAATGTCGAAAAGCGGAAGGGGGAGCTCAATAGGGAGGTGGGGTACTATGGGCTGGCTGGAGGGAGACTGGAGGAGAGGGAGGGAATAAAAGGGTGGGTGGAAGGATATGTGAGAAAGAGAATGCAAGCAGTTACTGAAAATCGAAAAACTATCTTGAAGAAAATTACCAGTGAACAATCTAACTACAGCAAACAAAAACCAGAGAACGCCAAATATCAAAACAAAAATTTCAAAAGATTAGAAATAGAAATAAAATAATACGCACTTAAAATCAAGAACGAGTGCAAATATTCAAAGCTTTTAAATATGCCCCCTCCCCCACCCCTCACCCCATCCCTAATTAATGACATGCTTTGTAATGAGCAGACTTAATGACCCTAATGTAATTGACAGCCAATGAATTCGCTCGGGTTAATAGCACTGAATTTTTATTGTCTTACCGGGTCAGCTCTTCTACCACATAAATATTACATCCTCTCCATATTATCCTGCTTGAGTCGATGATCAAATTTTAACAGGATAGAATATTACCTGTCTTTATGGTCAACTGTTCTCCGACATACATGAACCTCATAAAATGTTGTTAGTTGCAATATTTTATTCAACAACATAAATATTACATCCTCCTTATATTATCCTATCTATGCCCATACCTTCTTCATATCATCATGCTTAAGTCGATAGTCATGTCCTAACGGGATAGAATGTAAACTGTCTTTCTGGTCTACTATTATCCCACATACACGAACCTCATAAAATATTATTAGTTAGGATATTTCATTCAAGCACATGAAAATTACATCCGCCTCATATTATGCTGTTAGTTTAGTGACTTTAGACAGTCAAATATTAACAGGATAGAATATCACCTGTCTTTCTAGTCTACTAATCTCCCACACATATAAACTTCATAAAAATGTTGGTTTTACGGTATCTTATTCTAGCACATAAATATCACAACCTCTTTATACCATGTTTTAGTGGAATAATAAAAAGTATCAGAAAGAAATATTTTACCTCCACCAAGAAGCCTATTTGTAATCTAGTTTTCCTAACAAACTATATTATTCAGCTTAGGAGAGGCTTGTGGTACTGGAAGGATTAATTACACATTCTAAAAAGATCTTGACTCCATTAACTTTGGCAAGAAGTTCAAATTAATAGCAGAGCGCTAAAGTTGCCTTAGTTAGTCACGCTTGGATATAGTATAAACAGTTTTAGACATACTTCCGGCAGCTTCATCATCATCATCGTCATCATCATCATCATCATCATCATCATCATAATCATCACCTGCATTAAGTATAGATAGAATATAAAAAAAATGGAAATATCAAACATCATAAAAATAAAAAATATAAGAAAATCCTTACTAACGCATTTAAAACATCATCTGCATCACCACCACCATCATCAATCATCATCACCATCACCACCACCACCATCATCATCAATCATCATCATCATCTCCATCACCACCACCACCATCACCATCATCAATCATCATCATCTTCATCACCACCACCATCATCAATCATCATCATCATCATCTTCATCACCACCACCATCATCAATCATCATCATCATCATCATCATCAAATTATCACCACCGCCTCCACTACCACCATCATCGCAAAGTAAATAGCAAAATAAAATAAATTACGTCTGTTAATAATCGATAATGACCACGCCGCCACACACACTCGGCCCTTGGTATTATTAACAAATTACCGTGGCGGCTGCGCGGTAATTACACGGGGTCATTACGGCCAACTGCTGCCTAATGACCCACACATTCATTACCACTAATCACACATAGACCGCGTTTTTCCCCCAAAGGCAATTTGTAACGTAATTTAAGCTTGACAGGTAATGTGGTGAAATAGGAGTGCATCCACGAAATTCACCAGGTCAGTACGAGGACGTGTGTGTGTGTGTGTGTGTGTGTGTGTGTGTGTGTGTGTGTGTGTGTGTGTGTGTGTGTGTGTGTGTGTGTGTGTGTGTGTGTGTGTGTGTGTGTGTGTGTGTGTGTGTGTGTGTGTGTGTCATAAATTTTCCTAGGACAGCAGGTGTTTGGTAAAACGTCTAAATGAAGCAACAACAAGGTATCGGTGTAACGAACATAATCAGGTCAACGCTTGGTTAGGTGGGTTAGGCTGGAACACTGTGGCGCATCATCAACAATCCCACTCTCGAACCTGTTTATTTCGAGTAACACTATCGGAGGCATTTATATGTCTTCTTTTAGTTTTAAGTTAGCTTTTACTGTCTCATTCATTTTTTAGTTAGCTTTTAATTATCTCATTTAAATTTAAGTTAGTTATTGTGTGTCTTCTTTTAATCTCAGTAACATAAAATTAACTACAGCGATTTCTATCATACAGTTAACGGTATATCATCTTCACATCGACAGGAATTATATGCAAGAGAACAAGAATGATGAGTTTAAATAAGGATGACATGACAGAGTACCTTATTAACCATTAGACTGTTATATACTGTATTATGAATATATATTGTATTATGCTTCTACCACCGTCTAAGATATAACTGGACTCGAGAGAAACCTTGGGCACCAGAAATGTTATAAGAAAAAAAAAAATTAAGAGTAACGTTTTGACAAAGAGTAAACAACTTCGTATATTATTCCTGCTTACAATCGTCTATTCTATCCAGCTCATAGACTAAATGAATATTCGGCTCTTAAACTGCAAGGATCCATCATTCACCCTTACTACGACTTCCCTTCGAATATAATGAACTCAGTTACGTCGAGTATAATGGACCTTTAAGTCGTCTGAGATTTCCTGTTTTCTTTGGGAGGGTCATTTTTGGGACTAATCATATATTTTCACTCGTCCTCTGGATAAATATTGGGCGCACGTGCACACACACACACACACACACACACACACACACACACACACACACACACACACACACACACATTCTCTTCATCATCATCATCATCATCACTGTCCATCTTCCCAACCTTCACTCTGTGCCTCACCCATCATCATCACCATTACCCTCTTCCTCCTCCTTTAATCCTGCTCCTATCCCTGTCTTAAATTCCATCCATGAAGCCAACAAAGCCATCAATATCAGTGATGCATCTCCTTCTCAATCATCTACAGAATCCAATTACTGTGCCTAATATTTCAAATTATATTCTCTCTCTCCCTTCTAAACGCCCATTCTATTATTCCCGTATTCTCGTCGGCTAAGGAGGCACCCTAACACCTCTCTCTTAGCGATTTATTTTTAGATAAGGCTAGTTAATATCCTTTTCCACGTTATGTATGTAAAGTGAGGCGATACTAGAATAATTTACAATACACAGAAAAGAGCTAACCTTTCTTCACGCACATTAACCAAGTAACCTAATCCGTATCCTAACCAACAATCACCTTCTTCACCTATCCAAACCCAGCCACCAAGCCAACCCAAACCCCATTAACCTAATCCACTAATCATTTTCACCTACCATAACCCCCTGGACCCAACCTCACCTACAAAATAATCATCTTCACCTACCCCCGATCCTAACCCACCCACCTACACTCACATCTTCCCTATTCTAACACCTAATTACCCACCATCCATACCTCCGATCCAATTCCAAAACCCCACTACTCCACCCCATCCACAACTCCCATCCCATCCCAACACCCTATTACTCAACCCCATCCACACCTATCTCATCCCAACACCCCATTACCCACCATCCACACCTCCGATCCCATCCCAAAATCCCACAATCCCATCCAAGCCATACCTCTTATCCGATCCCAACACCCTATTACTCCACCCCATCCACAACTCCGATCCCATTTCAGCACCCCATTACCCAACCCCATCCACACCTATCCCATCCCAACATCCCATTACCCCACCTCATCCACACGTCCTATCCCATCCCAACACCCCACCACTCCATCCCATCCACACCTCCGATCCTATCCCAACACCCCAATACCCCACCCCATCCACATCTCCTATCCCATCCCAGCACCCCATTACCCCACC
>NC_137017.1:8152809-8177809 GCF_032717465.1 Coenobita brevimanus | reverse complement strand
TTTATTGGCTTTATTTCGGTTTCTCTTCTTCATATTCTTTTCTAAACTTTCTCTTCTCCACCCCTTCATCTCCTCTTCTCTCTCACCTTCTCGTCTCTTCTTGCCCATCTTCTCTTGTTCCCTCTATCCCCATCCCCCAGTCTCCTCTTCTTCCCTCTGTCCTCTCCTCTTCCCCATATCCCCACCTCCTCTTCCCCATCTCCCCACCTCTTCCCCATCTCCCCACCTTCTCTTCCCAATCCCCCCCCACCTCCTTTTCCCCATCCCCCCACCTCCTCTTCCATCTCCTCGCCTCCTCTTCTCCACCTCATCTTTTTCCCTCATCTCCCAAGAATGTCTTCTTCATTATCACCTCCCCATCTTATCTATCTCCTCCTCTTCCCCATCTCCTGTTCTTCCCATTTTTATACCTTACTTCTCTTTCCCACCTTTTCTTCCCAGTTTCTCCATCCCCTCCACTTGCTCCTCTTCCCAATCTTCTCCATCTCCTCACCTCCTTTTCTTCTCTATCTCCTTGGTTCTCCATTTTCATTACCCTATATTCCTCATCTCCTCATCTCTTCCTCTGTCCATCTCCTCCTCCTCTTCCTGATATCCTGACCACCTCTTGCTCTCTCCATCTCCTCTTCCTCATCCTCATCTCCCCATCTCTTCCTTTCTTCTCCTCCTCTTCCTTATATTCCCACCACCTCTTGCTCTCTCCATCTGTTCCCCTTTCTTATTGCACCACCTATTCCTCTCTCCTCCTCCTCTTCATCCCACACCTCCTCTCGCCTTCCACAAACTCCACCCTCCTCCACCGACATAAACATTCCTCGCCAACACGTTAACAGCATGATGTAAGTCACGTAGGTCCACATTAACATATATCACACAACCAACTACCGCTCGAGGAAGTGGGAGGGGGATATCACACAACCAACTACCGCTCGAGGAAGTGGGAGGGGGGCTTGTGGCTCTCTTCATTACCGATACGCCACCTAAAAATTGAAGAGTTTTTGGGCCCGCACTAAACTTCAGACACACTGCTGTTCCAGATTTCGCAAAGGACCAGCCTGGACACAAAAAGCGGGCCATCTCCGCCATTTTGTTTCCAGGACGCTGAGTCTCCAAGGGCCTCTCCTCATTACCGATACGACCCCGAAAAACGAGAGGGCTTTTGGATCTGCGCCTGCCTCGTCGAAATTATGCTCCACCAAATTCGTAGAGAAACGACCTAGAATATCAAAAATGTGTCATCTCATTTTTTTTTTTCTAATACTGAACGCTTAATTCCTAATGGTCTTAATTCATTATGGATACGCTACTTAAAAATACAAAAAATTATTGACTCATCGACATTTTCCTACTCCAGAGATATATAATAAAGAATCTCCTTAAATCTTACAATTGCGCTCATATCCCTTTTTAAGGTATTTAATTGGCTTTCCAAACTCCTCGAGCCTCACTTCACTGTCGATACGCTACCTATTTTTTTTTCCCCTTCATTTGACACACTGCTCAGATTTTCACGTAAGTACCAACCTGGGGTCATTTCCTCCATACCGTATCTAGAACGCTGCATCTCCAAGGGTCTCTCCTCATTACAGACACGCCGCCAAAAATATAAAGGAATTTTGACCCTGCTACTGACTCATGCGATACACTGTTGCTTCGGATATCGGAGAGGGGTTACCTACATTATGGATATTCCTCTCCAAAATAAGAGGAATTTTAGAGGTACAACTGACTCTTCTAACAGTACTTCTCCAGATTTTTTAAAAGAGTTGACCCAGAGTCCAGAAAAAATAGTCATCACTATCAGAATTCTGAACCCCTAAGGCACATTTCAGACACGTCATCTAAACAAAATAATTAGGGCATCTTTGACAGCAGCACCCACCCAAGTCTATAACATCACACCAGCATATCCCAGAAGGTGTATTTTGACTCTGAACACGCCCTAGACGCACACCAGGCACGCCACCAACATCCCTCACCCCTCAACACACACCCATTAAGTGTGGCGCTTATAAAACTCTGTGGCTGAATTTGTCCATTTTCATCCATCAGTGACTCTGCCCGTGAATGAGTGAGTGAGAAAAACACTAGACTTGGCAGCCTCTGTGAGTGCAACAAAATTAAGGGTTTTGGATCAAAGCATGAAATCCTCAAAGTCTACCACTCCAAATTTTGTAGATGGTCACCCCACATATATTCAACTGTAGCCATTTAATTTCCAAGACACTGGATCTCCTAAGGCGTCTCATCATTCTCCATACGCCCTCCAATTTATACGCCCTCCAGTTTATACGCACTCCGATTTATACTTCCTACGATTTATACGCCTTCCGAAAATGGAAAGTGTTTTGGATCTTCAACATTCTGCTGCACAAAATTTTGCAGGGGGTCGACCCAAGATCTCAAAATACGAGCTACCTGAACCTCTTTTACTCCGGGGCGCTTTACCTCCCGAAATGAGAGGGATACGGGGGGAAACGGATCCATTGGGACTTTTATACATGCAGTTGACGCCTCACATTTTATTTCCCCTGAATCTGTAAAGGGGTCGACCTGGCATCCCAAAATAGACCCATCTGCGTCACTCTGCTTCCAGGACGCAAAAAATGCCGGTGCGTCTCTTCATTACAGATATAGCCTGAGTGTCGCTCACTTTCCCCTATAAACACAAATGGAGATATACACTCTACGGGATAAGCAACACATATCAACGTTTATAAGAGGGTAGTGCTTGTTTCTATCTAAACTATTTAAACGTTTGTCAAATAAGGAACATTTTATCAGCAAGCAGTGTTCGTGTACGTCTAAATTATTTAAAAGTCTATCAGATACATAGGCACCACATATCAACGTTTATCAGTGAAATTTTACGCATCAAATAAGCTTCATGTATCAATGCTTATAAGCAGACTGAGTTCGTATATCCGTAAATTAGTCTATATCCTGTCAAAACATCTCCTAATTCATCAAAAATACAACCAAAATTACCACTCACTTTGCAAAATCCGAAATAAAGAAGTCGGAGTTAGCCATTCCCCAGCCTTGCGCCATGAAGGGCCTGCCACCAGCACCTCCAACATTTTCCTTCCCTCATGTTTTCCTCCCAGGGTTTGAGACTAAAAATAGGGTTCACTTACGACACATTATTCCATTTTCACCCTTTCTGTCTCAGTTTTGGCAATATACATCAACGTTTTTAAGAAGATAATCCTCGTTTACGTCAAATTTCTTCTTACCAGGCTAACGCTGAGTCTAAATCCTAAAAAATATCAACGAAAATTCCAGTTCCATTCAAAAATCAAAAACCAACATGTCCGCCCTACTCATTCCTCGGTCGTACATCCTGGAGGAGCCCCGGCCGCAGACCCCTCCAACATTTTCCCTCCCTCAGGTTTTCCTCTCGGAGTCTGTGGCCCAGTTTCCCTGCCGGTAAATTTGGGTTCACTAACAATTTTGAATGTAAATGGCCGGAAAGCAGGTGAGGCCCGCTTTGGAATTTTTCGGGAGTTTGGGTCATAAATTCTGGGGGAATGGGTTTGGCTGTTGATGGAACGAACCGGGATATTAATCAGCTATTTGCATAATTGAAGACCCAACTCCTAAAATATTTTCTAGTTATTATGGAAAGTGAGTTATAAGAAAAATAATGTGCATGATAAAAATAAATCACTAAAAAAAATAATAATAATAATTTAATAGGGAATAGGTTTGACTCTTGATGAAACGACCATGTATATTAATCTGTAATTTGCATAACTGAAGTTCAAGATTCTAAAATACCACGTAGTTATTATGAGTAGTCAGTTACAAAAAGACGAATATGCGTTTGCTAAAAATATATACCAAAGCAAAAGGAAAAAAAAGTGGGTTAATCAGCTATTTCTGTTACTGATAGACAGAGATGTTTAACTTTCTCCTGCCAAAGTGAGTTTCCTTGACAAATTCGAAAATGCAAGAAATTCCATTAAAACAAAAAGGGGGGGGGTTCTGTGATAGCCATCCGTTTACATAAGCCTTTGAGGGACTGAGATGCAAAAATACCATCTAGTTATTATGGAAACTCTTCTAAATGTATCAAAGGGAATTCAGATATGGCAAATTCGAAAATGCAAATACAATCTTTACCACAAAAAATGCACTAGCTACGTTAATCGCCCTGTATACAACTCAGGATATGATATACAAAAATTCCTATCGCAGTAAAGAAAAAAAGACAAATACGTTGAGATACGCGAACTACAAATTTTGCCCCCAAAAGAGTAAAAATGCAGCATTACTCGGCCATTAGCATAACTGAAGGCCTGGTATGCAAAACTCCCCCTGGCTGTTATTGGAAGCCTATTATACTGAGGAAATTTGAGTGCAGCAAAAAAAAGTGCTAAAAATTTTTATAAAAATGAAAGACGTGCATAATAATCGCTCATTAACATAAAAGTCTGTCTGGTTTTTACTGGAAGACAATTATACCCAAACGAATTCGATATAAGAAAAAATTTAGAAAATGAAATTGTTAAAGGAAATAATATAAAGCTGGAGCTCAGGGACATATTTTTTTCGCTTTTTATATTATTTTTGTCACGGTATACGGGTGACTCCTGTGGTGAAAGTGTTAATGGAAGCTGTATCTAACTTTGTAACTAACTCCTCTAATCCAAAACTTCTAAAACCGCATAATTGTCTAGTGGAAACAAGGCTAGAATAGAAGTCGTCGTGTTGAAGGGGTTAAGGGCATGGAGTGATAAAAATTTCCGACTAGCGCAGAGAGGCAGTTACTCCAATTGGTGTATTAAAAAAAGGCAAAATGAACAGAAGAAAAGAAAAGAAAAAGAGGAAACTGCTATTGTGAAGAAATGAATACAGCTTCTAACCCCTTTATTTCGAAAAATATCCACAGATTCAGATATACCCGGTAATAGGGAAAATAAATCGCCAAGAGAGAGGTGTTACGAAATATCCAAGGCACCTAGAAATACGGCTCTTGAACTGAACTTCTGTACGTGACGGTGGCCAGCATGAGAGAGAGAGAGAGAGAGAGAGAGAGAGAGTTACCGTAGAAGAGGTTAATGGGGATGACTCTAATGGAACGTATAGCTAACATCATCACACAAATAGCGGCTGAATAAAATCGTCTGATCAACACGAACAGCACAGGAAAACCATCATAGCAAATATATTTTCACCCATCACTGCTACGATTTTCTTAAGTTAATCTTCCGGCTATCAGAATCAAGAAAGCATAATAATCATCACACTGAGGAGGCTAACTAAATCATGAATTCAATAATGCTAACAAATGGGAATCGAAAAACCTGTCTGTTTTTCCGTTCCTGCCTCCAATCGCACGGTGGAGAATTGAAATCTATAAATCTGCATGAAAGTAATGGACCAGAGAGAGAAAAACGTGAACTCAGCGAGAGAAAATCATCAGTGGAGGCCAGAGGTGGGGCTGGCTACACTGGATTTATGTACATCTGTTTAACCTGAGGATGAGATGGAGGGATAGGGGTGTACGAGTGAGGGTTGTGTGAGTTGGAGAGAGAGAGAGACTGATGGTGAGGGACAGGCTGACATGGCGCCCCAACCTTTCGGGATTGAGGTGTCTGGCTATGGGCAGATACATAAACTGTTTTGATAGATAGTTAAAAGTAAACAGCCTAAATCCCTTGCAGTACGATGAGGTCTATCTTTTATTCTTGCTGCATCCAGATGATTTGATTCAACTTTTTTTTTTAACCACTGAATCAGATATATCCTACATTTACCACAATCACTGCCAGAGATTCTTCGTGAAAAAAAAAAAAAATGGTGGTGGTATGATCCAGATACTGAAGTCATCCTAATGCAAGGGTTAGTCTTTAAACTTCAAATTCCAGCTACCGGTGTTTGAAAAGTCACCGAGTTGTGGGTGATGAGATGTGGTAGTGTGAGGTGTGACAATGTGTAGTGTAGCAGTATATGGTTTGGTGGCATGTGGTGTGGCATTGTGAGGTGTGGCAGTGTGTGGTTCAGCAATGTGAAGTGTGTGACGACGACGACGACGACGACGACATCGATGATAATAATGATGATACTTCAAAACCTACTTACACTGATTTCCTACGCTCCTATCCACCCACAATGGCTACCTACTCATGGCCCTCTCTCGGGACAGCTATGAACTAATGCTACGACGGTACCTCATCAAAAACCACTTACTGGAGCGATGAGAGAGAGTGGTGGTGGTGAGGGTTTGGGGTTCATTATAAAGCAATCACTGTAAACACTAGAGAGGGGGCCACAACCAAAATCATTATGGAGATTTTCGGGCAAGGGCTGCCGTTTTGAATTTCGATATTTTTTTTTATCTTATTTAGATGTCGCCCATGTCCTCATTCATTCATTCATTCATTTATGCATTCATTTTTTTTTTCCTTTTCTTCAAGAACAACATTCCTTTTCTTCGTCCTCTCTTCGCTCTCTTCTTTCCCATTTTCCTTTCTTGTTTTTTCTCTCCCGATCTTTTAGCTGTCGTCCATCTCTTACTTGTCTCCGTCTTTCACTTCTGCTTGAGTATATGTAAATTTTCGGGGGGGGGGGGAGAGCAAAAGAGGGTCACTTCACACTTTCCCTTTGCACAATATGTTATTGTTAATTTAGGCCATTCATAAAATATTGTAAAAATCAAAGTACGTATGTTTTCCCCGACTAAGAAAACAATAGTCATTTATTACCACCTTCAAATTGTTGCTATTAAATACGCTTCCTACTCCACCAAAAATTATTATATAAGCTTTTTAACCCTAAGCAAATATTAATTGCATTGTTCTCATTAAAAATAAAAAAGTGCATAAATACCGCATATAAACAAATAAATTCTTTACCTGTCAAAACGCAAATAGATACACGCTTGATACTTCTAATGAAAATACCGTATACTCTCCATACTACTAAAAAAAATAAATTCATAACCAACATAACGTCAAAAACAACAAATACTAATCATGTTCATAATCCAAGTTAAAAGTAAATAAATTTTTATGCTTGTTAATCCATCAGAATTAATACATACATTACCTCCGGAAAAAAATATATATATATTTATTAAATACATTTGTTACCCGTCAAAGAGAGAGAGAGAGAGAGAGAGAGAGAGAGAGAGAGAGAGAATAAACAAATCCCTTTGCGTCAGTGACATTTTCAGCCTTTTTTGTGAGTTTTTCTTTGGCCCAGAATGAATATCGCGACCTGAATTTCTGTTTAACCTGTGGAATCAGGTTGAGTGCGTTTGATCCGTGTATTTTTTTTCTATTATTAATTTAGTTAACCTTTTTCAGAGTCTTTTCAAACCCCAGGCTCACATGACTGATATCAGCTGAATAAAATCACCAAACTTTTGCTGGACCTAAACACTAGAGTTGTCCCGAGCATGATGGTGATAATGACACCAGTATATCTAGATACAGATAAACAGATAGACATATAGAAAGATAGATGGATAGAAATAGCTCAATACATCATCCCCTTTATCTCTCACTCTGCCCGCCCCATCAATCACTCTATCAATCTACCTATCTATCTGTCTATCTATCTATCCATCCATCTATCTATCTATCTATCTATCCATCCACCCATCACTCCTTTCCTTCTCTCTCTGTCGCTCCCCCTCCCCCTCGCCCTCTAATTTTTCAATAACCTTGACCTGATTTCTTTCCTTCTTCCCCTCTCTCTATTTCATTCTTTCTATTTCTTTTATTTTATTTTTTTTTTTTTTTGCATTTTCCCCTACATTCAACCAGTTAGGTTTCTCTTTTACCTACGCTGTTTCATATATTTCTTTTTCCTTTTTTCCCTAGGCCTCTATTTTCCTCTTTTTTCCGGCATGCTTCCCAATATTTCTTTTTTTTTATCCATATTCTATCTTTCCTTTTTCCCTGTTTCCTCCTTTCCAGATTACCCTCTTTTCCAACTTAGCTTTTTCAATGACAAGGTCCTTTTTTACCCACCTTTATCACCTACTTTTGTTCCCTTCTTTCCTATCAGAATATCCTTTCCTCCTCTCTCATTCTTCTCTTTCTTCTCTTTTCCCAAATTTTCCCCTACATATCCCCCCCTTTGCCTTCTTCCTTTCCTCTACATATCCTTTTTCCCCGCTTCTTTCCATACATTCATCCCTTTTTCCGGTTATCACTGCCCTTCATCACCACCCCTTCCCTCATTTGTCTCGTTCCTCCCTCCTCTCCTTCTCTTTCTCTCTCCCTCCCTGTCTCTTAATCACCCTTCTCTCTTCCTCCGTCATCATCCTCTGTCACTTTCATTGCCTCTCATTATCACCTCCCCACTCACTGGCTTCCCCTCCTTCCATTGCTCTCTCTCTCTCTCTCTCTCTCTCTCTCTCTCTCTCTCTCTCTCTCTCTCTCTCTCTCTCTCTCTCTCTCTCGCTCTCTCTCTTCCATCTTCCCTTCAGCTACGGCATTATTACATACCATAATATTAGTTTCAGCATTTCATATCACACATTTCTTATGCTTTGCTCTGTATCACAACTTCATCCCTTCTTTTATCTCTCCTACTTCCCCCCCCCTCCCTCCAGTGGTCACATCCAACCCCCAACCAACCCTTTTCCTCTTCTCTTTTCCCTTCTACACACACACACACACACACACACACACACATATACTTGTTCAACAGCCACGCACACTCATACATTCATACACATCCCCCAAATACACATAAACTTCTCCCCCCATCCCCACACGCACCTTTCCCTCATCCCCTCACCCCCAAGCCCCAGGCATACAATAAAGGCGAGATGTGCGTGTGTTTATGACAAAAGTTGGTTCTTAATGTCCCCCTAAGCCACTGCCCACGTCAACAACAGGTTCGCAGGCTCTCTCTCTCTCTCTCTCTCTCTCTCTCTCTCTCTCTCTCTCTCTCTCTCTCAATAATAAAAACAATAAGAATAAGAACAAGATTATGAATAACAAAATAATAACTATAACAATAATAAGAATATGAATATGAAGACAATAAGGATAAAAACAATGGAAATGAGAACTAAAAAAGAAAAAAGAATAATAATAATAAAGATGAAGAAAGAACAAGACAGAAGAAAACAAGAGAAAGAAAGAGGAAGAAGATAAAAGAAGAGAGTAGACAGAAGAAATAAGAAAAAGAAGACGAAGAAAAAAGGAAGAGAAATGAAGAATGGAGAAGAATTATGAAGAGGAAAGAAGAAAGACTTAAGAAGAGGAAAGAAGAAAAACAAGAAAATTAAGAAAACATAAAGAACATGTGGAAAAAAAGGAAAGAAAAAACATGATGAAGAATGATGGAGGAGGAGGAGGAGGAGGAGGAGGAGGAAGAAGAAGAGGAGGAAGAGGAAGAGGAGGAGGAGGAGGAGGAGAAGGAGGAGGAGGAGGAGGAGGAGAAAAGAAGAAAAAAAAGAAAAGAAGATAGTAAGTAGAAAGAATGAAAGAAAAACAATAATGAAGCAAGAAGAATGAAGCAAAAAGAATTAAAGAAAAAAGAAAAAAGAACATGAAAAAGAAGAAATACGAAGATGAAGAAAGAAAACAAAGAGAAGAAAGAAGATAAAGAAAGAAGAGGAAAAAAGAAGAGCTGGAAAAAGTATGAGGAGAAAGAAGAGGAGGAAGAAAAGAAGAAGAGGAGGAAGAAAGGAAGGAAAAAGATGAGGAAGAAAATATGAAGAAAGAAGAGGATGAAAAGAAAGAAGAAGAGGAGGAAGAAAGGAAGGAAAAAGATGAGGAAGAAAATAAGAAGAAAGACGAGGAAGAAAAGAAAAAAGAAGAGGAGAAAGAAAGGCAAAGAAGATAGAAGAGGATGAAGAAAAAGGAGGAGGAGGAGGAGGAGGAGGAAAGAAGGAAGATGGGAAGGAGGAAGATGAAGAAAAGATGATGATGGAAGTACTAAGAAAGACGGATGAAGAAGAAAAAGAAGAAAGAAGAAAGAAAACAGAAAAAAGAATAAAAACAGGAAGATGAAGAATAAGAAGAGATGAAAAAGTAGAAGAAGAGAAGCAGAGGAACAGTTTACATCCGAGGGAAGGTTGGGGTTTATTGCTCACATAATGCAACGTAGGGAAAAGTGCCTGGTCACCCTCCCCTGTATATATCTGGACTGAGAATCCTAGCCCCGGACCCCTAAGCTTCTGATGAGGCAAAGAAGGTGGTGGTGATGATGATGATGATGATGAGGAGGAGGAGGAGGAGGATGGCGAGGGAGGAGGAAAAGGAGGATGAGAATGATGATGATGGTGAAATTCTCAGTAAATATCTTGGTCACTCTGCATAAATATATTTCTGGAGAGACACACACACAGAGAGAGAGAGAGAGAGAGAGAGAGAGAGAGAGAGAGAGAGAGAGATTGTAGGACGAGTGCCGGTGGATGGAGGGAGAGGGAACTGTGGGAGAGGACAGGTGAGAAGTACTAAAGGTTAGGGAGTCCGGAAGCGGGCACGTGGAAACAAGAAATGGCCGTTCCTAGAAACTCGCACCTTCCCCAAGCTAAGATCACCTAAAGTTCCTTTTAACCATAACAACTAACCATCTAATTCATACTGCCAAATATACACGCACATATACAGATCAATTAAACAGAACTATAAAAACTTAATCTCTTGTCAGCATACATAATTACTGCACAATGAAATTACACGACAAGGCACGGAAGTTTCTAGAACAAAGAGACGTCTACATAAAAATTTCGCAACATCATACATACCTTCTCACACCACCATCCTTGCCTCGCTTCTCACAATCACCTTCTTGCGATATGTAAGTAAAAAACGACGTAATTCTTACTATGTATGAACTTACACGCGACGATATTTGACGCAAGAACACAGCGTCCTACCCACACACAAGCTAAGACTCCAATGAACACCTAACTACCTGGTCATGCCCCTTGTCTGCTAAGGAGGCTGTTCCCGTGATGTCACAGCCTCCCCACTACAACACTATTTTTTTTCAATATTTCGGTTAAACTATGACGTCTTAGTGAGCATATCAATACTAATTTTGAAAGAGTAACAAATATACCTCTCCCTATCGCATAAACATCACAAGGAAACAGTTTGAAATGGATTAAATAAAAGCGTGAAACACAGAAGACGTTTCACCATACAATGCAATCAAATTCTCTCACGCAACAACGCACACTGATTATCCAAAATCCTAATTCGTTCATTATACCTTTTTAACCACAGTGCAGGGGTACTTAAATGGCAATTCAAGCTAAAGGGCGCTAAAGAATATACATAATTATTGGTTTAGCCTGAGGAGGAAGGTAAAGGAAGGAGCGAAGACGAAGAGGAGAGGCAAGTGCAAACTAGGTAGGTTCGTTCCTAGCGTCTCCCAACTTCGACCATCCTACCAGTCCCAGATCATCTTACGTCCCTTTAAGTAATAATTAACAACCGATCAAATAATTCTTACTCTCTTATACAAACACTAAAAGATACAGATCAACCCGACAAAACCGTAAGTGTCCCATCATCACTGCACCTTGAAGTCGGGCAAGAATCCATGCGACTTTCTAGTAAATAACAAACTTCAGTATTTTGCATAATCATACATACCTCCACACACCACCATCCTTGAATCACTCCATCCAATCACCATCTTGCTCTTGCAGTATTGAAGCCCAAAACGGTGTAATTGTAGTCAGACATGTACGGTGACGCGACGAACTATAAGCCCTCGAGCGCATCACCACCCCTCATCTTGCCTGAGAGGTGACTGAACTCTCGACTACGGGGTCTTGTCTAATTGGACGCTGTTCCCATGACATCACAGCCTCCCCATTTCAACAACAAAGTATCCAGTATTTTACTTAAACGCTAGCATCCATAGCAGTATACTGATATTGATATGAAAAGATAAAATGCATATACCCTTCCCTGACTCATAGACGTCAGGAGAAAATAATAATAAGTGGGTTAAAAGAACGGAAGACACTTAAAACGCTCCCTCAAATCCATCTCTCCCAAGCAGCAACATTAAAACGCTCACTGTTTACCCATAACATTCATTCATTCCATCAGGAAGTCAACAGCAGTGGTTTTTAAATTACGACACGTGAGTATGTAAATGGAGAGGAGTTAGAAAGTGATTTAAAAATGGAAGATCTCATAGGACAACAAATCTACAGCCAATCAGAGACATGGTGGGCGGGGCTTGGAAAGGCGAGGATAGAGAGGGGGTGGGGCTCCGGTTGGTCGCTTAGCAACCTGAATACGAGGATGTTTTGATTATCGTTATTCTCTTATTCCTATTATTTGAATAAAAGTTCTTTTACCATAGAAGAGACACTTCGAAATGGAAGTTATACATATGATCATTCGTATGTTCAATGAAATGGCTTAGTAATAACTTGAACAGAATGAAAACCCTTGGCTGAGAAATTTTGATCATCCTTATCTTATACCTAGTTATTCCTATCATTATGTGCATTTGTAGACTATATGTATGTATGCATTATAGCAGCCGGCTCCTACACTATTATAAATTGTGTAAATAGGATTCATTCATGGGAAAATGGAAACACAAACGAAGAAGAAATAGCTATGAAAAACTGTCACATCATTCACTCAACATACAAGAAATGGATATTATCGAATGTCCTTTACCTGACCGACGGTAATAATACAAATATTGCCTTAATACCCAAGTGCCTTAATTCCGTCAGGTTCATAAGTCAGGCTACAGATGAAAAGAGAGTGAGACAAAGAAATGAGAAAAATATTTAATTTGCCTATATTTGCTGTGTTTGGTTTGCCGTGTAGTCTACAAATGTTTGTACCTCTCGAATGTATACAATAATCCCAAGACCGATTTTAAATTCTTCATTCTCTTTCGGAGTTAATATGCTGAGATAAATAGATGGGAAACAGAATGCTATATTTATCTGTGTTTGCCGCAATTCCACATAGCTTGCGAGTGTTTCAACATTAATAATACCAAGACTGACTTAGAATCTTCCCTGATTTACATGATTCCATTTGGGTGTTTGGTTAGACTGTAGATAAAGATGTTTTGATAAAGAGAAGAGAATGTTGTATTTGCCTATATTTGTTGCTTTCTGGTTTGCCGTATTGCCTACAAATGTTTTTAAATTCTCGGAGATATTTGTATTCGTTATTTTATCAAAGTTGGCTCTAAATTCTCTTATTCCTCTTTCAAGTGGATGAGTCAGAACAGAGATAGTGAGATAAAAGAGAAACAAACGTTATACTTGGTTATATTTGCAGATTTCTGATTTGCTGCATAGCCAAGTAGCGGAAGTTTGATAGTATTTGTCAAGGCAGAATGTGGTATGTGTGCATACAGAAGTTTGTATGTGTTCTTAGACATACTTCGCAGTTCTCTCTCTCTCTCTCTCTCTCTCTCTCTCTCTCTCTCTCTCTCTCTCTCTCTCTTTCCCTTCTTCTACACTTATTTTGGTTAACCCCTTTCTCCTCCATCCTCACTTTTTTCTTTCTCTGCTTCTCTCTCACTTTCTCATTTTCTCCCACTTTCTCTCTCCCCCTCTGCATAGTACATCAGGCTTGTATTTTTATCCTTCCACCCTTTCTTCAAAAACTTTATCCCTGTCTCTCTTTCTCCATATTTTTATCGCTCCCTCCCATCTTTCATATTCTTCACAAAAGTCATATTCTTTTACTGTCTATACTCTCTTTTTTTTTTCTCTCTCTCTCCTCTTTCAACTTTTCTTATTTAAACTCTTTCTTCTCCTTTTTCTCTTCTATTTTTCTCAGCTATATTCTTTTTTCCGTCTATTTTCTTTTTTCTCTACTTCTCTCAGTCATTATTTTCTGTCTTCGTCTATTTTCTCTTCTTTCTTTCTTTTCTCTGTTTTTCTCAGTTCTTTCTCTCTCCATCTATTTCCTCCTTGTTCCTCTTTATTCCTCCTTTCTCACTCTTCTCCTTGATTATAAATTCATAATAGATAATTGAAGAGTGAGTATGTAAGATCTACGAAAGAGAAGTCTCAAGGATTACATTATAAACAATAGTGTTATATTTTCTTTCTTTTATTCTGTTCTTTCTTTGCTTTGTTCTCTCTCACTTTCTCTTGTTTTCTCACAATAGAAAGACCGAGTGTGCAAGAAATCTACAAAGAAGTCAGTCTGTGTACATATCTTTCTATCTATCTATCTGTTTTATCTGACCAGGAGAGAGAGAGAGAGAGAGAGAGAGAGAGAGAGAGAGGGAGAGTAAAGGAGAAAGGCAGTCGACCGGAGTAGGAACGGTAACACACGGAGAAAAAGAGAAGAGCAGTATAAAAGGAAGAGAGGAAGAGAAAGAGAAGAATAAAGAAGAAGGCGGAAGAGAACAGGGAACACGGAAGCAGAGGAAGGAAAGGAAAGAAAATATAGGGAGGAGAGAGAGAGAGAGAGAGAGAGAGAGAGAGAGAGAGAGAGGAAAGGTTAAAGAGGACCTGATAAGGAGGGATAGGCTGGTTGAGAGAGAGAGAGAGAGAGAGAGAGAATGGTATCTGTCTTTACTCCAGATGGGTACAAAAAGGTTGGATTGAGAGGGCGATTAATTTCTTGGGTAAAGAGCTATCTTGCTTGCTGGGGCTGAGAAAAATAGGAAGGGTGCGTAGTTTGTCGTGAGAGAGAGAGAGAGAGAGAGAGAGAGAGAGAGAGAGAGAGCAAAGAGTGGGGGTAAAACGTAAAAAGAGCAAGACAGGAGTGGAATCATTGGTCCAGCATGAATATTCAGTCCCTAGTAATTGTTATGAGGCCACTGGGGCGTAGCCAGGTGGGGGCTGCGGGAAGTGTGTGTGTGTGTGTGTGTGTGTGTGTGTGTGTGTGTGTGTGTGTGTGTGTGTGAGAGAGAGAGAGAGAGGGGGGGAGGGGATTGAACACACCCCAAAAAGCCAGAGACAAACGGAGGAAGAGATAGAACAAGAGAAAGAGTTGTCAACAAGAGAGAAGGATGTGAATAATAGGAAGAGACAGGGAAACATGGGATGTTGACCCTTCCTTCAGAGAGAGAGAGAGAGAGAGAGAGAGACAGACAGACGGACAGACAGACAGGCAGACAAGCAGGGGGGTAGGGGAAGAGCCGGAGGTCAGAAGTGAGAAAATGATGAAAATGAGAGCAAAGGGAAACTATGAAATGTTAAACAGATGAAGATATTATAACAATAATGGTCTCATTCGACATAATAATGATGATGATGATGATGATGATGATGATAATAATAATAATTATAATAATAATAATAATAATAAATAATAATAATAATGAAAACAATAATGAAAATAATAATAATAATAATGATAATAATAATAATAATAATAATAACCGAATTATATCGTTAGAAGATAGAAAAAACGATAAATAGACAAGTTGACAGGTAGGTAGGTAGGTTGGTTGGTATGCAAGTTCAAAGATTCATATAGACTGATAGCCAGACAGACAGACAGACACATAGTCAGACTGGTATTACATAGGTAGATGGCATATAGATAGATAAATATAAATAGACCGAAATTGACAGAAGGAGAGAATAACAGGAAGAGAAACGAGGAAATGTCGCGCACAAAAATAAGGGGACGAGTATCAATTTACTGAGTGAGACAGACAGACAGACAGACAGACACAGGCAGACACAGAGAGAGGGAGACAGACAGACAGAGGACTAATAATGACAAGCGGCTGCATATGAAGAAGAAAATAGATAGACAAATAGATATAAATAAGAGCAGACAGATACAGAAATAAGACTAGAAAACACTCAGGAGCACATACCTCTGCCAGGGCCATTGCCGTTAAAAAGGATCCTGATCCGGATCCCTAGATGTTGTGTGGAATACATAGGATCCGGATCCGCCATCAAATTTAATCAATTGTTCCTTGACCCCTGACCCACTCCTCCACAAAGTTTGTTGAAATTCATCGAGAACTTTTGGAGATATTGTGGGGGCTACATAGGATCCGGATCCGGATCCACCCCAAAATTTAATCAATTCTTTCTTGGCCCATGGCCCACCCTTCCACCAAATTTCATGAAATTCATTGAGAACTTTTGGAGATATCGTCTGGACAAACAACTCCATCAACCTCCTCCAACTTCGTTGTCGGAGGTAATAATTGATAAGTAGAAACAGCTAAAGCAGACGCAACTAATATACTCGTACATAAAAAAATATGAACAAGTAAACACACAACAGGCTAACTGACATGTAGGCAAGTATAAATACAGACAGAAAAATAGACAGACAGATAGACAGACTGCCAGGTTATTAAAGACAAAAACGGGAACAAACTGAGACAGACAGAGAAGCAGACAACGAACCCTTATAAAACTACACATTAACATTAATCATCTCCTGTGATCTGAATTTTTTTGCCTAATATTTTGAACGCTGAGAGAATAGGGTTTTATCATGCTTAATGAACTGTGGATTTTTGAAATGTAACAGCGAGAGAGAGAGAGAGAGAGAGAGAGAGAGAGAGAGAGAGAGAGAGAGAGAAGGTAGGATAAAAGCGAGTGAGAGTTATATTATGCTTCCTCATCTCTTACTCATCCCTAACTATTCCTTACCTCACATTTTTCTTTACACTCACTCTTTCCTCCCTGACCCTTACCTCATTCTCCTTCTTTCTCTTAGTTTTAATCTTTCTCTCTTCCTCATTCTCTCTCTCTCTCTCTCTCTCTCTCTCTCTCTCTCTCTCTCTCTCTCTCTCTCTCTCTCTCTCTCTCTCTCTCTCTCTCTCTCTCTCTCTCTCTCTCTCTCTCTCTCTCTCTCTCTCTCTTTTTAATTCCTTCCTTCTCGCTATTCCTGTTCCTCCCCCTCTCCCTTTCCTCTCCCTCCCCTGTCACTGTCACTCACACTTTCTTATCCACATTTATTCCGTGTTCATTTTCACTCTCCCTCCTATTCTCTCCCCTCTCTGCCTTCAGCCTTCCTCTACTTCTCCCTCTCCCTCTCTCTTCAGCCTCCCTCTCTCTCTCTCTCTCTCTCTCTCTCTCTCTCTCTCTCTCTCTCTCTCTCTCTCTCTCTCTCTCTCTCTCTCTCTCACCCTCTCCTTTTCCTGTCTCTCATTCCCCATACCTCTTCCCCTCTCCCATTTATCTCCCTCTCCCTTCACTTCTCCTTCTCACTCTCTCATTCTCCCTCTCTCTCCCTCTCCCTTCACCTCTCCCCTCTCTCTCTTCTCTCTCTCTCCCTGCCCTCCTGTTTGCCTCTGAAGTACTCTCTCTGCCTCTTTCCCCCCACTGTCTCTCTGGCAATGTCAACCTAGCTCTTGGAGAGGTATTGCACGGAGAGGAGATTCAATATTGCTTCCAGGCCTAAATATGAAGGAAAATACGGGGGGATACATAGATACATAGAGAAAGAGAGAGAGAGAGAGAGAGAGAGAGAGAGACGTTGCAAAAAGCTTATTCTATATTTCTGAAGAATTATTTTGCTAGGAAGTTTGGATTATTATTTCTCTCCTCTTTTTTAAGGTTTTTAAGCCTCTGTACTGAAGGTCTCCCCTGAGATTAATTCAATTGCTTACCAGTTGCTAGAACACAAAATTATGTGTTATCTTACTATTGGGCTTGAATTTACTTAATACTAATGGGCTTGAATTTGTTTAATCTGAAGATGTAGGTGAACAGATTAACAGGTGGATGGGTCGATGGACAGATATATATAACAGACAGACTGAAAAATAAATAGAGACAAACAGACAGGAAGATAGATAAGCAGACAGACAGATATACAAACAGGTAGATAAACACACAAGTAAGATAAAAGCCAAGGTCAAGGTCAACTGATTTTGCCTACCACTCAGCTCCCCCTGCTAACTTCTCCAGGCAGAGTGAAAGCTGAGCCACCTCCCGGGCAAAACTTCCCACTCACCCTAATTAAGCTCCCTCGCTGCTAGGACGATTTATTTTACTGATTCTTGCTGCCTCCAGACGACTATAGTATTTATTTTTCCTAGTTTCAGACGATTTCTGTAAGTAATGGTAGTAGGGGCAGTAGTAATAGTTCTGGTAGCAGAAGAAGTTGTAGGAGTAGGAGTAGTAGCAGAAGAAAGTGGTAATCATCATCGTTTCTTTACTTCGTAATGCAGTAATAGTGGTGGTAGTAGTGATAGCAGTGGTAGCTGTAGCAATGGTAGTGATGGCAGTAGTAGTAGTAGTAGTTGTTGTTGTTGTTGTTGTTGATGTTATAGTAGTAGTAGTTATAGTAGTAGAAGTAGTAGTAGCAGCTGCAACCCTAGGATTATGTTATACTGTATGTAAAACTGGTAGAAAGTAGGCTGAAGTTACCCTCGTCCCGCATTCCACCATCCTTGTTAGGGAGGGGAGGCGGGGTAGGGAAAGAGCTGAGGGACATTTTCATTAACCAGGCAATTGATCCACTCTATTATATCGATGCCACCACATGAGGCACCCCACTCGTGGCAAAAGCGGTTAATGGAGTGGTTTCCTTGTGACTCTTACACTGTAGTTATTTCACCTTAACTTGGCCCCGATTTTCTTCCTTTTGTTGCTTCTTTCACGTAGCTACATGGCAGAAAAAGACAATGCAGAAGCTCTGCATCCTTTCCACAGCACTCCTTCGTAACTAGCATCATATTCTAATGTTACGAACCAGCATTCAAGATGAAGAGATGGTAATTTTAGGCTAAGTTAAAATAAAAAGGCGTATCACTTAAGGTCTCTTCTCAGCTGAATAAAATCGTCTGGCAGAGGGAAGATTTTTTTTTTTTTTTTTTTTTCGTCGTGTCCCCTTTTTCGATAAGGGCTAAGTCGTTGCTCCCTGGACAGAGCACTTAGGTCTGAAGCGTGTAGCACTTTAAGACCGAATGTCCTTCATGATGTCTACTAGTGACCCTTGAATGTGCTTGAACCTCCGACCCTTCGGCCAGAGCGGAGCGCTGTAACCCACTGAGAGGAAGAAAAGGAATCGAAGCAAAGGTGTTACTTAAGGCTGCAAGAAGGTGGAGATGAGGTGAGGCAAAAAGGGGTGAGGATTAGGAAGGAGGGGAGGGAGGTCAGAAAGGAAACGGAGTGAAGGAAGGAAAGAGTGGAGAAGTAAATGGAGGGTTGAGAGGGGGATGGGAAGTGAGGGTAGGGAGGAAGGAGGAGAAGAAGGATAGAGGGGAGGAGGCTAAGGTGTAGTGAGGAAGGAGGAGGTTGAAGGTGATGAAATGGGGGAGGGGAAAGGAAAGTGGAGGGAAAGCAGCTGAGAGAGGGGAGGGGTAAAGGAGGAGGTGAAGGGGAGGGGAAGAGAGATAAGGAAAGAAAAGAGAGAAAAGGAGAGATGGGAAAGAGAGAGAGAGCTGGGGGAGGGGGAATGTTAAGGTTGAGTGGTTGCAAATGTGTTTTTCTGGTCTCTTGTGATGAGCCTGGAGTCAGCACTTAGCATAATTGTTGTCATGAAGGGAACTGCGATAAATATAGTTTTTCGGAGTTTTTCTTCTTTTCTTTTTTTTAGGTTTTTTGTCTACCTGCATCTATCTGTCAGTCCCTCCCTCCTTCCCTCCCGCCTTTTCTCTCCCTCTCCCCCTCTCCCCCCCCTCTCTCTCTCTCTCTCTCTCTCTCTCTCTCACCTGATGGACTCTGATCTAGGTTTCTTTATGGTAATTGTTATGGATACTGGGAGGTCCGGCTATGACTGTCGGCGCTCATATAGATACAAGGCGAATGGAGGAAAAGGAGAAGTGGAGAGAAAGAGGAAATTAAGCAAAGGAGCAATAACAGGAGGGGAAAGAGAAAATGGAAAAAAATATATAAGAGGTAGAGGGGAAAGAGGAATTGCGAGAAAATGGACGAGGTAGAGGGGAGGTGGAAGAAGAGCTATTATGGAGATGCAGCTGAAGGGGAGATGAGTGGAAAACAACAGAGAGGAGGGAAAAAGAGAGAGCAGGGGGGGGAAGGAGAGGAAAAGAGGAAGAAAGGGAAGCTAAAAGAGGGATACAAAAATGGACTGCAGGCAACCATAATCCCGGAGTGTGTTTCGGCTGCTGGCGAAAAGCAGAAAGAAAGATGAGAAGAGAAAAAAAGAGAGAATGTGAGATGAGGATGAGGAAAGGGAAGAAATGTAATGAATAATATGAGAAGAGATGGGAAGAAGAGGGAGATGGAGTAGAGTGGAGCACAAAGGAAAGTAAACAGCAACAGATCTTGTGGTCCTTTCGAGGCTATTCATGAGCGTGAATACTAAAACCATCTAATTCTTGTGGTAGAAGATAAGGAATGGAAAACAAGACCAAATGCCCTATCCAAAGCAGGTAGAAAAAAACGAGAAGGATCATCATGCAGCATAGAAAAACTGCCATAGAAATTTCATGGGAACGACTCAAAGGTAAAATTATATTGTACGTCATCTTAATCCACGAGGGGAAAGTAAAATTATTTTTAGAATATTGGGCTGTTACTCCACTCGCCATGATCTTAAAGAGAGGAAAACAACTTTCATTTTTTCGCATTACTCGGTCATGAATGTGTTAAGCTGGGGATTCAAAGCTGGATACAGAATAGTTGAAGCTGACCACAAAACCGCACGATGTTAAAGTCGCTGATGGAGACAATCAGGAGGAGGAGAAGGAAGAGAGGAGGGGATACTGAAGAGGGGAGAGAGAGCTGGGGAGGAAGGGGAGTATGAATGGGAAGGAACTGATAAGGGAAAGAACTAAATAAGGGAAAGAACTGGAGAAGGGAAATAGGAGGGACAGGAGGAGAGGGAGTGAGAGAAATAAAAAGTGGGTGGAAGAAACCATAAGTCCGGGTGTTAATTATGTTCCTGGTTGAAGGGACTGGCTGGAGGCGGTTACATGGAGGGGAAAGAGTGGGATGGAGACAAAGAGAAAAAGGAGAAAAACGAAGAGAGGAAAGGAGTAGAAAGAGGATGAAGGAAAGAAAGGGTGGGGGAGAGAGAACAGAAGAGGAGAGGGAAGCAGAGAGAGAGAAGAGACTAGGAGAGGGAGAGGAAGAAAGAAGAGAGGGGTAGATGTGCCCTTGTCTTGTTACGTTGATGTGTGGTAATGCGTAGTGAGCGTGTGTGAGGTGAGGTAGTGTGAGGTGTGCCGTGAAAGTGTGGTGATGTGCGGTGTGGTTTTGTGAAGTGTGGCTGTGTAATAAGAGATTTGTCAGTGTGAGGTATGGTGGTATGGTGTTGTAGTGTGAGGTATGTCAGTGTGAAGTGTTGGGCTGTACGTCCTGTCACATCCTGTCTGAGGCACATGGCATAGAGATGAAGAGTTTGCAGTGTGTGTGTGTGTGTGTGTGTGTGTGTGTGTGTGTGTGTGTGTGTGTGTGTGTGTGTCAGAGGAAGGTCAAAGGTTTTATTTTAGCTCTCCAAGACCTCCACATCGAGTCCAGAGTCCGGGAACTGTCACTGGCATGAATAAACAAAGAAGTCACCCCTGCCATCCCAACCCGCAGCCCCCCACCCCACCCCATCAGTCCTACACCACATCACCTCCATACATACATACATACACACACACACACACACACACACACACACACACACACACACACACACACGAGTAATTTCATGCTTCGTTTTGTTTTTCACTGTTCCATCTGTCATTCATTCATTCATTATATTATGTACTTCTTCCATTCAGTCATTTATTCATCCTTTCTATCTTCCTCATCTTTCTTTTTCTTTCCGTTCACACATTCGTTCATTCATGTGTACTTCCCACTATTGTAGTATTTACTCCATTAATACGTATTCAACATTATCTTTCATACTTCACTAACGCATACCGGCCACCAACATCGTGAAATATCCGCCGTCATTCACTGCATCATTCAATAGTTCATGCGTCCACCATCGTGCGTATATCCACCTTCATTCACTGTATCATTCATCTGTTCGTGCGTTCATACTGACATGAGACACGAAACTCCGACTGGAAGAGCAAATACTGACTGAACGACATTAGATAATTATGTAACAGAAGCACGAAGGTAGTAGGAAGTAGAGAATAGGTACTAGGGGGTAGGTAGTAGGTAGTAGATAGTAAGCAGCACGGAGTAGGGAGTAGGGAGAGGGTAGTAGGTAGTAGGTCGTGCGTATTATCAATGTTAATATCAACATAACGTCAATATCAATGTCAACATTAACAACTAATATCCAACCGAACCTAACTTATTCTAACCTAACGCTGTCTAAGTTAGCCTAAGTCTTCCCATTCTAACTTATTCTATTCCTTTAAAACCTGCCCTGTCATTAAACTTAAAGAACTGCAGATGTCGTAGCACAATAACAAGCCTACAATAAAGTAAATAAAGAAGGTGAAACCGATATAAGGAGCTTGATGGGAAATATAGCCACTCAGAAAACAAAATATTCCCTCCAATATCTTCCCCTGCCCCCCTCCTCCTCTCCCCTCCCAGCCTCCAGCCTTCCGTGCCACCCTATCAAGTTCTTATCTTATCTCTCCTCACCTTCCATCTCCTCGTCTCGCCTCGTCTCGTCTCGTTTCGTTTCCTCGGTCTGGAAGTATAAAAGAGAGTTCAGCGATCGACTCTGTGTGTATGTGTGTGTGTGTGTGTGTGTGTGTGTGTGTGTGTGTGTGTGTGTGTGTGTGTGTGTGTGTGTGTGTGTACTTTATCTCATTCCTCCATGTACCCATCTTCTCCATTACTCGCACACTGACTGTTTTTGTCCTATTTATTCATCGCGATAATTTCATTCCCTCGTCTGCCCTGTTATTCGCCTCCTCTGACCTCCACTCCCACTCACTTTGCCGCCAACACACATTTATTTTTTTCCCTTCACCTCCTCCTACCCGTTTTACATATACCCACTCACTTGCTTGCCTCACATATCTGCCCTCACACACACACACACACACACACACACACACACACACACACACACACACACACACACAAACCACCACATCATTACCAAGTTTTCAGGAAAGCCCAGCTTAAGGGCAAACTGTAAAAAGAACTACAGTCAGGAATTGAAAAAAAAAAAAAAAAAAGTGTGTGTGAGAGAGAGAGAGAGAGAGAGAGAGAGAGAGAGAGAGAGAGAGAGAGAGAGAGAGAGAGAGAGAGAACACAGTATGATAAAAAATACATTCGTTACCGGCAAAACATCCAAAGTCAAATGCTCTCTAAAGGCACAATGTAAAAAAAAGAAATCCCAAGGGCGAGATATACATTTTAAAAAAAAAAAGAGAGAGAGACTGCACTCCCTCAGGGCTAAAATGCAAATATCCCATGCATATATAATACGTAGCAGCCAACACTAGGGGCATTTGCTTGCAGATACTACAGACCCAGAGGCGTTCACGGAGAATACACCTTGCTCTGGGCCTGGCAAGACAAGTTAAGGCTAAATGTGTATGCAGGAGGAGGGGTGTGGGGTGATTTTTGAGGGTAAAGGATGTGGCGTGGGCGTTAAGGAAGGTATTGTGTGGATGTCAAGTTAGGGAGGAGATGGAGAGAGATAGATGAGGGAGAGATAGGAGAAGGGAGAGAGGGGGAAGGGGGAAAGGGGAAAGGAGGGGTGGTGGAGGAAGGGGGGTGGATTTGTATGCAAAGGATGGGATGAGGGTGCTAAAGGGTATTGTGTGTGTGTGTGTGTGTGTGTGTGTGTGTGTGTGTGTGTGTGTGTGTGTGTGTGTCAGAAACACAGACAGAAGGAGGAGGTACGGAAGGAAAAAGGAAAGAAGCATGGTGCACTATGAAAAAGATGTAGGGGGAGGAGGGGGTTAGATTAAAGAGGTAAGGGATGAGGTGTTGGTTTCATGGAGGTATTGTGTGCCTGTGATGGATAAGGGAGGTAGGGAGGGGAATGGAGAGGGGGAGACAGAGGGAGAGAATGAGGGAAGGGAAAAGAAAGACGAGAGAGCGAGAAAGGATTGAAGAAGGAAGGAGAGAACAAAGACGGGGGAGGAGGAAGAGACAGGAGACAGGGAAGGAAGGAACGAGGGCAGGAAGACGCATGGAGAAAGTTGGTGGAGGTAGGGGGCCTGGATTCCGTAGGTAAAGGATGGGACGTGGGTGTTAGGGATGCATTGTATTCTGATTCCGGGGCTTCTGGGAGAGGAGGGGAGAGAGGGAGTGGATTGAGAATGGAAAGGGAGAAAGCTGAAGACAAATGAGGAGGCATACAAGAAGAGAAGGACGGGGCTGGATAATGGAAGATTAGGAGGAGGAAAGGACAGATCAAAATAAAATTCAGGAAATGATGAGCATAAAGAAGAAAGGAAGGAGGATATGAGAGATCAAAATAAAAGGAGGGAAAGAATAAGGGTAAAGAAGGAAGGAAAGAAAGGGAGTAATGGAGAAATCATTTTACCTGTTTTCCAGCATTCTCTCAATGACCTTATCCACCCCAAAAATATAAGTCTGTCGTAAGTGAAGGAGGTTAATGCAATTCAGGACACAAAAGCAATCGAGTTCTCCTGCAACGATAAGCGCATCTCTACTTTCCTGCCACTGAGCGATCCAATTCCATCTAGCGGTCCCTGGGTGATGTTATCCTAAATACACCGATACGTATAATGATGTTTGTAAAGAGTTTTATCACGTTCACCTCGAGATGGACATTTATTCATTTATACATATACAGTATTTACTGTTTGTATTTTATATTTTACTTATTTATTTATTTATTTATTTATTTATTTATTTTATTCATATCTATTTTTATTATTTTATGTTTCATTTATTTATCATTCTATTTACTTATTTATTTATTTAGTATTCTTACTAACTTCAGAGTAACATATTGAGCCTCTTTTTCTAACTTGAGGGGTTAGCATTTACCATCATTAACCCCTTCAGTCCAACGACAATCATTATGGCTTCATTCTTGTTATCTCTAAACGATTTATGTTCCTGTTATCTTTAGATAAGGTATGTTCTTATCTCTAGTCGATCAAATTCCAAAGATAAATTTCTATCCCAAGACCCTCGAGTGACGCCAATTTCAAAAACTTGGTGCCGTAATGATATTTGGAAGTTTTAAGGGTGTGTGTAAGCTCTGAGATATTCTGCATCAATTTTATATGG